>NC_081561.1:42799846-42989670 GCF_022355385.1 Mustela nigripes | reverse complement strand
GGGGATAAAAATATATGTTTATAAAAAATAAAAAATTAAAAAAAAAATCAAAGAAGTCTGTAGACTGTGGGAGAAAGTTTACTCAATAGGGATAGGGATATTCATTGCTATCGAGTTCTAATGGTGATTTGCATATTATATTAATATAATGACTGACAGATTCAAACCCTATGGATGTATATAATTTAAAAATGATCTTAAAGGGTTTAACATCACTTAATTTTATTAACTATTAATAATAATTTAAATAGATATTTCATTAGAGTTGATGGCAGATGTCTTGGAAAATACTAAAGATCTACTCTATAATTTATGCAAAAATATCTAATTATTTTATTGGGTTGCATTTATACTTAATAAATTAACAAAATTTCAGTAAATCCCCCAATGAAATTATTAGTAACAATCATCTTTTAGTATGTAATTTACATGGAATCTTTATTTTTCAGCTCTCACTAAAAAGACCTAAATTTATTTGGGAAATCTTAAAAAATCCTTAAAATGCTTGCTTGTGCCAGAGAAATAGATGTCAAGAATAAATCTATTAAGAAAATAGATATCATGAATTAAATAGTTCTTATTCTATAACATTATGATCTTCATGTCAGTTTTATTTTCCTTCACATTGATATTCCGGACCTTTAAATAGATAAATTGTTCAAATTATACTTTATTCTTTGACTCACTTACAGAGTAAAACTGAATAGGAATTAGCTTTGAAAGAGGTCACCCATCGGCAAAATGTCAACAGGATTGTTATGCTGCCTAAACAGAATAATGTACAATATGAAGTAAGAGTGACTTAATTAACTGAATCTGTCTCAGCAGAGTGCACTTTTTCTCTAGTGAAGACATAAAAAAGATTCATAACTACATTATGTCAATTAATCTACCCATATTTCTGTGTGAATATAAGACATGAGGAAGTATATGAGCTATTTGTGTCAAGATAAACAGATAATAAATATATACACACTTGCTCTTACAATCCACACTGCCACCAAAAAAAAAGAACAAAATCATTGTACTTAGATGTTTTTATTCACAAAAGATGACCCTCCCAATGCAAAATGATAAGATGAAAAAAAATGCTGTCCACAAAGTTTTAAATCATTACTTAAAACATATTCTGATGTTGTCATGAAGCCCATTTAATGATCCCTTCCCTTTTTCTTTCCTCCATACATGTTTTTATTTTTAAGATTAATTAATTCATTTATTTGAGAATGAGATAGAGTATGTGCCCATTAGCAGCAGGAGGGCAGAGAGAGAGGGAGGGAGATTATGAAGCAGGCTCTGTGCTCAGCACAGAGCCCCATGTGGGGTTTGATCTCAGAACCCTGAGATCATGACCTGAGCCAAAACGAAGAGTTGGACCATTAACCAACTGTGCCACCTAGGTGCCCCCTGCATGTTAATGAGTTTACTGTGAAATGGATATGCTGGTTTTCTGGAAGGTAAAGGGCAATTTCTTCATTATTTTTTTCTAAATTTTGACCTAATTCTGGGGTAATTTCTTACTGTCTGGGCCCTTCAGTCTATAGAGTAGTCTATAGCCCCATCTTTAAATGGAGAGCTGGTGAAACAATAAAACTGAGGAAGACCAGTCTTTGGGACAAGTTTTCATTATTTTGTAGTGTTCAGATACTAGCATATTGCATACCTGGTAGAGAGTCTCAGTAAGTAGTAAATTGAACAAGCAGCAAAGTAGAGCACTGTCTAAACCATGTGGTGACTACCAACTCCAGGAATTCCTTCTATTTTACAGTCTGGCCTGGACTTACCAACTATCCTGATTCTTCAAAAGAAGATGAACATTCTGATTTTTATAAGAAATTTTTCTGATATTTAATTTTAGAAGATAATTCAAGCATAAACCATTACAGATGAATTGATGGTTGCCAAACTAAATATCTGCAAGACCAGAATCAGTCCCTGGGCCTCCAGATAAATCACTCTTGTTCTTCCTCTTCCAATCTTGAAAAAGGAACAACGACACCATTCTGAATTGATTATCCCACTGGATGACTTATCTTTTAAAGGAGGAGAAAGGTTATTGAACATTGAAAACTAAAAGGTACGTGACAATAATTTCCACAACTTCCTGAGACAGGTTGTGCTGGTTATGATGCTTTTTGTAATAAGTTTTGAAATGACTTTTAAAAATAACTCCTTCCTCCTCTTTCTAAACTGTCTATAAAAGAACACACAATAATTTTGTAATCAGATTTTAAAATATTATTAAAGAGTTATTCACAGAACTTTAAAAAAAGTAGTTTAGCATTCTGTGTAGTAATCAATTAGTATACAAGAAAAACTAGACAATGGAATTATTTGAAAAACAAACAAACAAAAAAAATTAGCTAGTTATAGATTGCCAGAGGAGGTATGATTTTAATTTTGAAGCAAATATTCACTCAATCTTATTTACAGTGGATTTATAAGATGTTCTACATAGGAACGAAATCCAAACTACCTCTGTATCTAATAGTGCAGCCTGATGTCTATTTTCCTGGTGGACTTCTGAAGCAATCCAGATTTTATTCTCATTTATCCTCCTTACTGTTCATTTCTATTATAGCAGAAGACGTTTCTGCTAGCAGAAATAAAAGTTTCTTTCCTGGCGTCTGGAAATTTTATGTTTTATATATATATGCCATATATATATGGTTTTATGTAATATATGGCATGCATATATATATATATATATATATATATCTTATGTTTGTCTTTAACAAAGATACAATAAACTATTTTAAAATTAATGGGATCTATAATTCTTGCTCAAGATCAGGAAATGAATACAAGGGTTTTCCCTTGACATTGCATTTATTAATTTCCTATTGTAGTCTTTTACATATACATGGTGAGAATTAGTTCTCCCTTTATGGATGGGCGGATGTCGGACTGGCCCTATATAAGTTGGTCCAATAGGTGGCAATTGCACTGATGTAATCATAGGTCATCACTGAGAACAAAAGCAGATGGCCCTTAAAGACAACCTTTGCAAAAAAAAAAAAAAAAAATCACCAAAAGCCTATGAAAAGGTCTTAACCTATATGAGTGTCACGACTTTGCTTAGGGCGAGAATTTCTCCTCTTTGATTTATTAATTGCATGAACAACAAGAAGTAAAAAATTATTTTGGGATCTGACTAATTAAGCTAATCAGTAAGCACCTCAGGGACTGTTGTGTGTGTTTGGTTAAATTGCTAGTATACAGGATGGGAGAGATGCCTTCCTTTATGTATTCTTGTCCATTATTATTCTCTACTCTCTTCCACAATCTAAGTGGTTCTAGAAGAATTTTATCTTCTTTTACCTAAATTAAGTCATGCTCCTTATCTAAATGAGGAGTGGAAAAGTAAACTTTTTTTTTTTTAAAGACAGGAACATCACAGTAGGCATATGTGATGATTGATACATTAATTTCTACATAATAAGGTCTGATTGTATTAGCTGCGTTGGATAAACTATTGGGTGCCCAATTAATTTGAATTTCAGGTAAAAATTTATTATTCTTGGGCTGCCTGGGTGGCTCAGTGGGTAGGCCTCTGCCTTCGGCTCAGATCGTGATCTCAGAGTCCTGGGATCGAGTCCCGCATCAGGCTCTCTGCTAGGCAGGGAGCCTGCTTCCTCCTCTCGCTCTCTACTTGTGATCTCTACTTGTGATCTCTCTCTGTCAAATAAATAAAAATCTTTAAAAAAAATTTTTATTATTCTTTTTTTGTAAGCACGTACCATGCAATATTCAGACAAATGTATTTTTATTTGCTGGTCTGGCAGTCTTAGACTGAATTTGTATTCCAGGTTAAGTGGAGAACAAGTATTTTTTAAAGTAGATTGAGAGAATTTAGATAAAAACTGTGGAAGTCTGTCCTAACTTGCTATACATACTCCCATCCTGTCCCAATTGTCCAGCAGCCTCTTTTCAGTTTTTACTGCATATCACATTTTCCAGAATCTATCTATGTTTTATGTCACAGCTCTTCATATTCATATCATCTCTATTTTTACTAAGGCAAAGTTTTGATTTGTCTTTATTTCATGAGAGACTCTCTCTATATCAGATAACTTTTTCTAATCTATTATATTTCCTAAGATTTAGGTAAGGAAATAGTCTTGCCCATCTAGATTCCCAACTAAAACAGCGTTAAGGTATATTTTAATTTCTATTATGATAAATAACATTAAAACAAAATAGAAAGAAACAAGAAAAAGACATTATAAGTAGGTTCTGGGCTCTTATTTAAGATCATCTCATTCCAGTTCCTATCCTTCATCTAATTTTCTTCTAAAACTCTCCATATTATGTAATAAAAAATTACACATTTGCATATAATATATAACATTTTCTACATCACATCAATTTATTTTATATACATTTATTCATCACTCACAGAAAGGAGAATGGAAAAGCAGTACAAAATAAATCCACTTTATTCAAAAGTCTTAATGACTCTGCCTTGAATTATAGAAAGACCCTTTAGAAAATGTGTGTTGTAAAGGCAATATATAAACAAATAAACAAACAAACATACTTTTAATTTACTAATACTTTGCAATGCTTTACAGACACATACAAAAACAAATAAATCATAATAACATTAACTATAGTTTGGTTTTGAATTTTAATTTGTATGAGTTATGGTATTTACTCATCCAATGGTCTCTTCTTAGAAATAATAATAAGGGCCAGATTATACTTGGGCAATGCATAATAAACTGAAAACGTTTGCACATTATATCCCTCTGGAATTGTGTAGTATCAATTTTAAATTTTGTTTTAGGTTTAGTTAAAATTCATTTTAAAAGTATGTTTAGTTTGTTTCAGAATGCCAAAATATACTACAAACTCAGAGTGAAATTTTAGTGTATTGTGGATATATTTACTCCAATTCATCACACAAAATCAAAGAAAATTTGGGTGGGCAAATGACAGAAATACATCGATAAAGCTAAATGGAGTGGTAAATTTTAAGGAAAGATTGGTCTGCTTCTTTGTCTACTAGCACATAGCAAGAACAAACTCCCTGATGGTTCCCCACCCTGACCTATGGCTTAAGTGCAGCAACTGGTACCACTTGGGAAAAATGATCAGTGGTTCATATTCTTAGAAAAAGGTTTCAAAAGCTTTGGATTTTTTTGATGTTTGATTATCAGTATAATAGCTCATAATAATGCACAAGAAGGGAGGGGACACTTTTATGATTTTTTTTTCCTTGTTAAATTGAGTTTTTCTTTTATTAAAATAGAGATTTGGGATAAATTTTTACTTATTAAAATATACTTATAACTGGATTAAAACACAATATCTAAGGACCTTTTTCTTATTATAAAAAGTAATTTGTTCTTACATGCATTTAATAAGATCTCAAATGCCAAATTCTGAGAAATGTTATTCTTTAAAATTAAAGTTAAAATTATTTGCTGAAGAAACCTGTCTTCACTAAGTTGTTCCAGTATTTAAACTTTAATTTGTATAGATAAATTTTATGCTGTCACCTTAGGTAATTTCTGAATTGAGGTCATTCACTCCTAATCATCTGATGGATGGAAATTAGACTTCTACAATCTGTTGCAAGGCAATAAATACCAGCTCTGAGTATTGTGGAGCAGCAATTATCAATCTGCAATTTATTTCTGAGTATTTCCTCTTCGACTCCTATTACCTCATGATACTTCCACCAGCTCTCAACTTTCCCTTAATGCGTATTGCTAGAGTCTCCTTAATTTCCCATCCCACTCCAGGAGTGCTTTTTATGCTCATAACCTGTTTCTGATTCTGCCAATCTCTCACTGACCAAATATAAATATCACACCATGTTCTAAAATGCACTGAACCACAATTACACAGGGAACAATCAAAGCCCTCTACTATCCCACAGTCAGTATTAAGCAGTTGGATAAACTGATGCAAGTTTTCAAGTACTTTGAGTTCCCAGCTCTTCAGCTAAGCTTGTTTCAGTTACTGTAGCCATTAGCTTCTCACTGAATGAGTTTGCTAGGCTGAATATCCTACCAAAGAGGAAAGCTGCTGAGATTTTTTAAACTGTAAATTGTTTTCCAGTAATATATATTTTTAGTTCAGAAGTAAGTTATGCTCTAGTAACCTGCTTCTAAGCCTAGACTGGTATTCCTGTCTTTCATTGCTTTTCTTAAGTTTTGTGCAATTGTATCTAGATGCTTAAGTTTCTTTTACTGTATTTCTACTAATGAAATGACTTCACATTTCTTAACTAATATTCCCTCTACAGATCTGCTTATTTGCCAAGCTTAAGCAAGACCACTGAACAGCTGTTCTTAGCCTATGCTGGGTTGCTTATAGCATTAAGGGTCCAGTGTATCTTGTATAGAATTTGTACCTGAAACTCTCCCCAAATCTTGAGGGGAAATCTCACTGGGTAGCAATAGGTAGGCACCATACTTTCAATCTTCAAGTATCCTAAAAAACATTATGTACATGAAAATTGTATATTCTGAAAAAAATCTCTAAGACCTCATTCTGTTCAATAGCCTTTCACGAAAGTCCTCAACAATGTCCCTTAATGGGTTTGCCTGCTCTTTCCACACCAATGTCCTTTAATAGCCATTTCCTTGATGACTAGGACTTCTAAAATAGATAATCAGAACTAGCCAAGGATAGCACTTTTTCCATGAAATTTCCCCTTTAAGAGAGAAAGAAATGTTTAGCATACTATGTATCTTAATCCTAAATTTACTTTATAGAATTCTAGCTGCAAATTCTCCTCAGACCCAGGTATTCTGCACATAAGAAACTGACACTTAGGGGCGCCTGGGTAGCTCAGTGGGTTAAGCCTCTGCCTTCAGCTCAAGTCATGATCTCAGGGTCCTGGGATTGAGCCCCGTATCTGGCTCTCTGCTCAGCAGTGAGCCTGCTTCCCCCTCTCTCTGCCTGCCTCTCTGCCTACTTGTGATCTCTCTCTCTGTCAAATAAATAAAATCTTAAAAAAAAAAAAAAAAGAGAAACTGACACTTAAAATTCAGTCCCTGTCACCTGGGACAGGACCATATCCTGAATGAATCTGCTCCCAACATCTCTTAAAACATCTCTCAGTACAAGCTTCAAGTGCAGATTAGCATAGGCCGGGTGCTCAGCTCTCCAAAAAGAGGCTTACCAACAAATTATCGCCATGTCTGTTCTCTTCTCCATGTGGTCCAATGAATGTGGATAGCCGAATTTTTATGCACTATGGGTCTGTATGGGAATCTTTTGAGTAGTATTTTAAAAATGCAGAGGCTCAGACCTCACTGGCAATATACTACATCAAAATCCTCAGGTGAATCCAAAATAAGCATTTTTTTTTTAAATTTCACATTCTTTTTAAAAATTTTATTGTATTAAGTCACCATACAATACATCATTAGTTTTTGATGTAGTGTTCCAAGATTCACTGTTTACATATAACACTCAGTGCTCCATGCAATACATGCCCTGCTTAATACCCCCAGCATGCTCACCCATCCGCCCACCTGCCTCCCATCTAAAATCCTCAGTTTGTTTCTTGGAGTCCACAGTCTCTGATGGCTCATCTCCCCCATTGGATTTCCCCCAATTCACTTTTCCTTTTCCTCTCTTAATGTTCTCCATGTTATTCCTTATGTTCCACAAGTAAGTTGAACCATACAATTGACTTTCTCTTCTTGACTTAACATGTATTTCGCATGTATTTTTAGAAGCAGGTGATTGTGATGTATGGTGGAATGTCTGAAATACTGACTTGGTTTTGGGATTCTCATCCCCCCTAGTTTCATGAGTCCAGTGGACAACTGCACTCAAGCTCAGCTGCTTTCAGAGGTTCAGCATGGTCTAGGATAGAAAGAGAGTCTTAAGAGAAGCATGTGATCCACAAACCTGCCCTAACTGTTCTGTTACTGGGGAACCAAGAGAAAATGGTTTCATTTTGACAAACCTTATGTTTTTTTTTCTTTGTAAAATGTATCTTCTATGATATAGCACTGAATTATTAAAAAAAAAAAAAAGTCCTAGAAAGGCAAACTACAGAAAAAAAAAAAAAGTGGTATCTACATTTTCTGATAAGCCATTAGCTCTTGACTGTATATCTTAAAAAGTCATGGGCTCAGTAATAACACTTTAGGCCTGTATCTATGTCTATATGTTCAAATACTCATTCACATTTGTATTCATACCAACCACACTGGACTCCTTCGAGTTTTTGTTTCAAATTTTTTCAAGTACAGAGGATAAATTTTTTTGTCTCCCTCTCTTAAGCACAGCAGTTTTAAATCAGGGGAAGTGACGTGGAAGGCTGTGGGACTAGTAAGACTTAAGTGATGTTAGTTAGGTTAAAGGCCTGAAGAGAGAGGGAACAGGCCAAGGTGTTTTGCTTTGTGTCTATCAGATGCGGGTGTTTCACCAGAAATGCAGCAATCTCACAGCAAACCCTAACGGGTGGCTCGAGTCCCAGTGGCCTGAGATCATGTAAATCAAAAGTTATCAGCTGCCCTGAATCTCTGGGACCTTGGCATGTGTACAAACTCCATGGATTTCTTACTCTAGGAGAAAATAGAATTATTCCTTATTTTCTTTCTCCTTTTTCTTTCTTCCTCCTTCCCTCTCTCTTCTTCCCACCTCTCTGTCTCTTTCTCAACAATTAAATCATCGTCAGCAGCAGCAGCAGCATGCACATAACATATATTTGTTAATTACTTGGTATGTGGCAGGTACTATGTAAAACATTTTTCAGGCAGCATCTCATCTAATTTTCATAAGAACCCTGCTATTAATATGTCCATAACGAAGTTGCAATTAACATGTCCATTATTCAAATGAACTGACTGAGGCTTAGAAAGTTTAAGTAACTTGTTTACACAGCTAGTGAAGGCAAAGCTATTAATCTCAAAACCCCATCCTCTTTGGTACATGCACCCTTTTGGTTTGGAAGGATAGGCTGCAAAATTTAACCCCCCCTATAATCAAGAAGATACCACAGGCCACTCTAGTATTTGAAACCAAAGGTTTTTATCAATTTACATAAAGAGGCCACTTATCTGTGAGCTCTAATTAATATGTACATATTAGAAACAATATAGGTTCAAATATTAATTGACCTGGGCTCCAGAGCTTGATTTTGGAAAGCTCTTGATTTCTGTTTAATTTTTTTTTTTTTTAATTTTTTTTTTTTTTATTACTAGGATGGTTGGCAAAAGAGTAAAGGACAATGATATATTCTCTTTTCTGTGATTATGCACATGTGTGCATATATATTTGCACACATGCTGACTTCCACAAATATATATCCACTTTCTAATTCAAAATGTCTTGGAATTTCCACTACTGATAAATTCCTCACAGACAAATGAGGAGTTATATGACATATAGAACATATAGCGTTCTTTTCTAATGGCGATGAAAGATTTACTATCCTTTAACCATTGTTCAGTTAATAATCAATTGTTGAAGTCAACTTTTCTTGTGTGTGCAGGTGTGTGTGTGTTTCTTTTATTATCTTCTTAGAAAGAATATATAAACACAACACAATAGCTTTTATAAACATTCTTATATAGATATAGCCAATTAAAAATGACACCTATCCAAATGGCAGGAAAGATGGTTTCTAGGAGAAAACTGAAGTTATTTTGGATTGTGACTACCCACTAAATTCTCAGATATAAACAGTGAAGCCCAGAATGAAGTCTTATAGTTATATAAAGATAGCAAATAATAATATAAAAGCACAATATAATGTTTTATTGAAGTAAGTTGAAGCTTAATCTATCTCAGAAGCCTTTGAAAATAAATCCACTTATTGATGCATTTTGACTAATATTGGCAATGCAAATGGTATTCAATCAGTTCTAAATCATTTTTTTAAGATGGACTCTTTCTGCGAACTGTCCATTTTTATTAGGGTGTCTGAAAATGGAAAATTCCTCTCTCTGATCAGTTATGTTCTCACACAATATTTATGAAATTCAGTTCTGCTTGATAGATTTCTTAAAGCTCAAAATTCAACCATCTGTAAATCTCACTTCTCTGTAATGAGTCTTGGAATAAAAAAGAAGGGAAAATATGTCTGAGCTTCCAAAATAGACTTTACAAGTCCAAAGTTATTAAGCTCATGTATGTCTTTACTCAGGTGGATCAACAAATATTTTCTTAGGTTCTTTTTACTTTTATTTTGCATACCATCCTAACAGATTTGATTATCTATTTAAAAGCCATGACAGATTCAAAACAACGGATGAGAGGGGAAAAAGTGGAGTACTTCAGATACATATTAACTGTGACCAAAATTTACTATTGAGAAGAATACGTTGAATTATACAAGCCATCAAATGAATGAACTAAAATTTTATATAAGTCTTGGATTATACAAGAGAAACAATTCTATTACCTACTCCATTATAGAAACAATATAAGACTGACACCCATAATAATGAACCACTGTCATAAATGTAATGTTAAATTATTCTCAATAAATTTTTAAAGTAAGGATCTATACAATGAAAGGTAGAGATCTGGGCAACAACAACAACAACAACAACAAAAAACCAGGCAGATTTTATTATACATAAACAAAGGTAGGTTATTTAGAATAGACATGGCCAAAGGTTTTCATTTTGTTATCTAATCAATGCAATGCCTTTTTTTAAACAATGTGTTTGGTTGTTAGCTAATGTCCCAAGATGTAGCTTAAACCTTTGGCTTTGGTGAGTGTTCACCACTGAAGATGTTGAAACTAATCAAGTCAATCAAAAGACTTAACTGAACCTCTGGGATATCGTATTTAATCAGTTATTGATTATTTTTAATACTCATTTTAGATTTGAACCATTACACACAACCTGTATGAAAAACTATAATTTATGCAAAGATTTCCTGATTAATAAATGTCAACATAAAGAGAGTAGCACTTCACTAAGTTATTACAAGTGAGAAGAAAACAATATATTATTATCTCCCTCACAAAAGGATTGGGATGAAAAATTTAGATTTATTCCTTTTGTCTTAAAAATAAAAGCACCAAGGGGCGCCTGGGTGGCTCAGTGGGTTAAGCCGCTGCCTTCGGCTCAGGTCATGATTTCAGGGTCCTGGGATCAAGCCCCACATCAGGCTCTCTGTTCAGTGGGGAGCCTGCTCCCCCACCACCTGCCTCTGCCTACTTGTGATCTCTCTCTCTGTCAAATAAATAAATAAAATCTTTTAAAAAATAAAAATAAATAAAAATAAAAATAAAAGCACCAAATAAGATGGACGAACTCAATAGAGAAGATACAATGAAATACCCTCCTAAAAACTCAGGAGGATAAAACTCTAGATTTTTCAGACCACCCTTCTCTTTTAAGGTGCTAAATTGTGAGTTGTCAGTACACATGGAATGAACACCTCTGCGCTCCACCTCCAATATCACAGATGTTTACAGCTAGAAAGTGCCATCTAGATAATCAGTCCAGTGATTTTCAAAGAGAAATATACATCAAAAATCACAAGGAATTATGTTATCTAGGTACCAGACAGATCCATGTACTGAATCAGAATTTTAAGCATGTGTATTTTTAAAGTCAACTCTCTGGTAAAGAATGATTGGTACAAGTCTTTGATTCTAGAGTAGAAGCTGATAGTTCAACTAAAAAGTGCAATAGCAGGTACTTGTTTATGTATATTCTGGTATTTAAATAAAATGGAAAGCTAAATTTTTCTTAAATTAATAATATAGTACCATATAAAGTAGATACGAGTGACTATTCTAACAGTTCTTCATTTTATGCTTCTACTAAGTTGTTCAATGTTAAATCATTGAACAAATCCATGTCAAAGTCAGACAGTCTCCAAAAGTTCTTGCTATTCTTTTTTTTAAAAATAATTTTAAGATCTTATTTATTTGACAGAGAGAGAGAGAGAGCATGCACAAGCAGGAGGAGCGACAGGCAGAGGGAGAGGGGGAGAGGGACGTAGGCTCCCCGCTGAGTGAAGAGCCCAAAGGGGGCGTTAATCCTAGGACCCCAGGATCATGACCTCAGCTGAAGGCTAGGACCTTGGGAATGTGACCTCAGCTGAAGGCAGATGTTAACCAACTGAACCAACCAGGAACCCCCTACTATTGTAAGTTACTCAAAGCTTTTAAGATGTTTAACCTAATCAAGTTTTTAAAATTAGTATGAAAAATTCTTTTTTTTTGAGGTTTAACATTTCAGATGATATTCTATAGAACCCATGACTTAAAAACAATATTATTATATGACACAGAATAGAGATTATATATAAGAGCTAAGACATATCAGATTTGACAAATTTTGTCATATTCTTATATAATAGAAATCACTGGAAATAAAATTTGTTACTATCATTTTTTGCTACAAAATGTTTTTTTTTCTTTTCTTTTCTCCATCAAGGAGTATTAGGCAGTCTGTGTGTTTGAAGAATTTTAGAGCTCCCAAACTCTGCCCCTAAATCAGAGTCTCTGTTAATTTCTATCAAGCGAGATTAAGCAAATCTTTATGGAGAGGAAGGGCATGAAAGAAGTGAAGGCTTCTGTATTTGGACAGAGAACAGTTGGACTAATTCCACACTGATGGAGAATTTGTAATCCTAGAGAGAGAGCAGAACCCAAGGTTTTAATGGTTCCAACTGGATATGCTGAAGGGACAACTGGGACCTCACTACTAATTAGCTAAACACCATGCACTTGAGGGATGCAGAGAAGATTCTGGGAGCCAAATTTGGTATGAAAGGATTGGAATCATTTGGCAGACTAGCCCATATTTGAAAGTAGTGTGGGGATGACAAAATGGGCATTTCAGTAACAGCCAAGATGAACTAAGGAGAAGAGGCTATTCTTTCATAATCCTGGCTTGAGCCACTCCCAGCATTTATTCTCCAATCCCAAATGGAGGAAATGGGCAACTCTCAAATGACTAACACAGATTTTTCAACCATATGGTGGTGAAGGTAAAGGAAGTTTTATTTTTACTAGAAAACACACAAATTCAGTTTGCTTTTTGCACCAGAATATTTGGCAGAAAATTTTTGTTTGTAGTATAATAGTATACATAATATGTATACATTTTAACATAGTTGTATATGAATGAAAACTTTGTCTTTTCCACACATTAGTTCTGCTGCACTAGTTTTGTTTCTTCTGCTGTTATCAAACTTAAGCATTCATTATATATGTAAGATAGGAGAAAATGAAAGTAAAATGAGAAGGGAAAACACTTGAATAATTTGATCATATATTTTTAAATAACCACAAAGAAATATTCTCAAATATACCTCAGAAATTTACATGAGAAAATAAGTCTTATTCTACCCATTCTTAACATTTGTGTCTTGTTATGTGCTAAGCATTCATATTTTACTATTTTTCTCTCATTGTTTTCTTAGGTTTACTGAACCATAAAGGAGGGAAAGAAGAAAACTGGCTCACTGTTACAAAATACTTCTCATCCTGGTTTTAAAGTCTTCTGACTTTCTGCTTTTTCTCTAAACTCACATTCATGATGCTACATGTATAATAAAGAAATGCTGCAAGCATAAAAATGTTAATTGAAAGCTACATCCACACCAAGTTCAAAGAACATGCAAGCCTAATATAAGTGTCATTGCCTGGGTTTGTTTGAAAAGTTATGCTCAGGAAAACAAACAAACAAAAACCAGACTGAGGGGCATCTTGGTGGCTCAGCGGGTTAAAGACTCTGCCTTGGGCTCAGGTCATGATCCCAGGACTCTGGGATCATGACCTGATCATGATGAGTCCTGGGATCGAGACCTGCATTGGGCTCTCTGCTTCCTCTTCTCTCTCTGCCTACCTTTCTGCCTACTTGTGATCTCTGTCAAATAAACAAATAAAATCTTAAAAAAAAAAAAAAGACTGATGACTCTTACAGCCAAATGTGAGTGCCCTATAGATTGAATAAAGTCATCTTTCTGTTTATCAAAATTAACTATTTTGTAGAAGCATCACCTTCCATGTCTTTCCTTTTCTTTTACACTTCAAAGCCTTTAGCATTTCATGGTTTTTATTTTTCCAATATGTTGTAAAACAGAGCAGATACAAAACTCAAACTGGACCTTGCTTTATTGCTTATTTTAGCCAGGCTCTATTTCAAAATTATGAGTTTTAGCTCTGTTTTCTTTTTCTATTTATTATTATGTAATGTATTACTTTTAAAATTACATACTACTGATTCCTATACAAAAATGTAATATTTAATATGATATTGGTATAATGGTTAACTTCAAAGGCCTGTGTACTCAACCCCTACACATTCCAAAGGAAGGACTTTTTAACTGGGACCTGGAAGATAACCTCTGAGTATTGGAATATCCTGTCTAAAAACAGTGTCTTTGATACCTGATGACATAATATATGTATACATTGTGAAACACTTACTACAATAAGGTTAATTAACACATCCATCCCATCACATAGTCACCGTGTGTGTGTGTGTGTGTGTGTCTACTCTCTTAGTGGATTTCAATTACATGATGTAGTAGTATTAACTACGGTTACCACTAAGTACATTAGATCTTTGCTTGTGCCCTTTGACTAGCATCTCCCTATTTCCCCTACCCTCCACCATTTTACTCTGTTTCTGAGTCCCACTTTTTAAAATTCTTATTTTTCTTTACTCTTATTATCATAGTTTCTGGACACAGGAGTCAAGATTTAGGCTAATACTAGCCTAAAGTTAATTTGAATAGCTTCTAACTGGCAATTTATAAAATGAATAAATGAGAGAATACTATCCTTGGAAGTTCTATGATTTGATATGATACACTTTCTAAAGCTGCAGTCTCTAACTTCTTAAACAACTATCTTAGTATCATACGGATAAGCTATGGCAAGTTCACGTCTAGAAGGGGAATCTTATGGTTTGGGGTATGAAGCTCTTTCTACTGTAATAAATTCCTATTATTGCTTAAGTTATTGGTGAAATCATGGACTAAAATAAAGCTTATCTGCACTATGGAAACTAAATGATTTACCTGCAAGTAAAAGGAATGCTTCCTCAAGCCATACTAAAAAATAAGCCATGACCAATCTCACATAATTAGATTTAGGGGGTTTCAGTAAGGAGTTCAACTCTCTGCCAAGAACCGGGTTTCTTCTGACTCTCAGCTTTGCTGTCTTCAGGGTCATTTATCATTAGGTGGCACCTCACCTCTTCTTTGAGCTTTAAAAATGGCAACTGTAAATACATGTATAAAATCTAGTTGTTGGAAGATCTAGAAGAGGATACACCAGTGAGGAAGGCTTCCCCCAGAAAGAACACTCATCTCAGAAGCCAGCATAAAGTCATATGCCCACTCCTTCAGGAGTTCCCAAAAGTGGAATGGAGTCAGAATGACTAAGACAAAGCATCTGGTATAAATAAAGACAAAGCAACAGGGCCACTGTGCATACCTAAATTGTAGTTAGGTAACTGATGCACCCTCCATTTCTAGTCTTTCCCATCTAAATGTTAATTGTAATTCTCCATTTAGATGCCTGCCTCTTGTGGGAAAGAAACAATATGCCACAAATCAGCCTTTCACTGTAAAAACAATGCTAGTACACTGATAGTCAAAATACGTCAGTGGAAATGAGTCTGTTTTTCAAAGCAGTTTCTTCTAACTTGAACTAGTGTGGTCTTTTTGTGAAAATCAGCTTTGTTGCTAAAAGATAAACTGTAAGCCTATACTAGTAGTGCAGCATTAACCTGTGTTGTATGTCATTTATTTTCTGAAGTCAGTCAGTGAATCCACCTTCAGTAGATATTTCTTATGTCAGGCTTTCTGAAAAATGAGAAGCCTGAAGGGATCCCATTGATTTGCCAACTGTGTCACAGTCCGTTTAAGGCAGAATGGCACATGCTTGTGACAAAGGTGATGACAAATGGATATGTACTGAAGAGACAGCACCTACACAGATGAATGAAGGATATTATGGAAGCACACAACACCAGATAGAAAGCAAGATAAAATTTAAGATTATAAATATCAATGAAACACATTATGTGTGTATATACCATCCTGAATTATATAAAGGTGCATATAAAACTAATGTCATTTTGGGGCACCTGGGTGGCTCAGTTGTTAAGTGTCTGCCTTGGGCTTAGGTCATGATCCCAGGGACCTGGGACAGAGTCCTACATCCAGTTCCCTGGTCAGTGGGGAGCCTGCTTCTCTTTCTGTCCCTGCCCCTCCCCCTGCTTGTGTTCCCTCTCTCACTGTGTCTCTCTCTGTCAAATAAATAAGTCTTAAAAAAAAGAAAAGACACGTCATTTTCTAGAATAATTTTTTGATATTTTACACAAATTCAATATTACCAAGAATTGTGAATCTAAATTGTAAATCTAAAAAAGATTCTGTTTTATAATATTTACATCAACTTATATATAGTTATGAATGGAACACTTTTTTATTATTAAGTTAAAATAATATAAGTTAAACATATAAGTAAATATATATAAATAAGTAAATATATAAGTTAAAATAATATTTCTTGAGTTTCTGTTTTCTAATCTTTCTCCATATATATATTTATATCTCAACTTGACATACACACAAATGTTAACTGTATTTGTAGGGATTAATTTATGCTATCCCACAGTAAGATAAGTTAATAATATTCATGGATACTAACGAAATGAAGATCTTTGCAGGTAGAATTGTGCTCACAGGCATTCAGGATACAATCATCAATGTCCTGTTCACACCTCAAGCCAGCAAAACCCGGATTGCATAAGCAGGAGAAGCCATTAACCACTAAGAATGAGAGAGAAGAGAAAATAATATATCTTTAATAATGATATGAGTATTGCTAATTATTCTCAAGAATGTTGCATTCAAGTAAATGCATTTCATTTTTAACCAAAATAAATGTGAATTCACAGCTCTCTACAATATTATCTAAATAACTGTTTTGCTCAGTTCTATTTAACTTTAAAACTTTAATTTGAAATAAAAACAATTACAATAAACATTTGGTAGCGGTTTGCAAAACAACATGACTATACCCAATTTTTTTTCTTCTCTATTTCATTTGTCAGTAAACAATACCTATGATAAACAGGTTACTTTTATATCAATTAACTTTAGAAGTTAACTCATAATTAAGATTTTGTGTGACAAGGCAGACTAAAGTGGGTAGTAATCTGAAAGTTGACATTGAGCTACTTAAGCCTTAGTTAAAAAGAGCTTTCACATTTCATCATGATCTTTTAAAACTAATAATAAGAATCTGTCCTCTATTTTATCATTAATGATTAAAAAAAAAAAAAAGGTTTCTGAAGCATCTCAAGGAAGTGGTGACTGCATGAATTGTAGTTGGGACAGGAACAGATTTATGGCTACTTCTAGTCAGTCCCTGGGTTCTTCATTATCCCTGAGATTTACCACATAATCTACACTGTCACTCTGCCTCTGCACATGTACCTGCTATTGCTCTCACTAAATGTTGAGGTCCTGGGTAGCAACAGAATTTTTAATACACTGTGTGGTATTTAGATGGCTTCTAGGTTTCTGTAGCCATGCTTTTGGACAGTACATTCACTTGGGCTTTTAGAAAGAAAACCAGCTCAGGGACGCCTGGGTGGCTCAGTTGGTTAAGCAGCTGCCTTCGGCTCAGGTCATGATCCAGCGTCCTGGGATCAAGTCCCACATCAGGCTCCCTGCCAAGCAAGGAGCTTACTTCTCCCTCTGCCTCCGCCTGCCACTCTGTCTGCCTGTGCTTGTGCTCTCTCTCTCTCCGACATATAAATAAGTAAAATCTTTAAAAAAAAAAAAAAAAAAGAAAGAAAGAAAACCAGCTCACAGCTGCCAAGAAGAAACAAGAAACAAGGGAGACACAAGAATGGCAGCTCCTTAGGCAGGATTTTACTATTATGTTTTACTTTTTTCATGTGGAACCCTAGTTTTTAACATCCCCGTGAATCAAAATAACTAATATACAAGTATAGTTGCAAATGATATAATGAGATAATATGGGATCAGCTGTGTTTCCTTACATGATATATATGGCATTGTGTATGTTAACAAATTAAAATCAAATGTTAGAAAACATGTAATTAAGACATTGTAGAGTATCATCAATCATGATAGTTTTAAAAATGTTCATAATTATAAATTCAAGTTTGGATACTGATACAAATTGGCAAGTAACAAAAACTACAGTCAAATTAACTTTCTATGCAGATAGAGATATTCTCTGCAAATTGATGAATTCTTCTAAAACAAAAATGACAATAGATAACTTTAAATTAGCAAAGGGTCTGAAAGACAGAGATTGGTGTTAGCAAATAAAGCTTGCATTTATTATCAAGAAATATGCTTTTTGAATGTTGGTTATTCTGGGCTAAGAAGCTAAGAATGACACCAGGTGAGTACCTGGGGAATTAAACTGGATACCATAGGTAAAATAAATAAATGAAAAAACATAATCTGTTTAAAATTTAAAACAAAGAAACAAACAAAAAAAAGGGTTTTTTTAATCCCCCCACATCTAATTTGTTAACTACGGGCTATGTTAAAAATTATCACCATTTTATCAGGAAATACTATTTTTAAGCATATTGTCTTGTTTTGCTGTTATTTTTTTTTAACCAGAAAATAAAGTTACTGTTTTAATTAGTTTTTGTTTATAAATATTTCATACTCCTGATCTGAACTGAAATTTTCATCAGATATGCCCTGCCTGAATTTGGATGTACTATTAATTTTACACTTAAATTCATAATTAACATCATTTATTAGTTGTCCTGAAACAAAGCTGATGTGGTAAAACTTCATGGTGAAAATATAGATGTATTTTAATAATGTATTGCCAATGTGGTGAATAAACATATGTTTGTGATTTACAATTTCATATTTACATATTAATAATTGTTTCTAATATATAGTCATGTAATAAATAATGTTAACTTGAATTCAGGAAGTTTGGCTTCCCAAACTATCTTATATTTGAGAAAGTATTTAGAATACAATATCTTAGACTTATGCTGATATCAGTTTACATGTATGATCTAATTTTTAATAAATGTTTTGGGTCTCTGGTAGTAAAAATCTCTTGGATGGGAGGTTAAAAATATATTATGGTTAATTCTATTATGAAATAGGTTAATATATCAGGTACTCAAAGTTTACATCTTCCATAATATATTATGTATGACCTCCAAAGTTTTAATAGGTAATGTTGTATTACAAGTAGCATATTTGAAAATTGTACTTTCTTACTGTATAAGGAATTATGACTTAAAGTATTTTCTTATATTTTTTTCTTTTTTCTACTATTTATTCTTTTAAAATTTTTATTTAAATTCCAGTTAGCTAACATACAGTGTAATATTAGTTTCAGGTGTACAATATAGTGTTTCAGCACTTCCATACCTCACCTGGTACTCATCACAACTTATAAAAATCATATGCATATTATAATCACATGCATATTATATCACTTAGAATATATCAGATCTGTCCCATCCATAGCCATATGTAATCATTATTCTAGGGTTACCTAGATCTAAAAGTGTTGCTAACTATTCTCTGAGGCATACTGTTAAGACCCTTCCTTATTTTATAGTGAACATCAGAAATTGAAGAGTCATTCCCAGCATTTCCAAATACCAATGGGCTTGAGATTAGAAAAAGGATAATAATGACTTATTTCAAGGTAATTTGAGAATTTCACAAATTTAAAAACACAATTTTAAAGTAACAAAATCTGAAAAAAAAAGAAGAAAAGAGAAAAATGATCATAATGTCGGTTGAAATCAGGACTAGAAAGCAGGTGGCCCATAACTCCAAAAAATATTTTGCTTAGTTGCCATAGTGTTAGAAAAGTTAATTCTATATTAACATCTACAAGATATTCCAGTTTGTGAGGGCCCCACTTCTCCCTGTTGTTTTAAATTTGGGCTGCTTCACACAATTTGGAAAAAATCGGTTATACTCTTTAATGACATGCATTTACAAAGCACTGGTTTAAAGAAAATAACTCAAAATTTCAGCTGAATCATCCTATTTCAAAATAAAATGACTTTTCTTCAAAATGTTCTTCCTCACAGATAATATTAACCATTTATTTATTTAGTGGAGGATCAAAAATATATTTTAAAAGTGATAAAATAAAACAAGATGGACAGTTTTTTTTTTTTTTTGTCAACATCCTTCTAGCGCATTCTTTTTTTCCTCTTTGCCCCATAGTGATATCCAGTTCACAGGGCTATTTCATGACCTATTTCTCCTGTGTCTCAACAAGAATTATCCATTTTAGACTTGTTCTTCCATATCAAAAACCGTGTTCTAATATTCAATATTTCTCCTTTATGTTCTTTCTCCCTTTCCTTCCTCTGATCTTTCCTTTTCTCCTGACTGTCTTATTTTTCCTCTATAAATTTAAATTTCTTCAGGAATACACATTTGATAGGAGGAAATGCGTGTGTGTGTATGTGTATGTGCATCTGTGTAATAGATTTGATAAAATAATGATTTATTTTAAATCACTGTAAGCAGTGTTTCTCCTACCTATAAGTACCTATAAGTATAAGTATTTTCAAAATCTATCATTAAAAATAAAGCAAAAAATGGCTAATTCTAACATCAGAACTTAGAAGTCAAATCTCATTAGATTTTCTCATTTGCCAACATTATACTCACAAAAATATATATGAATTCATCACATGTGGGGGTCTTTTGTGAAAATAATAGGGATTGGCTTTGACACTCATAGCAGGATAAAATCAGTAAATAATCAAGGTTGTATATTGACTCATTCCATTATTGTGTCAGAATCTACATTAGACTACTCTACAAGAATTGCTGTGACTGAGTGAACTCACTGTCATAGCAATATCCATGCAAGCAAGGGCTGGAACTGCACTCATCGACATTGATCTCACAGTGTGGACCTGCAAAGCCTTTTGCACATTGGCACTGGTACCCAAGAGGAGATATTTCCAGATCCATTTTCTTTCCAAACACAGCACCATTCTCACAAGGATCAGTAGACTCACAAGGCCCCAAATCATGGTAAGAATCTGAAAGGGAAGAATCAGAGTGTCCATGTTTATTTAATGAACAAATCCCAACTGCTGTCACTTATGGCATATGTCTGTATAAATGCATTCAACTTAGTCTCTAAGCAATGACTCATAATTTTCATCAATATTACCATTGTGATTCTCTCTCTATATATTACAATTTAAGAAAGAAATGTTATTTATGATTTCTATGCTTCATCTAACAAAGCACCAGCAGGCAGCAATGTTAAGTGACAGCATATTTAAAAATACCATTTTGTTTCTTCATACTTTATACCTCTTGTTCAACAATGTTCTCTGAAGACTTTGCAATTAAAAAAGTACATTATTGATGATTGATTCTCCCTGGGTTTTTTGTCTTTGTTTCTGTTTTTCTGGTACCCTGGAGGTTGCTATCACTATAAGCTTTGCTTGATGGATTTGTTGCTATTCTCAAAACAAGTACACAGTGAAAAAGGAACATTTTAATAAGGTTTTAATCTTAAGAGTAACACCTCAGTCCAGAAACTAAGTTTTAAATTTTACTCAGGGACTGTAACTAGATAAAGCGACTGTCACTGCATAAAATATACACAAGTATTTAGAGATAAGAAATAAGATGCTTGACCCAAGGGAATACATACCGAACAAAAAGTGAAGCATAAACAGCATTAAATTGTTCAACAAAGCAAAATCATTATTCAGGTATCAGTTTTCCAGACATAGTAAAAATATTTGTATATTAGGTATTTGGCAAGTACTTAAATAATAGCATCCATTCATCAAAATATGTAGCTTATACATACAAACAGTGCCTGGCTGTATATCTCAGAGAAGAAAATAACAAATAATCATTAAGTCCTTTACTCAGATTTTCTTAGTAACTGTAGAGATGAAGGGATAATAAACAAACTGGGTTAAGAGATAAAGTTTTAAAAGTTTAGAATATTATACGCAAACAATGAGTCATGGAATACTATATCAAAAACAAATAATGAACCCTATGGTGACTAACATAACATAATAAAAAAAATAGAAGTATAGCAGTAGGTGGAAAAATTCTAAAACCTCTGGATCCCTATGATCCTCCCCTTCTTGTTGTCAAGGAAAAAAAAAAAAGTAGGACAATCCTAGAAACTGCTGAAGACATCAACAGTGTATACAATGAAAGATCCAAAGTAATACAGTAAGGGTCATAAAATAAGACCAACAGAAACTGTACCAAGCTGAGGGACACTGGGATATTTCAGTGGGTTAAGTGTCTGCCTTTGGCTCAGGTCATGATCTCTAGGACCTGGGTTTGAGCCTAGTGTTGGGCTCCCTGCTAGTCAGGGAGTCTGCTTCTCCCTCCTGGTGTGCCCCTCCCCCTGCTTGTGCTCTCTCTCACTCTTTCCATCCCAAATAAATAAATAAAATCTAAAGAAAGAAAGAAAGAAACTGTACCAAGTTGAATAGATACCCAGTATCTCAGGTTTCCAAGTTCAGTAAAAGAAATAAAAATAAAAACTACTTCCAAAGAGCATAAAAACAAATTATTTACTTCAATTAAAAAATCTATTAAGTGGCTTTTCAAGAGCTATGGTAAATAGTGTGGAGAATTAAATATACAAGGCCTCTTCCTTTGCCTAAAAACATTATGAGGCTGAAGTATATTGCAAATGGTGCCTTCCTAGATACTATTTTTATCATAAAGAAAGTATCTTCTTTGCAAAATAAGAGAAATGGCACTGAACAACATCCACCAGAAATAAAACAATGAATTATACTTAACAAAAAGTTCTCATGCATGCCCTTCTTTCTAATTACCTACTTCTAAATATTTAATTGTAAGAATAGGTATTTTGCTTTGCTAGTGAGAAGTTAATTTAGCTTGTCTCTTTCATAAATTGTTGCATGCATATAATGCATTAGATTGCTGAGCAATAATTATTACTTATATTTGAAAAGACACTCATGGTATTATTTTTTACCAGTTGATTTTTATACTTATTCACCATATAAATAATTTAATGAGCCCCTACTAGGTGTAAAGCAATGAGGTAGAAGCTGGGGTTATAAACAATGAGGGTTCACATAAGCAAATAAATCACTACAGTGTGATATAGGATAAATGTGGTCATACTAAGGGATGTTCTCATGCTCTCACGCTAAGGAATCACTGTAGCAGGAAGAATTCTAATATGGCCTCTATGGTCCCCACACCCTGAGGAAAAACCCTATAGAATCCTCTCCCTTGAGTAGGGGTAAGATTTGTGAATGTGATGAACTACCACTCTGATGATTAAGTTATATTATATTTCAAAAAGGATATATAGAAATATTAAAGTCACTGGATCAGATGACTTTGAATCAACTGAAAGAGAGATTTTCTTGGGAAGTCCTGCCTTAATGAAGTGTGACTTTAAAAGAATGCAAAGACATTCTGATCTGCTGGGAGGTATAAAAGAAGTCATAGGCATTCTGATCACCTGGAAGGAACAGAAATTAGGAAAACAATCCTATTTGTAAAAATAAAATGCAGCAAAAATAATAAAATAAATATGAATAAATTTAACCAAGGAGGTGAAAGACATGTATTCTGAAAACTGTAAAACACTGATGAAAGAAGTTGAAGATGACCCAAAGAAATGGAAAGATATTAAATGCTTATGAATTGGGAGAATAAATATTATTAAAATGTCCATAATATCCGAAGAAATCTATACATTTAATGTGATTCCTATCAAAATACCAATAGTATTTTTCATAGGACTAGAAAAAAATGATCCTAAAATTTGTATGGAACCACAAAAGACCCTGAGTAGCTGAAGTAGACTTAAAAAAGAACAAAAACTGGAGGTTTCACAATTCCAGATTTCAAGATATACTCCAAAGCTGTAGTAATCAAATGAATATGGTCCTGGCACAAACATAAACATCTAGATCTATGAAAGAGAACAGAAAACCCAGAGATAAATCCACAATTATGTGTCAATTAACCTCTGACAAAGAAGTAAGAACATCCGAATCGGGGGGAGGGGGTGTGCCTGGGTGGCTCAGTCACTGGACGTGTGCTTTTGGCTCAGGTCATGATCCCACAATCCTGGGATCGAGCCCCACATTGGGCTTTCTGCCCAGCAGGAAGCCTGCTTCTCCCTCTTCCACTCCCCTTGCTGTGTTCCCTCTCTTGCTATGTCTATCTCTGTCAAATAGATAAATAAAAAACTTAAAAAAATATATCCAATGGGAAAAAGAGTCTCTTCAACAAATTGTGCTGGGAAAACTGGACAGCTACATGCAGAAGAATGAAACTGGATCACTTTCTTACACCATACAAAAAAAATAAATAAATAAACCCAAAAGGGATTAAAAACCTAAATGTGAGACCTGGAACCATAAAAGTCCTAGAAGAAAGCTCAGGCAGTTTTTTGTCAGTAATTTCTCTGACATCAGCTGTAGCAACATTTTTCTAGATGCGTCTCCTGAGGCAAGGGAAACAAAAGCAAAAATAAACAATCTATTCAGACTATATCAAAATAAAAGTTCTGCACAGTAAAGGAAACAGTCATCAAAGCTAAAAGAAAAACTGTAGAATGCAAGAAGATATTTGCAGATGATAGCTGATAAAGGGTTAGTATTCAAAATATATAATGAACTTACACAACTCAACACCCAAAACAAACAGTCCAATTTAAAAATGGACAGAAGACATGAACAGACATTTCTCCAAAGAAGACATACAGATGGCCAACAGACACATGAAAAGATGCTCAATATCACTCATCATCAGGGAAATGCAAATCACAGTGAGATATCATCTCACTCCTGTCAGAATGACTAAAATCAGAAACACAAGAAACAAGTGTTTGCAAGGATGTAGAGAAAAAGAAATCCTGTGCATTGCTGGTCAGAATGAAACCTGGTACAGCCACTATGCGAAACAGAAGGGAGGTTCCCCAAAAAATTCAAAATAGAATTACCATATGATCTAATAATATCACTACTGGGTAGTTAAAGAATACAAAAAAAAAAAAAAACACTAATTCAAATAGATATGTGCACCCTTACGTTTATTGCAGTATTATTTACAGTAGTAAAATTATGGAAGCAGCCCAAGTGTCCATCAACAGATGAATGGATAAAGAAGACATGATATATATATATATATATATATATATATACATATTGGAATATTACTCACCTACCCAATAGATGAAATCTTGCTATTAGCAACAACACGAATGGATCTAGAAAGTATAATGCTAAGTGAAACAGGTCACTCAGAGAAAAACAAATACTATATGATTTCAGTTATATGTGGAATTTAAGAAACAAAACAAATGAACAAAGACAAAAAGAGATAAACTAGGGGTGCCTGGGTGGCTCAGTGGTTTAAAGCCCCTGCCTTTGACTCGGGTCATGATCCCAGGGTCCTGGGATTGAGCCCCACAGAGCAGAGAGCCTGCTTCTCCGTCTCTCTCTGCCTGCCTCTCTGCCTACTTGTTATCTCTGTCAAATAAATTAATTAAATCTTTTAAAAAAAAGAGATAAACTAAAAACAAACAAACAACTCTGAACTATAGAGAGCGGACTGATGTTCACCACAGGGGCGGTGGGTGGGAGGATGGGTGATATAGGTGATGGGGATTAAGAGGACACATATCATGAACACCGAATAATATATAGAATTGTTGAATCACTATATTGCACAATTGAAACTGATATAACACCATGTGTTAGATATACTGGCATTAAAAAAAAGCTGTTATGTTAATATGTTATAAAAGGAAGGAAGAGTTAAATGAAATTCACAAATTTGAAATAATATCTCTGTACACTGGGACAAGATCATATAATGCTTTGTGGTTCATAGGACTTGGACCTGTGTGCACTGAGAAGATGTTAAAATCCTTTCTTAAAAGTTGTAATGAGCTATACTAAGCCTGCTCACACTGAGAATTACATTGCATTTCTAAGTTGTATTTAAAAACATATATAACGTTTATTTTTTTTCCCTGAGGTTTTATTTTTCCAAAAACTATATCTTGTTGACACAATTTAAACTCGATAACCATAGTAATATACATTTTATTTGCATACATAGTTGGTAGGAAAAATTAAAAACCTATTTTCATTATTTTCCTTTTACAACTATGTCATCAATATGCAAAATCCCAAATGCTTAGGTTTCAACTGAAGTTGTACTGGTAGTAGAAACGTGCATTTAACTGAACTATTTTTCCTTTAATTGAAATTTGCAACAATCACATTGGTATGCTATTTTCAAGTGTATGAATCACTTTTAGTATCAAGTTCTTTATGATATTATTAAACTTAAAAAAATACTGGTTTTTAAAGCTTTAAATGGATATTGATGTTTATGAAAATGTGAAAATCCTAAACATGAATCCATTATTAGTTTAGTGGTTTGAATTTTTTCTTTATGATGACTCAGATAAAGAAAAATGCTTTTTAAAGACTCTGAAGTGATAGCAAAATTCAGAAATTTATTAAAAAAAAGTAGCAATATTATAAATTAGTACATAATAGGTTAGGTGCTACATTTCTGTTAGGAAGTGTCATATAGGAGATGTAAATGATACTAATAAGGGCACAATGACATCCACTACAGAGATATATGAAATGGAAATCAAGTCCTCCAGCTTTCACAGTCTGCAACAAAAACTTCAAAAGATCAGCCTGGACAGAGAGTTAGAGGTATACATTCTGGGTAAACAGAGTAGTTCTTTATGAAGCATGCGTCAAAATATCGAAGATGCACTCTTTATATCCTCTTAAAACCCATTATGAATCTATTATCCAAACTCTAAAAGACAATGCTTTTTACTAAACAGAAGAGCTAGATGACATTGTGTGTCTTTAATGGATATTTATATAAATATATATATAAATATAATATAATAATAATATAAGTATATAAATATAAATAAAAATAAATATTTTTGTGCATTGTAAATGACCAGAGAGGTCTACAGTTATCTACCATCGGAAATTTCATGTAGACTAATGAAGCTGAGTGATTTTTTTTTTTTAAAGATTTATTTATCTGAGAGAGAGAGATTGAGAGAGAGGGACAGCATGAGAAGGGAGAGGGTCAGAGTGAGAAGCAGACTTCCTGCTGAGGAGGGAGCCCAATGTAGGACTTGATCCAGGGACTCCAGGATCATGACCTGAGCTGAAGGCAGTTGCTTAACCAACTCAGCCACTCAGGTGCCCTTGAGTGATGATTTTTATGGGGAGATATAATCGGTCTCGTTCTACTACACCTCCATCTCTGTTTCCATTTCTAATTCCGTCATCTCTATCACCCATCTCTCTGTCTCCCAAATGCTGAAACTCACAGCTCCCAATCAATTTTGAAGATTTAATTTTTTTTTAAAGTTAGTGGTCAGTGAGACAGAGAACAATGGAAAAAAACACATTTTTCCCTCATAATCCTTAGATATTTCCTCATTTATTTTCCCATAATCCTCATTTATTAGTGGCACATAAGTTGGATGTATTTTATAAATATTGGCCATATATTAGAATTTGCAATTTAAAATATTCAAATAAAAACTACAAATGGCCTCTGATTTACTTTGGTTTATGATTTTTCAACTTTACAATGGTGCAAAAGTGATATATGCATTCAGTAGAACTGCACTTTAGATTTTCAATTATGATCTTTTCCTGAGGTAGCAATATGTAGTATGATACTCTTGTGATGCTGGGCCACATGACTATGAGATTAGAACCATTCTGTACCCAAACAAGCATTCTGTTCTTCACTTTCAGTACAGTGTTTAGTAAATTACACAAGATAGTCAACTCTCTATTATAAAATAATCTTGTTTTAGATGACTTTGCCCAATTGTAGTTAATGTAAGTGTTCTGAGCACATTTAAAGTAGATTTGGCTAAGCTATGATGCTTGGTAGGTTAGGTATTTTACATGCATTTTCTACTTCTGTTAAATTCAACTTATGACAGGTTTAGCAGCACATAGTTAATTGGAAATTGAGGAAGAACTGTATATTTAAGGTATACAACATGATGACTTGATACATGTACACATAGTGAAATGATTACTGTAGTAAAGTTTACTAACATATGCTCACATAGTTACAATTTTTTTGTGTGTGTGATTAAGCACAAAAAAGTATATGTATGTATATATACACATACATATATATAGTATTGCTAATTTTTGTTGTACTATTTTGCAATGTTATCTTCAGTTTTATTTTAAATATTACAGATAGAAATGAAAAAAATTGTCTTTCTGTATGATATCATTTTGAATTTTGGAAATAAAAAAGAAATTCTATTAGATTATTTCAGTGCATTCAAACTGAAAAAGTGTCAGAGATGAAAGATAATTGAGACCAAAGCAAGAAAGGGGTGACATAGTTCTTTTAATCCAATAATTTCTGCATTAATATTTATTTTAAAACATTGTAAATTTTAGATCAAGATAAGTCCATTGATAATAAGGTCTGTCTAATAGGAATATTTTTAATCCTTTATCATAAAATTTTTCTGGAGCTACATAACCCCACAGAAACTAATGATCTAATTATTCTTTACTCTCCCTTTCCTTTCTTCACCTATGCTTCTAAAGAAATATAAACAAACATCGTGTCTTAAACCAGTCTCATCGCCACTTTCAGAACCTTTGTCCTGTTATTTTTTGTCCCACCCATTTTACAAAAAAAATTCAGTCATCCACGTAATGGAGTGTGTGGTTAAAACTGTGAACATAGGGATGCCTGGTTGGCCCAATCAGTTAAGTACCCACCTTCTGCTCAGGTCACAATCCAAGAGTTCTGGGATCTAGTCCACGTAGGGCCCCCTGTTCTGTGGGGAGCCTGCTTCTTCCTCTTGCTCTGCCTGCCACCCTGCCCCTTGCATGTTCTCTCTCTCTCTCTGTGTCAAATAAATAAAATCTTAAAGGGTCACCTGGATGGCTCAGTGGGTTAAGGCCTCTGCCTTCCGCTCAGGTCATGATCTCAGGTCCTGGGATCAAGCCCCACATCTGGCTCTCTACTCAGCAGGGAGCCAGCTTCCCCCTTTCTCTCTTTGCCGGCCTCTCTGCCTACTTGTGATCTCTGTCTGTCAAATAAATAAAATCTTTAAAAATTTTTAAAAAATTAAAAAAATTAAATTTTAAAAACAAAAAAGTTAAAAAAAGACTGTGAACACAGGAATCACAATCATATGCTAGAAAATACCTATGTGAACACAGGAATCACAATCATATGCTAAAAAATACCTATTTTATACAAAAAGAAGAGAGTAAGTGAGGAGAGTGGAACCAAAAAAGATGTTAAGACATATAGAAAAAAAACAGCAAAACTACTGGCATAGATCCTACATTATCAATAATCATGCTAAGAGAAAGAAGCCAGTTATAAAAGTTCACATCTCATTATATTTCTATTAAATGTCTAGAATAGGCAAATCTATGGAGGAAGACAGTAGAGTGTGGCTGCCTAGAGTTGGAGGAGGGAGGAGATGAAGAGTGACTGCTAATGGGTACAGAGTTTCTTTTAAGGGTGTGGAATGTTCTTAATGTGGCAATGACGGTTGTTCAAATCTGTGATTATGCTAAAATCTGCCAAATTGTATAAATATGTGAATTTTATGATATACAAATTATATCAACAAAGCTATTAAAATAAAATAGGGTAATGCTATCTTTTTTAATAGTATTAACTGATATTCCTGTTAAACCCTGGTTAGTCTCCATTAGGTCAATCTACCGATTGATTAAGGGAAGAATAGACACCATATACAATTAAGAATTCAATTAATCAGGGTCATTGGCCTATAATTTTATTTTCTTAAAATGTTCTTATCTGACTTTGGTATCAGGATAATGCTCAACTTTTAAAATGGGTTTGGGAATATTTCCTCCTTTTCATTTTTTTTTTTTTTTTTTGGAAGTGTTTGAGAAGGATTCTTCTTCAAATGTTCAGTAGAATTCATCATGAAAGGGTCTAGTCCTAGGCCTTTCTTTGGTGGGAGGTTTTTGATTATTGATTCACTCACTTTACTCATTATTGGTTTATTCAATTGTTCTATTTCTTTATGATTCAGTCTTGGTAGATTGTGTGTTTGTAGAAATTTATCCATTTCTTATAATTTATCCTATCTGTTGGCATGTAATTGCTCATAGTAGTCTCTTAGACCCTTGTATGTGTTTTCTGCAGGCATGGGTGAAATGATATTTTTTAGCAAGGGTCTGAAGGGCTAAACCCCTGATCTTGATAGCCATAGTAAATTTAGCAGCACTGAAAGCTAAAGGGAATCCCCAAAGTTTAGGGTGGTGAGGTGAACTTGAGAAAATGAGAGAATGATCTTACAATGAACAAGAAAAGAGAACAGACCACAATTTACATCAATTTTGGTCTCTCAGCAGAGAGTGTACGGTACAGTGGCAGAAAAGGGCAAATGGATGAAGCACTATGAGAAACTTCAATAGAAGCCAGAGAAACTCAGGTACAACACACAAATGAAACATTTTTCTCCAAGCCATGATATTACATAAACCAACTCTAACCCCAGATGCCACACTGAAGTGAGTGGGGGGGATCTCAAAAGGAGAAATGCCACAAAACACAGATTATTTAACACAGAAGAAGTTGGCATTTAATCTGGGAATAGTAAACTACCTTATATCAACAATGACAATACTTTTAAAATAAGCTTTTAGTCAAGCTTATTTTATGTCCTCAGCAGCAATAGTACCTTCAAAGATATGCTGAGATTAAATATAAAAGGAAGTTGCTTGTCTGCAAGTTTACATTTTTAGTACTGTATATTTTGATCCTGTACACAAACTCCAAGATGCTGACTTTCAGTTTAATGAAGAGCAGGCAAGCTTGGGACACAAAAACCCCCTACATCCCAAAACTGTGATACATTGCACAATACTGGGGATGTCACTCAAGAATAATATAAATCTTTTGCTTTTAAGTAAAACACCAAGTATTTATCAGGGAATACAGTCTAAGAGGTCAGTCTAGATCCTTGCCTAGTCATTTTCCCAATCCCTTATGTTAATGCCACTGACAGGATTACGATTTTCAAGAATATTTCTCCTATCACAAGACATTTAATTCAAATTTTAAATTAAAATATGGTACATAGTGGCCCAATAAATTAATCAATCTCAAGTAAAAAATAGTTGATGAAGTCAAAAGTTTGAAGAAAGCACAACACTAGTCAAGACTCAGAGGCTTCTAGGTCACATGACCATAGCTTTTAATACAAACAACTTTAGTCTCACAGGTGGTCTTAATTTGTCATCACATTTTACAAAATTATGTTTACTTTGGAAAATAGTAATAAATGCATATCTGTAGTTTCTACTCTGAGTAAATAAAGGATAAAGGTAACAGTTTAATGAAAATATTTCTAGCATTTGTATGTTTAGGGAGTTTTGATTCACTGATGAGGCATATAAAGTCAATGTAAGGTAAGATATGAGGCATGATTTAGGTAATATTCATAATAATAGCAATCACTTAGGGGCGTCTGGGTGGCCAAATGGGTTAAGCCTCTGCCTTTTGCTCAAGCCATGACCCCAGGTCCTGGGATGGAGCCCCATATCGCTCCCTGCTCAGCAGGGAGCCTATTTCTACCTCTCTCTCTGCTTCTCCCCCAGATCGTGCCTAACTGCCCACCCCATAAATAAAGAAAATCTCGAAGAAAATAGTAACTATTACTTAGAACTTAAAACACACTAGGTACTATCTTCTGTGGTTTATATGTGCTAACTCATTTTAACCTTATAAAGAACCTATGAGTGCTTATTGCTATTATCCCCCCCTTTTTTTTAATTTATTTTTTTAAATAAACATATAATGCATTTTTATCCCCAGGGGTACAGGTCTGTGAATGACCAGGTTTACACATTTCCAGCACCCATCATAGCACATACCCTCCCCAATGTCCATATTCCCCACCACCCTCTCCCGTCCCCCCTCCCCCCAGCAACCCTCAGTCTGTTTTTTAAGATTGAGTCTTTTATGGTTTGTCTCCCTCCTAATCCCACCTTCTTTCATTTTTTCTTTACCTACCTCCCAACCCACCCACATTGCATCTCCACTTTCTCATATCAGGGAGATCATATGATAGTTGTCTTTCTCCAATTGACTTATTTCGCTAAGCATAATACCCTCTAGTTCAATCCACATCTCCCAAATGGCAAGATTTCATTTCTTTTGTGGCTGCACAGTATTCCATTGTGTATATACACCACATCTTCTTTATCCATTCATCTGTTGATGGACACCAAGGTTCTTTCCATAGTTTGGCTATTGTGGACATTACTGCTATAAACATTCGGGTGCACATACCCCTTCAGAGCACCACGTTTGTATCTTTAGGATATATACCCAGTAGTGCAATTGCTGGGACATAGGGTAGCTCTATTTTCAGTTTTTTGAGGAACCTCCACACTGTTTTCCAGATTGGTTGCACCAGCTTGTATTCCCACCAACAGTGTAGGAGGGTTACCCTCTCTCTGCATCCTCACCAGCATCTGTCATTTCTTGATTGGTTAATTTTAGCCATTCTGACTGGTGTGAGGTGGTATCTCATTGTGGTTTTGATTTGGTTCTGATTCCAAGTAATGTGGAGCATTTTTTCATGTGTCTGTTGGCCATCTGGATGTCTTCTTTGCAGAAATGTCTGTTCATGTCCTCTGCCCATTTCCTGATTGGATTATTTGTTCTTTGAGTGTTGGGTTTGCTAAGCTCTTTATAGATATCTTCTCCCATTCTGTCAGTTGTCTTTTGGTTTTGTTAACTGTTTCCTTTGCTGTGCAAAAGCTTTTGATCTTGATGAAATCCCAATAGTTCATTTTTTCCCTTGCTTCCCTTGCCTTTGGCGATGTTCCTAGGAAGAAGTTGCTGCAGTTGAGGTCAAAGAGGTTGCTGCTTGTGTACTCCTGAAGGATTCTGATGGATTCCTTTCTCACATTGAGGTCCTTCATCCATTTTGAGTCTATTTTTGTGCGTGGTGTAAGGAAACAGTCCAATTTCATTTTTCTGCATGTGGCTGTCCAATTTTCCCAACACCATTTGTTGAAGAGACTGTCTTTTTTCCACTGGACATTCCTTCCTGCTTTGTCGAAGATTAGTTGACCATAGATTTGAGGGTCTATTTCTGGGCTCTCTATTCTGTTCCATTGATCTATGTGTCTGTTTTTGTGCCAGTACCATACTGTCTTGATGAAGACAGCTTTATAATAGAGTTTGAAGCCTGGAATTGTGATGCCACCAACTTTGGCTTTCTTTTTCAATATATTCCTTTGGCTATTCGAGTTCTTTTCTGGTTTCATATAAATTTTAGGATTGTTTGTTCTATTTCTTTGAAAAAAATGGATGGGATTTTAATAAGGATTGCATATAATGTAGATTGCTTTAGGTAGAATAGACATTTTCACAATATTTGTTCTTCTGATCTAGGAGCATGGAACATTTTTCCATTTCTTTGTGTCTTCTCAATTTCTTTCATGAGTACTTTATAGTTTTCTGAGTATAGATTCTTTGCCTCTTTGGTTAGGTTTATTCCTAGGTATCTTATGGTTTTGGGTACAATTGTAAATGGGACTGACTTCTTAATTTCTCTTTCTTCTGTCTTGTTGTTAGTGTAAAGAAATGCAACTAATTTCTGTGCATTGACTTTATATCCTGACACTTTACTGAATTCCTGTACAAGTTCTAACAGTTTTGGAGTGGAGCCTTTTGGGTTTTCCACATATCGTATCAGATCATCTGCAAAGAGTGAGAGTTTGACTTCTTCTTTGCTGATTTAGAAGCCTTTATTTCTTTTTGTTGTCTGATTGCTGAGGCTAGGACTTCTAGTACTGTGTTGAACAGCAGTGGTGATAACGGACATCCTTGCCATGTTCCTAACCTTAGCAGAAAAGCTTTCAGTTTTTTTCCACTGAGAATGATATTTGCAGTGGGTTTTTCATAGATGGCTTTGATAATATTGAGGTATGTGCCCTCTACCCCTACACTTTGAAGAGTTTTAATCAGGAAGGGATGCTGCACTTTGTCAAATGCTTTTTCAGCATCAATTGAGAGTATCATATGGTTCTTGTTCTTTTTTTATTAATGTATCACATTGATTTGTGGATGTTGAACCAACTTTGCAGCCCTGGAATAAATCCCACTTGGTCGTGGTGAATAATCCTTTTAATGTACTGTTGGATCCTATTAGCCAGCATTTTGATGAGAATTTTCCCATCTGTGTTCATCAAGGATATTGGTCTATAATTCTCTTTTTTGATGGGATCCTTATCTGGTTTGGGGATCAAGGTGATGCTGGCCTCATAAAATGAGTTTGGAAGTTTTCCTTCCATTTCTATTTTTTGGAACAGTTTCAGGAGAATAGAAATTAGTTCTTCTTTAAATATTTGGTAGAATTTCCCCAGGAAGCTGTCTGGCCCTGGACTTTAGTTTGTTTGGAGGTTTTTGATGACTGTTTCAATCTCCTTACTGGTTATGGGTCTGTTCAGGTTTTCTATTTCTTCCTGGTTCAGTTGTGGTAGTTTATATATCTCTAGAAATGTATCCATTTCTTCCAGATTGTCGAATTTGTTGGCGTTGAGTTGCTCATAGTATGTTCTTATAATGGTTTGTATTTCTTTGGTATTGGTTGTGATCTCTCCTCTTTCATTCACGATTTTATTTATTTGGTTCCTTTCTCTTTTCTTTCTGATAAGTCTGGCCAGGGGTTTGCCAATCTTACTAATTCTTTCAAAGAACCAGCTCCTAGTTTTGTTGGTTTGTTCTATTGTTATTTTAGCTTCTATTTCATTGATTGCTGCTCTGATATTTATGATTTCTCTTCTCCTGCTGGTTTTAGGCTTTCTTTGTTCTTTCTCCCGCTCCTTTAGGTGTAGGGTTAGGTTGTGTATTTGAAATCTTTCTTATTTCTTGAGAAAGGCTTGTACCGCTATATATTTTCCTCATGGGACTGCCTTTGCTCTGTCCCACAGATTTTGAACCTTTGTGTTTTCATTATCATTTGTTTCCATGAATTTTTTCAATTCTTCTTTAATTTCCTGGTTGACCCATTCATTCTTTAGAAGGATGCTATTTAGTCTCCATGTATTTGGGTTCTTTCCAAATTTCCTCCTGTGATTGAGTTCTAGCTTCAGAGCATTGTGGTCTGAAAATATGCAGGGAATCATCCCAATCTTTTGATACTGGTTGAGACCTGATTTATGACCCAGGATGTGATCTATTCTAGAGAATGTTCCATGTGCACTAGAGAAGAATGTGTATTCTGTTGTTTTGGGATGAAATGTTCTGAATATATCTGTGATATCCATTAGGTCCAGTGTGTCATTTAAGGCCTTTATTTCCTTGTTGATCTTTTGCTTGGATGATCTGTCCATTTCAGTGAGGGGGAGTGTTAAAGTCCCTTACTATTATTGTATTATTGTTGATGCATTTCTTTGATTTTGTTATTAATTGGTTTATATAGTTGACTGCTCCCATGTTAGGGGCATAGATATTTAAAATTGTTAGGTCTTCTTGTTGGACATACCCTTTGAGTATGATATAGTGTCCTTCCTCAACTTTTATTATAGTCTTTGGCTTAAGATCTAATTGACCTGATATAAGGATTGCCACCCCAGCTTTCTTCTGATGTCCATTAGCATGGTACATTGTTTACTACCCCCTCACTTTAAATCTGGAGGTGTCTTTGGGTCTAAAATGAATTTCTTGTAGGCAGAATATTGATCTTTTTTTTTTATCCATTCTGATACCCTGTGTCTTTTGATTTGGGCATTTAGCCCATCAACATTCAGGGTAACTATTGAGAGATATGAATTTAGTTCCATTGTATTGCCTGTAAGGTGACTGTTACTGTACATTGTCTGTTTCTTTCTGATCTACTACTTTTAGGCTCTCTCTTTGCTTAGAGGACCCATTTCAATATTTCCTGTACAGCTGGTTTGGTGTTTGCAAATTCTTTCAGTTTTTGTTTGTCCTGGAAGCTTTTTATCTCTCCATCTATTTTCAATGATAGCCTAGCTGGATATAGTATTCTTGGCTGCATGTTTTTCTTGTTTAGTGCTCTGAATATATCATGCCACTTCTTTCTGGCCTGCCAGGTCTCTGTGGATAAGTTCACTGCCAATCTAATGTTTTTACCCTTATATGTTACAGACTTCTTTTCCCAGGCTGCTTTCAGGATTCTCTTTGTCACTAAGACTTGTAAATTTTACTATCAGGTAACGAGGTGTGGACCTATTTTTATTGATGTTGAGGGGCATTCTTAGCATCTCCTGGATTTTGATGTTTGTTCCCTTTGCCATATTAGGGAAATTCTCTACAATAATTCTCTCCAATATGCCTTCTGCTCCCCTCTCTCTTTCTTCTTCTTCTGAATCCCAATTATTCTAATGTGTTGTCTTATGGCGTCCCTTATCTCTTGAATTCTCTGCTCGTTGTCCAGTATTTGTTTGTCTCTATTCTGCTCAGCTTCTTTATTCTCTGTTATTTGGTCTTCTATGTCACTAATTCTTTCTTCTGCCTCATTTATCCTAGCAGTAAGAGCTTCCATTTTTGACTGCACCTCATTAATAGCTTTTTTTGATTTCAACTTGGTTAGATTTTTGTTCTTTTTTTTTTTTTTTTTTTTTTTTTTTTTTTAAATATTTTATTTATTTATTTGACAGAGAGAAATCACAAGTAGATGGAGAGGCAGGCAGAGAGAGAGAGAGAGGGAAGCGGGCTCTCTGCTCAGCAGGGAGCCCGATGCGGGACTCGATCCCAGGACCCTGAGATCATGACCTGAGCCGAAGGCAGCGGCTTAACCCACTGAGCCACCCAGGCGCCCGATTTTAGTTCTTTTATTTCTCTAGAAAGGGCTTTTATCTCTCCAGAGAAGGTTTCTCTAATATCTTCTATGCCTATTTCGAGCCCAGTTAGAACCTTGAGAATCATCATTCTGAACTCTTGATCTGTCATATTACCAATGTCTGTATTGATTAAGCCCCCAACGTTAGGTACTGCCTCTTGCTCTTTTTTTTTTTTTTTTGTGGTGAGTTTGTCCGCCTTGTCATTTTGTCCAGATAAGATTTGCTTTCTCCTCCTCTGGAATTCCACTGTTCTCCTTAGTGAGTGAAGTTGGTCTTGGCTGGGTTTCTTGTTGATCTTCTGGGGGAGGGACCTGTTGTAGTGATTCTCAAGTGTCTTTACCTCAGGCAGAATTGGACCGCCCTTAGCAGGGGCCAGGCTAAGTAATCTGCTGGGGTTTGCTTTTGGGAGCTTTTGTTCCCTGAGTGCTTTCCGTAGAGTTCCGGATGATGGGTATTAAGATGGCGGCCTCCCAGTCTCTGGCCCAGAGGAGCCAAGAGCTCAGCATCCTGCTCCTCAGGGCGCCCTCAGAGAAAAGCGCCCAACCACCCCCATCTCCCTGGCCTCTGGTAGCGCTTGGAGGAAAGGGCTCAATTGGTCGCACTTGGAGAAAAGCGCCCAGTCACTTCCATCTCCTTGGCCTCTGGCCACGCTCTGAGCTCATCCAACCTGCGACCAGTTCAAGGTAACCCTGAGCTGAGAGCTCACTCCTCAGCTTTGTCGTTGTTGCTGGCTTCCCTGCTCTAAGACCTGCAAGGTCTGTGACACTGAGACATCCCCAGTTTTTCTGTGACCTTGCAGGACCTGGGGTTACACTGACCCTGTGTGGGCTTCCCCCCAGTTTAGCCTCTGGAGCAATATCCCTCCGTGGAGCAGACTTTTAAAAGTCCTGATTTCGTGCTCCATAGCTCCACCGTTTGCCAGGAGCCGGCCCCTCCCCCCGTGGTCTATCTTCACTTTGGATTCACTTCTCAGCAGGTCCTACCTTTCAGAAAGTGACATATTTTCTGTTTCTAGAATTGTTGCTCTTCTCTTTGATTTTCTGTTGGATTTGTAGGTGTTCGCAATGGTTAGATAAGCTATCTAGCTGATCTCCTGCTACCTGATGTCGTCTCAGCCTGCTACTTCTCCACCATCTTGACTCCTCTCCCCTATTATCCCCTTTTTTTTAGGTGAGCAAATTGTGGCACAGATTGATTATGTCAGTAGAGGAGAGATGCTCTGTCTCAGACATCTGGCCCCAGAATCTATGAATTCAATCACAGTGCATTGCTGCTGCTTATGCATTTCAGTTTTTCAAAATTATGTTTTTTGGTTGGTTTGATTTTTAAAGTAAGAAGTACCAAGTAATTTCATGTAAATAATCTTAAATTAAAAATCCATTTTGTTTTGTATTTAATCTGAGCTGCCTAACAGTTGAAAATCATAGGTTTTGATGAAAATTATTACGCTAGTTCTAGTGATTCTATGCAAGCAGAAAATATACACAGCTTTTAAAAAAGGCTCCAAATATTAAGTCCTAGGAACTAACATTCACCCTCATTTGAAAGTTCTCCAAAATGACTTTTTAAGTAACCTCAAAAAAAGTTAGTTGTATGTTCCTCTAGACATTCATTGAGTATTATCTGTCAGTGATTGGTTTCAGCAATTTTATGGCATTACTCCTCAACTAGAGTGATTAAAGGTAGTGAATTTAAGGTAAATTCTAAAATTGAACTAAACAGAAGCAGAAAAATTCCAATATCTTATCCATATGTAATAAAACTCTCCTTGTATATGAAAAACATTATTATATTCTGAGGAATATAAATTCCCAAGGAAAAAAAATGTTCTTCTGAATATATTAGAGATTAAATTATTCAATAGACTTTACAGAGTAAATCTGTGCCATCATAACATTGAAAATCAATATGCATTATCAAAAAATATACACTTGATAAAACATATTTAGCCATAGCAAATTTTAAGAGTTCTGAGCTCCCTTAAATCCATTAAGCACATAAACCATCAAATAAACCATCAAATGTCAAAGATGAAGAAATTGCATATTATCTATTTAAGACAAGGGTGAAGAACACACATCATCCTTACTAAAATCTCTGCAATAAAGAAAATGAATTGATTTTAAACAAGTGGGTTTTAATGGATTTATAAATCCAAATAATTTCCCTACTGAGATATGCATAATATTTGATTCTAATCTTCTCATCTATTTGACTGTTTAGAGAATATAACTTATTCAAAAACAAAAAGCAAAAATTCTTTCATCTAGCAAATATATAGTGAGAACACATGGGGCAAGATTGTTAGTCTGGAGGAGTCAAGCATTCAAGAAGATAAAAAGAAAAACAAAATTCCAGGCCTCATAGACTTTGAATTTTCAATAACGGTTGATGTGTGTCTATGAGTATAATATTTGTTTTAATGGAAATTCATAAAGGGTACAATGGGACAAAAAGAAGGGTCAATAGTGAAGACTACCCAGGACAGTGACTCTTCAACATAGGTATCTCAAAATTAGTAGTAGTCATTCCTATACAAAATATGTTTTGAAAATCGGTCCATAAACACAAAATTCCCAATAGTTAAATTATCTAAAGTATGCTAAATTGCCATGTGTTTTTATTGGTTATCTTATATCACTGTCTAATTCTTCTTCAGTTCTTACCCTTCTATGGCCATTCAGCAATTCTTCAATGTCCTTGTTTGGAGTGATTGAAAAAGACTTCTCTAGTCACTTATTTCATTCATGAAGTTTTGTTATCTGAAGTTCAATTTAGAGAGAGTACAGTCCAGAAGTCTACCAAGTACTTTGGTAAATACTGTCAGGAAGCAAGTGCTCATTCAGATATCTCTGACTATCCATCACCACATGTACTCTTCTGGTGTTTCTCACTTGTTTATTTATGTTTTTCTCTGACAGTGAGCAGCTTGTTTCCCATTATTTATAATTTATTTACTTATCTGTTCAACCCTAGCATACAAATAAAGTAGATTCAGCCTTGCTAACATTTACCTCTGTGAGAAACAAATTTACCCCAAAATACACTATTTATATTTATTTTGGGGGGGGCATTTACCTTATTGTACCCAGTCAAAACTCTGTTTTTCAAAATTGTTTAGGTTAGCTCCACTTCTCTGTTCTTCATTGAGTACATTTGTAATGAAAATGGATTTTTCTGTGACACTTTATGTCCTGTGATTGGACCCTCCCATACCTGGTTGATTTTCTTTTTAATTTGTATACAGCAAGGTATACACTGGAGGCACCTGGGTAGCTCAGTTGGTTAAGTGTCTGCCTTCCACTCAGGTCATGATCCCAGCCCCACACCGGGTCCCCTGCTCAGTGGGGAGCCTGCTTCTCCCTTTCCAGCTCCCCTTGCTTGTGTGAGCTTTCTTTCTCCCCCTTCCCCCACCAAATAATTAAGTAAAAATTTTTTTAAAAAGTTTACTCTATACTGTTAATTTCTATCAATTCGACAAATGCATAGATTCATGTGTCTATCATCTGAATACCACACATAACAATTACATAAACCTAAAGATTCTCTGGAATACCCCCACTCAAAATAATCCATCCATAAGCTTTCTGGCAACCACTGATCTGCTTTCCTTATAGGTCTGCCTTTTCCTGAATGTCACATATTGCATGAAGCACTAGGGGTTATAAGCAAACAATGAATCACAGAACACTACATCAAAAACTAATGATGTACTGTATGGTAACTAACATAACACACATACACACACACATACACACACACACACTCACACACACACACACACAGAGTCACCAAATCTCTGCCTTCCTCTTCACACAGTGATCTCCAACAGTATGTGTCTGTGGCTAGATTTTTCCCTTTTAAATAAGGTCACCAGTCATATTGGGTTAGGGACTCATCTTACATAAATATGACTGCATCTTAACTATTTATACTTGAAACGACCCTACAGCCAAATAATAATACACTTGAAGGTATTGGAGAGTAGAACTTCAACATACAATTTTGGAAGGGCACAGTTCAACTCTTAATATAACCACTAGATTGCTCTCTTATCCGTCCAAAATAGCTCTAGAATCTAGGCCAAATGTCACCTAGAGGGGCAAAAGCATATTTATTTGAGAACTGCTGCTCTAAAAAATCTGACTTTTAAAAAATCTGATTACTCTTGTACTGCCATGTTATGAGGAAGCCTAAGGTAGGCATTTGGAGACACATGGGCAAGAGGGGTCAGTCACCTCCAGCAGACAAAAAGTGATAATTAATGGCCATTTTGAGATATTATGAACTAGATGAGACAAAGATGGCGGAGGAGTAGCAGGCTGAGATGATATTAGGTAACAGAAGTTCAGTTAGATAGTTATCAAACCATTCCAAACACCTACAAATCCAACAGGAGATTGAAGAGAAGAAGAGTAGCAATTCTATAAACTGAAAATAGACCACTTTCTGAAAGGTAGGACATGTGGAGAAGTGAATCCGAAGAGACAGGAAGATAGACCGCAGGGGGAGGGGTTGGCTCTTGGCAAGCCATAGAGCACAAAATTTGAACTTTTATAAGTCTGCTCCACTGAGGGACATTGCTACAGAGGCTAAGTGGGGGTGGAGCCCTCGTGGGTACAGCATAGTCTCAGGTCTTGTGGGGTCACAGAATGACCGGGGGTGTCTGAGTGTAGCAGAGTTCACAGGTATTAGAGCAGGGAAGCTGGCTACAGAGACAGAGCCAAGGAGTGAGCTCTCAGCTCAGGGTTACCTTAAACTGTGATCCGTGGCACAGTTATACTGTGATCTTTGAGCAGGGACCCCACAAGTAGCAGATCCAGGGTGACTCACCTTCCTTCCCTGGAGGCAGGAATCTGCTGGGTTTGGAGACTCCAAACAGGGATGTGTGCCAGAGACAGAAATGCTTGGTCACAGGCCGGGTGAGCTCAGAGTGCAGTCAGAGACCAGGGAGACAGGAGTGATTGAATGCTTTTCTCCGAGGGCACACTGAGGAGTGGGGCACTGAGCTCTCAGCTCCCCCAGGCCTGAAATTGGGAGGGTTCCATTTTCATTCCCATGATCCAGAGCTCTACAGAAAGCATTCAGGGAATAAAAGCTCCCCAGAGCAAACTCAAGCAGATTACTTAGATGGGCCCCTGGCAAGTGTCGTGCAATTCTGCCTCAGGCAAAGACATTTGAGAATCACTACAAGAAGCTCCTCAACAAGAACATCCAGCCAAGACCAAGCTCATGGATAAAGGAGAACAGAGGAATTCCAGAGGAAAGGAAAGCAAAGCATGGAATTCATGGTTTTCTCCCCATGATTCTTTAGTCTTGCAAAGTTAATTAAATTAAATTTTATTTTCTTACTTTAATTTTTTAAATATTTACTCTTTCCTCTTTTAAAATTTTTAAACTAGTTCATCTTAACAATACCTTTCTTAAAAAAAACTTTTTTAACATTCATTATAGTCATATTTTATCTTTCTTTGTACCTAATTTTATCTTTTGTTTACATATAGGGTTTTTTCTTCTAAAAAATTTTGGAATACAACTACTTCTAATAGATCAAAATAGACACTAAACCTAGCACAGGGCTTTGTTCTAGTCTCCACCCTCAGCAAAGTGTCTCCACTTTTTTATTATTTCTCTTCCCAACCAACTTACTAACTCCCTTTTTAGATTTTTTTAAATTTTCATCTTTATAGACATATTCCATCCCTTCACTATGTTCACCCTTATTTTTTTGTGTATATATATAAATAAATAAATAAATATATAATATATATATTTTATATGTATAGATAAATATATATATATATATATTTTTTCTTCTTTCTTTAAAATTTTGGGAGGTAGTTTCTTCTAAGAGACCAAAATACACCCCCAAATCAAGTGGCTGGCTCTATTCTATTCACCAGTCATATATATATATATATATATATATACATATATATATATATATATATATATATATTAAAAAATAATATATATATATTTTTTTTTAATTAAATTTTTTTTTGAATTTTTGACCCCCTTTCTTCTCCCCACAATTTGGGGTCTCCTCTGATTTGTCTAACACACATTTTTCTAGGACCTTTGCCACCCTTTTAGTATTTTATTCTCTCGTTCATATATTCTTTTTTTTTTTTTATTTTTTTTATTTTTTAAAGATTTTATTTATCCATTTGACAGAGAGAAATCACAAGTAGATGGAGAGGCAGGCAGAGAGAGAGAGAGGGAAGCAGGCTCCCTGCCGAGCAGAGAGCCCGATGCGGGACTCGATCCCAGGACCCTGAGATCATGACCTGAGCCGAAGGCAGCGGCTTAACCCACTGAGCCACCCAGGCGCCCCTGTTCATATATTCTTATCTGGATAAAATGACAAGGCAGAAAAACTTACCACACAAAAAAAAAGATAAAGAAAGAAAGAAAGGGGGGAAAAAAAAGAACAAGAGGAAGTACTGAAGGTTAGGAACCTAATCAGTACAGACCTTGGTAATATGTCAGATCTAGAGTTCAGAATGATGATTCTCAAGGTGCTTGCTAGGCTCAAAAAAGGCATGGAAGATATTAGAAAAACCCTGTATGGATAAATAAAAGCCCTTTCTGGAGAAACAAAAGAAATAAAATATAACCAAGCTGAAATTAAGAAAGCTATTAATGAAGTGCAAAGAGAGTAGTCTGCTACTACAATTAGTGAGTGCTGTGAAGTGTGTCAACCTGGTGACTCAGACCTCTACCCCTGAGGCTAATAATAAATTACATGTTAATAAAAAATAAAAATTTAAAAAAATTAATTAAAAATTTTTAAAAAATGATGAGAACAATAAAGATGAACTATAGTCCAATCTCTGGTGACTATAAATCATATCACCCATGTGAAAAATATTATTTTCATTTACAAATGTCTTGTCCAATTGGAATTGGCTTAAAATCTAGGCTGTCATTATTTAAATTAAGTTCAGTTGTAGAAGAGGCTACTTGATTATAATTCCTTTGTTTCAGCATTTGAGTATAACTTTTCTTTATTCAGAGACCTACAATTAAAAAAGACAAATTTTGTGCTCACCCATATTGCCAATATACAAAACAGAGGCAGAGACAAGAATAGTGCAATGGACACACATTCAAAAGGGGGAGGAAAGGAAGAAACATAGTAAAGACTGGTCCATAGTACTTTTTTTAAAAAAAGTTATTTATTTGACAGAGAGAGATCACAAGTAGGTAGAGAGGCAGGCAGAGAGAGCAGGAGGAAAGCAGGCTCCCTGGTGAGCAGAGCGCCCAATGCGAGGCTTGATCCCAGGACACTGGGATCATGACCTGAGCTAAAGGCAGAGGCTGAACCCACTGAGCCACCTGGGTGCCCCTGGTCCATAGTACTTCCTTGATGTCTACTCTGCTGGCCATAAGTAATGGCTTATGTTTGCACCTGAGTAACTTTCTCAGCTTGCTTCCTGCCAGACCCAAACATTTCTTTGAAGTATTTCCTCATAATCTACCTTGGGGTGAGAGTTATGTTATCTCCTGAAGGCTTTTAGAAGTATGTTCATCTAACTGAGGGGGGTCTATGTGCCTTTGCTTTAACTTACTCTAATGTCTTTTAACATAGGGTTTTAAATCCATGCACCTTTGGTCTCTCCCCTGAAGCTAATTTCACTGGTAATATCCTGTATTTGATCATTCCCCTGAGTCCATTTTGAAAATCTGTTGCCAGCTGGATAGTCTAGAAATAACAATCATATTTATTTTCCAACACAGCAGTCCTGAGTTAAAAATATGTTTTCTAAAATCTGGTTGAAAACAGTCTCATCATTAGCTCATCTACTTCCTCTCCTATTTTATCATGGGCCACTAAATGAAGCTATTTGGTAATTTCAACATTTTACTCTGGAATCTTCTTTGCCAAGTCTATGAGGCCATTGTGTATATTTTCTAACTTCCACCTTAACACAGGCAGATGTCTTGCCAGTATTTGGTCAATACCTAAATGATTCTAATTTCTCCAGCCTCTAATAACAATTTCCTCCCTGTTCTAGACATCATTAAAATTGCCTCACTCTCCTTGCATCCTCTTCCCAAAATCATTCCAGTGGTACATATGTTAGGTTTCAGCTATGAGACCACGTCACTTCTACATTCCAATTTTTGTTTTAATTATCTTTATATAACAAACAACTGACATAGAGACTTACAACAAAAACCTATTACTATTTCTCTTCAATCTGTGTTTGATGGGGTGATCTTGTTGTCCTACATGTTAGCTGAAGTCACTGATGAATTGATCTTTTATTACTATGATCTTCACTTTCTACTTCTGGACCTAAATATATTTTTTTCTTCATCAAATTTTTATGGTTTTATAGAATAGTATACATTTATAATTTTTTTTAATTTATTTAATTGACAGAGAGATTACAAGTAGGCAGAGAGGCAAGCAGAGAGAGGGGGTAAGCAGGTTCTTAGCCCAATGTGGGGCTCGATTTCAGGACCCTGAGATCATGACCTGAGCTGAAGGCAGAGGCTTAACCCACTAAGCCACCCAGGTGCCCCTACATTTATAATTTTTTAAACCTATCTTTGTCTTTATGTGCATTTCCTGAGACTAAATAAAGTTGGGTCTTGGTTTTTATACCGTTGGACAAGTTGAAATTCAGTTGAATTTTTTCAATTCATTTTCATTCAATTTAATTATACTTTGGTTGGATTTATGACCACATTTGACTTTGTTTTCAATCCATCTGTTTTTTGTTTGTTTGGTTTTGGTTTTGTTTGGTTTAGTTTTTGTGTATATATATTTTTCTGTTTTCTTTTTGGTAAAATATTTTATTAGTCTAGTGGTTATAACAATAATGACTCTTTACATCATTTCTTAAATTCTTGCTCTTTGGAGTGACATCTGTGTAGTCTACTTACAATTAATTTGTACTATTTCAGATAAAATATAAGAATACTACACTACTTTAGTTCCATTTACCCCATTTGCTATTGCTGTTGTCATTGATATTATATTCATTTGTGCTATAAACCACACAATTCAGTCTTACAAAATTTGCTTTAAACAGTTTTATATGTTTTAAAGAAATAAAGAAAAGAAAAATTATATATTTCCATATTTGCCTATTTCTCATTTTTAAGGCCTCATGTCTTCTTATAAATCTGAGCTTTCATTTGGTATTATTTCCTTCAGCCTGAAGTGCTTCCTTCAAGATATCTTACAATGAGGATATTCTGAGAATGAAGTCTCTCTATTAATATTTAACGTTATTCTTGAACCATGATGAAATTTTGTCCTTATTTTGATATTTGTCGTTGGATTATGTTTTCTTCCTCTAAGTAATGATGTTATTAATTACAGCAGGACATTGATATAGTTAAACTAAGACTCCCACTGGTTTGGAAGCAGGGGAAACTACCAAGTTCCTCATAGTTTCAGTGGTTGCTTTCACTGGAAACCTTGGGATTCCTCTCCATAGGTGCCATTCAAGCATTACGCATGGATTTGTGCAGTTTATATGAGATCTTGTTTTTCCTCCATATTTTGTTTCCTTCCTTATTGGATCACTTCTACTATTCTGGGAGTTTCAAAGTATGTTTTTACTTTCACACTTGCAGCTTTCTGCTATTGTTTCCACTCTCCATACAGTGTAGACTGAAGGTGCCCTCGGGTAAAAATGGAAATTTTGTCCAATCAAGTTTGTTTCTTTTGTGGACTGACTCTTCTCTAATTTCTACTGCTCCTGGTCACCCACTGAGACCTTCAAAGAGTTGATTTTATAATTCATTCAAAGTTTACAATTGTCATCTGAGGAATAGCTTGCCTATATGCTGTTCCACTCTTACTAGAACTATCTAGGATTAATTTTTATCTTTTTTTGTGTAAGTTCTCCTAAGTCCAGTTTATCCAAGATCTCTGAAAACTGTGGTAACTGCCAAAATAAAATATTCACTGTGCATTCACAGCTCTATGCTTCTTCCATGAATCAACCTCCCACGAACCAACCTCCCTATTGTCTTCCCAATCTTGTCATATTATATACCTTTCACAATAATTATTATTATTGAACATATCTTATACCTTCTTGATCCATTAAAACCTTCTGCAATGTAGTTACATCACATTGCTTTTAGCCCTCTGAAGGACAGCTGTTTTTCCATACCAGTGAAACTTCAGGGTTAGAATTAGGACTGAATTACCCTTATTTCTCATGAAATTGTAATTTCATGGCACATGAAAACATATAATTTTCATTGTATTTACTCAATTCCCAGTTAATCCAACTCTTTTTTTCTGTGCCTCCTCTTCAGTTATTGAACACTAATGGAGAAAGATCACACAAATTTGAAGACTGATGCCAACATAAATTTATGATCTCTACCTCCAATCAAATTTCAATCCCGTCTAAATTTTTACAACTAATACTTTTTTTGGAGAAGAGAGACAGAACGTTAGCAGTATCAGCACTGGTACAGTGGGAAATTTATTGGCTCACGCAGCAAAACATAGGAATGGGTATTTTAGGCACTGGAACTCTACCATGTTTGTCTGCTTCTTTTTAGCTCTCCATATTACCTTTCTGCTTCTTTCTATGCTTCTTCAAATTGTTGTCCCTAAGGTAAGTAATTTTCTGCCAATATTTGTGGTCCCACATTCCACATTTTGAATGTCAAACAGTGTGAGCAACTTTTTCTCAAATTTCTCAATCTAAATCCCAAGAATGGTCTCTGACTCTGGCTTAGGGTAGCAAAGTAGCAGCTCCTATAGAACGACATGGTTAGAAGGATCATTTTCAAAGGTCAATGCAACATCATAATCCAGGAAAATGGATAGTTGACTAAATGTGAAAGAGTTTATACTGTCCCTGAATTCTCAGTCATGCTACCATTCCCATCACTCATAGAAAGTAACCACACTTTCAAGTTCTAGCAAAAACAGATATCATCAGATAATAACTCTCCAAAATTCCTACCAAAATGTCTAGTGTTATCAATATTACCATCCATCTTTTCCAGTGGTTAATTTATTTTAAAATAATGACAGATCTGTCCCTCCTCCTGTCTATAGCTAATGTTGTCACCATAATTCTAGATCTTTGTCTCACCACCACATTCTACTGCCCTCTCTCTGTTAACTATTCTATTTCCTGTAGGTTTAATCTCTACTGTTGTGATAACATTATCCCATAAGTACACAAAAATTAACATGTGTGACTGGATCCTGGCAGGAATGAGATGGTGCTTTCAAAATGAAAGTTGAAGAGATTTTAATGAGAAACTATTTACAAGTGTGTGACAAGTGTACTAAAACCACAAGGGATAGAGTGCAGTCTTAACGACTTAGCCACCCAAGTGCCAACAGAGTGCAGTCTTTGTGACATTCAGTGTGAAGGGGTTGAGTGAGCTGGTATTGGAACCTGAGACAAAAAGACTATGTGGAGAACACTATCTCAGAGAAGATGTGATGATCACTAAAAGAATATAGCTAGCCAATGGTAATTCATAACAGTAAATGAGGGAATAATCATCTTGTGTCTTCCTCCTTTCTTTTCACCTACACTGGGCAAACCCAAAAGAAGGCAGAAGATATACTTGTAGTATGATGTAGCTTCCTATACAGAGTAGATCTGGAAGCACAAATGGAAGATATCCATGTACCTCATGAACCACTCAAAATTTTATATAGATAAAAAAATACTTTGTCTCTCATTCCTCCCCTTTAGACTTATATCTCCTTTACCCTTCCCTATCAAATATTCTCAAGGAGTAATCTAGTCTTGCTAGCTCCACATTCTCATTTCATCTACATATCCTCATCCCTCATTCAACACCAACATCAATAGCTATACTTATGAAACATTTCTTATAAAGGTCTTCAAAGTTTCTCTAAAAATTATTTTTTCTGAACCATATTGACTGCAAGTTTTACTGGACTGTCCAACAATATTTGACACTTTCTTAGCACTTCTATTTCTTCTTAATAGAAACACTCTTTTCCCGCTTTTCCTATTGCTTCACATTGTGTGCTCTCTGCTCTATCCATTATTTACTTTTTAGGCTTCCTCGGTGCCTATCCCAAGCATTCTTCCCTTGTCATTTTATATATTTCTTCCTAACTCATGCCTTAGTAAACTATAGCCTTTCTACTCTCCCTTGTGCTTTAGACACACAAATTAGGAGTATTTAAGGGAAACCTCTACCTTAATAATTTATAGTCTGACAGACTCAGTATGTTTGAAGCTCTGCTGATTTCTCTCTTCATTAACATGCTGCTTCTACCTCTGTGGCTCCAGAGCAATAATTCATTTTATCTACCCTGAGAATCAGAGCATAATTCTTTTCTTTTCCCCACTTTATACATTGGAACATTATAAAAGACTATCCTGTTTGGTTTGTCACCTAAATATCTTCTGAAATTATCCAGTCATCTCAAACTTTGTTTCCATATCTATACTTTAGACAATAACGATTATTGCAAACATCTAATTTTTTTTTGTCTTTCAGTATGTAACCCTTGTATAGAAGAAAAAGAAGTTCTACTTTAGAGTTTAGAATAACTCTCAAAATGTATATTTGATTATGTTTTTCACCAGATTAATGCCAGGTTATTGGCCCTAGTACTCCTTAGATGACACTTCTGACTTGGACTGTGCTTCCAACCTCATTGCCCTTAGGATAAATTTTGGTAACACTGAATATCTTTGAGCACTTCAAATTCCCATGCTTTCTTTCACTTCAGCTCACTCCATTTTATTTTATTTTAAATTTCTTCCTGGAACATTTATGGTACTAAGATATGCATAGAAGTTTAGAAATTATTAACATATAGTTCTTTCAACTTGAAGGGAAAAGTTTATTTTTCTCCACATGCTGGGAAAGAGGTCATTGGTACATGTGGATAAATTTGATCAACTTAAAAGTATATATAGTGAAAAGGTAAAAGAGTTGAATACATAATGCTGAATAATACCAGAAATTAAAGGTGAGTAATATCCTAGAAACCAAGGAAGGTAAGAATTTAAAAAAAAAAAAAGTGTAATCATTTTCCAATTTTACAGAGTTCAAATTATTTTACAATTTTACAGAGTTCAAATTATTATTAATACATTGTAAACTAATCCTTCTCTGTAAATTTCAACTTAATTATAATCTTCCCTAAATGTTGAATTGTCAAGGGTACATTACTCCCTGTTGATAATGTAAATCAAAACTGATTAGCATAAAATGTAGGTTATAGTTAAGGGTTTCTCTGAGGGTTTCTCTGAATCTGCCAGACCTGTCATCGTGTCATTGCACATACTGGATTACCCAGATAGAAGTATCTCTATAACATCTTGTTGATTAAACTCAGTAACATGTTCAATATAATATGTTCATACTTATAGTATGTAACAGTATTTTTTCTTTGATATGCTATTTTTATAGAAAATATCACCAAATATAATCACCTATCCAAATGTATTCTATAGGTTATAAAGTAAAAAGGTAGGGAATATGAAACTGATAAACAACTTCTCTGATTCATTAATAAGGAATACAACTGAAATTGTACAATTAAATATTGGCCCAAGATATTAAATACTGAGGAACTTTAAAAACAGCATGAGAAATTAATAAAAGAAGCATGTAGAATTAATTGCTTTTATAAATACTACAAAGAAATATACCTACCAACTACTCAGGTTCCCTTTATTGTTACTGCCTAAATGGCTACAGCATGTAAGTATTTCTATCAGACTAAAGGTAATGATGTAATCACCAAGAAGTTGAACATAATACTCATTTTCAAAACAACATGTACTTCAAACTTCTAGTTTAAATTGCTATGGAGAACAACTAGGAGACAGTTAAAAGAATTTTTTTTTCTATTGTATTGTTTTTATGAACTCTGTCCTTTAAGTTAGCCCAACCTCTCCAAAATAATACTCATATTACTTTCAAAAAAGAAAAAAAGAAAAAAAAACTCATATTACTCTCATTAAATGCATTTAATTAAATTGACTTCTTCTTAATATACTCAACTGATCTGTAGTTGAGTTGAAGAAATCTTCCAGCCAAAATATTCTGGTCTCCAAGAACGTTTAGTATTGCTATAGATTGACTAGACTGGAGCATTTAATTACAGCATCCGTAGTTCCCCATTGTAGCTCAAACCAAGAATGACTGAGATAGGGGCTGTGAAGGCTAAAAAACTAATTGCTCCATTATCTGTATTCTAGTCTTTTTCACTCCACAAGCACTTAAAAAATATGTACTTAAATCTGCTTTCTAATTACAAGTCCCCATAATAGAGTGTCCTATCCAGAAAACAGCATTTTTATTCTAGCATTCAACACAGTTAAGCATTTTTATTTTGCTGAGTTTTCTTTCTTCTATGTTTACTTTCTTTTGAAAACATGTTTAATGGTTAATTACCATTTTTGCTCTTTTATCTTAATTGCTACACATTTAGGGACATGTGTCATTAAAGCTTCAGCAGATAAGACATTTGCTCGAACAATATTTCTATTCTACTTGCACATATGTACCTTATTAAAATAACATTCTTATTAGTTTAAGCACTTATTTTCCTGAGAAACAAACAGTAATTTACATCAAAGTCCTGTCTTCTTTGTATTAGATATTGGAACCTTTTATATTTCAGAACAAAAGGGTAACAACGTAATTTTTCCCACCAAAACATGATAGAAATACAGACTATTGCTTTAACCATGATATATGCAAAACTATTTTCTCTCTGAATTCCTTCATTTAATGAAATTCAAAATGCAAATGGTTCATTTTATGAATTATACAATCATCAACAGTTTTGTTCAATACTAGTAAATATACACTTAAGATTTTAGATTTATCAATCATACTGTCCTATAGAGAATTGCATTACGTTAATACAGCTCAGAGTATCACTAATGTGTAATAGGCACTTTGAGAGTTGTGGTCTTCTTCAGCTACTAGGAAAACACTCTAAATTCTGTGAGGGACTACCTCTTTAAGCACTTTACTGGCAAGGAGAGTTCTGGCTAAGTCTGACAGTAGCAATTTTTGTTATAGGTGGTCATCATCATCTTCTCTTTACTCCAGTTCTATTTTGTGGATATAATTTAAAATTGCTGATTGAGTAAGGGTTGATTAGTTGGCACTGACTAAATATATTTTCCACTCCCTGTACTTTTTATTTTTTGAGATTTTTTAAAATTTCAAGCTTTTATTTAAGTTCTAGTTAGTTAACATACATGATTATATTTTTAAATAAAGAGTAATAACTAGAATTTTTAAAATAGGGACTCCTACACAATTGCATGTAATTCTGGAGGGAAGATGAGTAAGTTTATTTAATTCTAGATATGTGTGGGGGGGTATGTATGTGCATGACAAATAGTTTTCTTTTTGTTTCACACATAGAAAATTTGCACTTTGAGGCATTGTTTATTACCATTTATTCCACACATAGAAACATAATAAACCAATACTTGGTACATTATGGACAGCAAGATAAATTATTATTACTAAATTCTTTTTGGGAGTGTTGCCCATTGAGGGCTTTAGTGGAGGGTGCTCCATTAAGCAGTGACTGGCTGTGACAAGAGACTGGTTAATGACCACAGTACTCACTGTGAATGACTGATTTGTATCATCTTGGTTTTAATTAAAATACAAAATAGTGGTGTCCAAACATGTAGAACATGTATCTAGTCCAAATCTTGCTTTCTTACATGAAAGGCATTAGGTTTTCTTGATTTAAATCAGTTATTACCTCTATTAGGGAAGGTGAAAAGCAATCTGTATTTGTTAAAATATTCTATTCATGCTGAAGAAAAATTCAGTTCAGAGTAAACAGAAGACAAAGTAAGAATATCCTTTCTATCTGAAGGAAATGCATTTTTGATGTTTATTTGCTAAATTCAGTTCTTAAAACTAGAGCTTGGAAGGGAGCCTAGATTAAATCAAAACTAACCAGTAGCTAACTCCAATGGATGAACACCTCATGAAAAACAATTGTTGTGTTAAGGAATTTATTATCCATATTTATTTTTTCTTTTTAAAAAGAAGAAAATGATTCTACAGATTTCAAAAGAGATATATAGCATTAATAACATGTGTGAAACCTATGCTATTTGTGGAGAATCTGTAATTATAATGCTAGAAACTATCATGCATAAAAACACTGCATTATTCAGCTCTCCAGAAGTAATTATACAAAGATTTTTCTAATTATTTCTATTGTTCCCATAAGTTGGCTAAATAATCACAATCTACTTTTTGGGTAAATTCCTTTCTCTAGTGTATGCTTTAATAAGTTATAACTAGCAATGAAATATAACTTCTAAAGTGGCAAAATGTTTGAACTATGATATATTCGTAAACACTCAAAGCACCATATATTACAAATTCACATATTTGGTAAACAGTAACTGTACATATTCTTTAAATTTAAGAAGGGGGTGCTTACAATTTATAAATTCCCAAACATGAATTATTTTTCTAGCATCAATTTTACCGAAAATGAAAAATCATGATATTAACCTAATATAGTAGAGCAGAATTACACATTTCCTATAAAAAGCAGATTTTGTATATGACTTTAACCAAATATATATTAATGCAAAAAAAGAACCAATAAATAAACTTGGACTATACCAATGGAAAGCCACAAGGAGCTTATAAAAGTTTCTACACCAAACATCAGCAAATGTTTTCTGAAACGGCCAGAAAATAAATAATCTAGTTTTTGCAGGCAAAGAGCACATATACTCTTGAAGTAGTGGCTGAAATAGCCATCAATAGTACGCAACTGAATGAGTATGGTGGTGCTTATGAGAGACACAAAATAGGAAGGAGCCTGGACTTTCCTACCTGGGATATAGTCTGCTAAACTGTCTACTCAAGACAAAATAACTGACCTCACTGAATTAATGATTCAACTAAATATTTTATTATTATTATTATTATTTTATTATTATTATTTTTTTTTAAGATTTTATTTATTTATTTGACAGAGAGAAATCACAAGTAGGCAGAGAGGCAGGCAGAGAGAGAGGAGGAAGCAGGCTCCCTGCTGAGCAGAGAGCCTGATGCGGGGCTTGAACCCAGGACCCTGGGATCATGACCTGAGCCAAAGGCAGAGGCATTAACCCACTGAGCCACCCAGGTGCCCCAAGAGCAATTATTCTTGAATCAACAATGCACTGTTATGTAATGAGCATTGCTAATGATGTAACTGGCCAGGCTTTCTTCTGTACTGTGTGCTAGAAATACTAGGATCAAGTTAGGGGACCACCTAAAATCCTTAAGACATGGATTTTTAGCCATATACTTGAATTCATTTTATAAACCCACAACATCAAGTTTCTGAATTCTACTACACCTGCTGTCACACACAAATGAGTATAGGGAACCTAGGCTGATTTGCTTTAGAACTCCTGCCTCAGCTTTTGGAATGAACTTTGAAAAGGCTCCTTCACATTTTAGGGACTCAAAATCCTTGACAGGAGACATTACAATAGGCAACATTTTGATAAAGATATCCAGAACAGGAGATGAGGGGAAAGCCACATGTCTTTTGGTAATCAAATGAATTAGTCTATTGCCACAAATAACCAGAAATATATGGGGTGATTCTACAGAGTGAGAAATTCCATTAAAATGAATCAAGTATAAAGAATAAGAAGTCTGACAGTAGATTTCTTGGGTTTGAATTGCAGCTGTCACTAACCAGATGAGAGACATAAGCAAGTTTATATTACCTCTATTTATCTAAATCCCACACCTTTAAAAGAGAGATAAGAACAGTAGCTGCCTACTAAGGTTGTTACAGGATTACAGAAGTAAGTAGATGTAAAGATAGTAAACACTGTGTAATTGTGACCAGCTGGTTTGATCTGGAGATACATAAAGCATACCTAAAATAGGTAATTTTAGAGAACATTACTTCAAGTTCTTCTCTGAAAAATCCCTTGTTTCTAAAATCATAGCAAGAGAAAGATGCACAGAAATTCAATAAAACATTTTTTCACAGTTAAAGGAAGTAGTCTTTTCTTTTTCTTTTTTCCACAAAATGGAAATCATGCTTTGTTTTGGCACATAAGCTAATGGATCTATAACTGTGTTGTCTAGAAGTGCCACCTTCAGATTCTCAGTTAGGTATTACAGATATATAAAATTTGCAAGAGATTGAAAAGGATATTTCACAATTCATCAGCTTTTAGCTTTTCATAAAGGAATTTATTTTTCTTTGTATTTATTTTTCTCTTGTTAAATCCATATTTCTGCTGCTATATGGTTCTTTGTTTTTGTAGAAAACCACTATTATGTTATTAAAATATATTATTCAAGTAGAGGTACTGATTATAAATTTTCAAAATATGGTAAATGTTTTTGGGTTTTTTTAGAATTAGCTGCAAAATCTCTTTTGCATAATTGAATAATTCACAGATTGGTGTTATATGAAGCATGGCTGAAGACAACACTGAAAACTTTATATATAGCACAAGAGAAAATTGAGGTTTAACTTCTGTGTTGTATTGATTATAAAAATGAGAACCATGTATCTGAGCTTAATTAATGATAGTCACAGAACGAGTCATTTTATAAACTTCACACTAAACTTTCATATATGTATCCATTTAAATTCAATTATTTCATGAGAGAGGAGATATTTTCACAAAATGTTATTGAAATGGATACAATTTTTAAAAACAAGCAAAAAACAAGTTTGAGCACTAAACATGGTAAATAAAAATCAACTTCTAATAATAAAAAACAGATTCTCTACTTTCAAGTCGGCTAAACAGAGACAAAAATGTTTAAATAGTTTCTTATTTTATTCTGTTATGCCTTATTTGCTCATTCAAAAAATTTATTTGCTCTTTTGAGTTTTGTGAATTCATTATGCAGGTTAATTAACTGGTTCTCCATTATGAAAGATGAATCTTCTCATTAATTCTCTGAACCACCTTAGTTCTTGTGTTCACACTTTCATTTCTAATCGAATTCAGGTGTCCCATCTTGACTTTTATTAAGGTTAACAATATTGGTGCTCTTACTCTTCTCTTTCCCATTTAACCCTTTCCACTTACCAAATTCCTTCACTTTTTTTGTGTGTTTACATTATCATTGTTTGAATACATTATAACTGTCAGCTGCGCTTTGTTTAAACATTGAGTTTAAAAGTTGAAAACAAATCACATTCATATTATTATGCATATATAAATATTCTTCATTGATGAAGTGGTGTTAGAATTATATCTGTTTTCTGAAGTTTCCTATGTTGCAATCGAAGTCCATTTGAAGGACATTATTTCTAGCCTTGAGATCTAATAGTTTATTTTACACTAAATCAGTTTAGCTCAGATCAAATTTAATTGATTTAGACAATTGCATTCTCAGTACACTTTTATATTTCTGTTCAAATTTCTCATTGACTTCTTTATCTGTATTTAAAGAATTAGTTTCTTCTTATTTAAGTTTTACATGTAGTATACAGCTTTATGTCCACTTTATATGTAGAATGGATCCACAAAACTACACTTGAAAAAAGAGTTTCTTCAACATTCATTAGTTTAGACAGTGATTTTTCCCAGCCTTTATCATAGGATAACTTAACACTGTATTCCTCTATTAAATGAATGTTTTTGTATACCATTTTGCTTTTTTCCCTTGGAGGTGTTTTTTGTTTGTTTGTTTGTTTGTTTGTTTGTTTGTTTTGGTTTTGGGTTTTTTTTTTTTAGCATTTATTTATTTGAGAGAGAGAAGGGGAGAGGAGAGAGAGAGAAAGCATGCGGAGGGACATAGGGAGAGGAGGGAGAGAACCAGACTCCCCACTGAGTGCAGAGCCCAACACAGCTGGATCCCATCACCCTGAGATCATGCATGACCTGAGTGAAATCAAGAAGGGATTGCTTAACTGGCTAAGCCCCAGGTGCCCCATTCCTAGAAGCACATCCTAAAGTAATTTCTTGAGAATATTTGAGAAAGAGGATCATTTTATTATTTCGTTACTCCAAGTAATTTTTTTTTAATTTTTTACTTTTTATAAACATATATTTTTATCCCCAGGGGTACAGGTCTGTGAATCACCAGGTTTACACACTTCACAGCACTCACCAAAGCACATACCCTCCCCAATGTCCATAATCCCACCCTCCTTCTCCCAACTCCCCTCCCCCCAGCAACCCTCAGTTTGCTTTGTGAGATTAAGAGTCACTTATGGTTTGTCTCCCTCCCAATTCCACCTTGTTTCATTGATTCTTCTTCTACCCACTTAAGTCCCCATGTTGCATCACCACTTCCTCATATCAGGGAGATCATATGATAGTTGTCTTTCACTGCTTGACTTATGGAAAGAACCTAGATGTCCATCAACAGATGAATGGATCAAGAAGATGTGGTATATATACACAATGGAATACTATGCAGCCATCAAAAGAAATGAAATCTTGCCATTTGCGACAACATGGATGGAACTAGAGCGTATCATGCTTAGCGAAATAAGCCAAGTATTTTTTTTTTTCCAGAAACACTTCAAGTTTTCCTTTTATCCTTGATGCTCTGAGATTTTGAAGTAATGAAACAAGATGTAGATCTTTTATTCATACATATATTAGGCTCCTAAATAATAACTTATGTCTTATTTGTCTTTAAATAAGACTTACACTCCTGTTACTTTGTTAAACTATTTTAAATTATCAATATCACTCCTGCTAAAGGGTATAATGCAGAACATGACAACAACATGCAAAACAATTGCAGTAAATAGATTGGCACATAAAGAAGTTTTCTGTATGTGTTGTATTTACCTATATACCTCCATTTCCTAATTAGCAGACAAAGAATAATTAATCCAAAAGGAATCCTAAAGAGAATTCAGTAAACTACTCAATAAACGATTGCTGAAGATATAAATTATTTTATCACTGATAGCATTTTAATTGGAGAAGGATTTAGTGTCTTGAGGTGTTTAATTTGAGATAACGATATGGCCAGAGTTAGGTTTGAAACATGTACTAGGAATTGAGTCAAAAGTGAGAATCAGGATGTAGGGAACATGTTTATAGGAGTGTATGAAAAGCCTTAAAATCAAAGGGCGCAGAAAGGAAAAACAGGAGAAATAGTCAATCCTTGGGAAAATCCGATAGGATAGGTGGAGAAAGAGAAAGAACAATATATGTCAATGGGGAAAGAAGTGGGGACCTAGAAATATGATTAAAACCCAACTTCATGTTATGCAATAAAGGCCAATGGTTTGGTAACAAAGTTAACTGTTATGGGATTACTTAGTGTTTCAGTTGGTCCTAGTGAATTGGCTAGTATTTGTAATTTCTATTGATCTGTCTTAGAATTCTGAGACTTTCTTTAGTTATCTAATATCTGCTATTAAGCCCTGTTAGAAAACTTTTTTCAGTTATTTGCATTTTCCTGTATAGAATTTATTTTTAATTATTTATTTTATAGTTCTTCTCTATTGGATTTTCATACTTCCTGTGTGCGTTTCATCAAATTTTAATTTAATTTTAAAATACAGTTTTCTTTAATTCTTTGAACATATTTATAACACCTGCTTTGAAGATTTTGTCTGCTAAACTAAGATTGGAGCCCACTCTAATCACAAGACTGTCAGACTGGATTTTAAAAAAAAGCAACATTAGATTATGTGCTCATATTCAAAGACACAAATAGGCTAAAACTTAAATGATGTTTAAAAGATACCATATGAAGAGTAAATATAAGTGAGCTAGAGGAGCTTTCTTAATATTCCACAAAATACACTTTAAGACAAGAAATATTACAAGAGACAAATAGCAAAATTTCATCATGGCAGAGGATCAATACATCAGAAAGATATAACAACCATAAATATATACATATCTATCAACAGAATGCCAGTATGCACTAACCAAAAATGAAACATTCAAAAGGTAAAAACATTAATTAACAAGTATAGTTGGAGATTTCAGTAACTTCATCACAATAATAGAACAACTAGATGAAAAATCAGCTAATATATTGACGAGTTAACATCAACCAGCAGGTCTAATTGGCATTTGTAGAAAACTCCACCTAGCTACAGCAGAATGGCTGACAATGTATTCTTTTTAAACACATAGAACATTCTCCAACAGACAATATATTAGGTTTAAAAAGACCACAATAGAATTAATTAAAACTCAACCCCAGAAAGATATTTGGGAAATTAACCTACATATAAGTAACACAAAGAAATATGATAGGAGATATTTGAAATTTTTTTTGAATGGAATGGCAATGAATACAGAAAATCAAAATGTATGTTAAAGAAGTGCTTAGATATAAGCTTATGGGTTTCAATGCTTATATTACAAAAAAGTACCTAAAGTAAGTAATCTAAACTTGTACCTCAAAAGCTTAAAAAGAAAAAAAAAAGATTAAAAAGAAAAGCAATTAAATCCAAAATAAGCTAAAGAGGAAAACAACAAAGATTGAATTAGAAATCAATAAAATAGAAAACAGAAAATAGGAGGAATCAACCCCACAAAAATCTGGGTTTTTTTTAAATATTACAAATTGATAAATCTTTAGTTTGACTAAGAAAACAGAGAGACACACATGCACACTTTGTCAATACCAGGAATAGAAGAGGGGGAGCATCATTACAACACTACAGAAATTTTAAAAGGTCATAGGAATTATTAAGAACAACTGCATGCCAACAAACTAGAAAACATAGAGGGACTATAAAAATTCCTAGAAAGGCACAAAAACACAAAACTTAATTAGAAATTTTTAAAAATGAACAAATAACAAGAAACAAGATTGAGTTATAATTGAATAATTTACCCTGAAGAAAAACATTGGCCGGATGGTTGCACCAGTGAATTCTGTCAAATATTTAAGCAATTAATAATGTCAACTATACACAACTTTCTTTTTTTAATATTTATTATTGAACTATAGTTGACATAGAATGTTATATTAGTTTCAGGTGCACAACAGGGATTTGACAGTTCTATATGTTGTACAGTGCTAACTGTGAAAAGTATAGTTACCATCTCTCACCAAAATTATCACAATATTATTGACTAAGTTCCCTATACAATACCTATTTCATTCACTGTCTCCATGCCCTCTGGCAACCACCACTTTATCTCTGTATTTATGAGTCTGTTTCTGGTTATTTGTTTATTTGTCATTTGTTTGTTTGTTTTAATTCCACATAAAAATGATGTCTTGGAAAAAAAATACTATTTTTTGTCTGACTTATTTCCCTTAGCATAATACACTCTAGGTCCATTCATGTAGTTCCAAATGACAATATCTCATCATATTTTATGGCTGTGTAATATTTAATGGTAGATCTATAGGTGATAGATTATAGATGATAGATAGATAGATAGATAGATAGATAGATAGATACTACATCTGTATTCACTCGTCTATCAGTGGACATTTGGTTGCATCCATATCTTGATTATTATAAATAATGCTCCAGTAAACATAAGGATGCATATATATTTTGTAATTAACATTCTCTCTTTTTTGGGGGTAAATGCTTAGTAGTAGAATTCCTGAACAATATGTTTTGGTTTCTTTTTTAATTTTTGAGGAAACTCCATACTGTTTCCTGCAATGTCGCACCAATTTACAGTGCCACCAACAGTACACAAGAATTCTTTTCTCTATGCCCTCTGTACATACAGTTCTTTCTATAAGGAGAAGAATATTGAAAACTTTCTGAGAAATTCAGTGAGGTCACTATTATCCAGAATGCAAAACCAGGCAAAGACAGCAAAAGAAAGTATAAACAAATATCCCTAACTTCAAAGGTTGGTGGTTATGACCTTCTTTGCCCCTGAAAATAGAAGACATGAAATATAGATTAACATTAATGATTTATTAACATTAGTGATATTTGCTACAGATAACTGAAAACTCTTCTTAGTTTTTTCCCCAATTGCTTTATATGTAAAATTGAAATATAAATATTTAATAATAATGTCAAAAACAAATTGTGCATACCGGTAATAGAGTTATTCACTGTGGGTATTAGAAATATACTCAGTGTGGTTTACAAAAAAATTATTTAATTTAAAGTTTATTAAAGAACATTACAAGTACGACCTATAGGAGCTTCTAAGACGAGATGTGGAAAATTGGCATAGAAGATGGAGTCTAGACAGTAGATAAGGAAACATCATATATTATCACAACGTCAGTAGGGATGGATGGCAGTGACACTAGGCAACACTGAAGCAGTGTTGTTAGTAGGGCCATGGAAAACTGTTATGGTTGTCCTGATGTTACCAGCTGCAAAACCATCCCTGTTTCTTGGCATCACCATCTTGCTTTCAAATCCTGTGGTGGGTCCATGATATATTAGTCAGCTTTTGGTTGCATATCCACATTTTGGGGTACCCACGACTGAGAAAGATATAACTTGGATTTTCACCTATTATGAGAGATGGTCTTTAACTTTTATTAAAGAATTATTAAGCAGTTAATTATCCATATGGCAAAAGGGAGTTCGGAGGATGAATAGTGCAAGGAAATAAGAGAAACATTCCACTATGTATTCTTTCCTTAAATCATTTTGCAAAAAGCCTACCTTTTTCTACTTAGAAATTATTTAAAATAATTTGGGAATATGAAAATAAATTCAGTTTATAGTAATTGTTGAAGGAGATCATTGAGAGAATGCGGCTGCTTGTTGACCCTCATGTTATATGGGGGCACTTGGAGGCTCCTTACCGCTGCCTCTGTCCGTAGAATACATATATAAATACATGTTGCCACTACTGTCACACTGGGAGCTGTTTTAAGGATATAAACTTGAAAGAGGAAGTTGTTGTTAAGATTATCTGGATTAAATACATGGCTGAACCAAGTTATAGACTATAGACTATAAATAAAGTTAAGATTCTGGCAGGTAAATGCCTGGTTTTTTGGCAGCCCAAGGCAGGCCTTGTAGAAAAGTTCCCTTATTATTAAACTTACCACCTACAAATCTGGAGTGCTCGACCTCTTTCTTCTGTCTTTCCTTGCCCTCCATGTACAAGGGTCAATTTGCAATCCAACAGTAACTTAAAGAAACAAGGAGCTGAGAAGGTCTTATTTACGGTTTTTATTTTGTTTTTAAAGAACTGCAGAAAGGATTCAAATATATTTAATGGACTGTTTTTCAAGGAGAGGCATCAAAGAAAGTCAGTTTGGTTAACATAGTATAATTATATATAAAATAGTCATGTATGTATTCAATTTTAAGGAAGTAATGTAAATTTTGAATCCTAGGTGCATGGAGATGAGAATAAAGCCGTAGTTGTAGTCACATCAGAACAAAAACAGAAAGAGTAATTGATGGCATTAGGCAATGTGTCGAATTTTTGCAGACAAGTTGAAAATCTCATATACACTGAACATAATCTTAGACTTAGTTGCAAGTTGTATCAGTGACATATTTATAATGAAGTGAGTGCTTTGCTTGTTTCTAAATAATAACTGTGAGATTGAGGTAGATGAGTGCCTTAGTGAAGCCTGTGGAAAAGGTTACTTGTGTTGATCTTTACAGCACCTTTAGCTGCCTGTGTCAGAATGGATTTCAAGGTAGGCACACATGCTAACCAAAACTAATTCCTGAAGGTTAATTTGAGGTAGAAGTAACTCCTTATTTTTAGAAGATACAATTCATCTAGTAAACATGCATATTAATTCTTTTCCCAGGAGAACATTTGAATATATATATCTGCTTGAATTATTTTACTACATCTTCACATAATCATAGAAACAGATATATTTAGTGTTGAATGAATATTTTGCTTTTGTAAATAAACTTTTTTTTAGGTTTATCAACTATAAGTTCATTACACTTATATTTATTATTTTTTAAGATTATTTATTTCAGAGAAAGAGCATGCACATGTGAGTGGGGGAGGGGCAGAAGGAGAGGAAGAGAGAATCTTAGGCAGATTCCATGCTGAGCACAGAGGTGGCCACTGTGGGGCTGGATTTCACAACCCTAAGATCACAACCTGAGCCTAAACCAAGAGTCTGGAGCTTAACTGATGGCGCCTCCCAGAGGCCCCCCCATCACACTCATATTTAAAACTTCTAATATTTCTTTTTATACCATATTTCATTCTGTTACTCTGGTAACTCCTACAATAGCCCTTGTCAATATATATCCGTTATTTTGATAAAGAGCTGTTTATGCTTTTAAATATTTTGTTTTTTTTTTTTACATTAGGAGGACACTCTAATAATAGAACTTTGTTTTCCAAGATTGGAAAAAGTATTGAGACTCTCAGTACTTTATATGCAAGTAAATACTATCAAACTGTCATCATTATAAGCCAAAATGTTGTCCAAAATCTATCTTCCCAAAAGTGTTCCTAATTCTACTTCTATGTGAATGATTGTTTCAAAAATAAGGAACTGCATAACCTTTAAGCAATGAGAAAGTCTTACTTGTTTTGAAAACCACAATGAAACAACTTTTTTTTCCCCTATTATATCTGAGAAACTGTTTTTTTGTGGTTAACTTTAAGAATGACCATCTTCAGATCTGTGTGGTCACTTATTAAAACTTAATGTACTGTTTATCATAAACAAAAACTCAAGGTTATTTCTTAAAATTGTATGACACAGAGAAAAAACAAGGTGTTTTGAAGAAGTGAACTTTGGCAGATCCCTAACTATAAGGAATAAACTAAGGTTTTTATTTTTTTACTTTTTATTTTTTTTAAAGATTTTATTTATTTATTCAACAGAGAAAGAGATAACAAATAAGCAGAGAAACAGGCAGAGAGAGAGGGAAGCAGGCTCCCTGCTGTGCAGAGAGCCCGATGCGGGGATCGATCCCAGGACCCTGAGATCATGACCTGAGCCGAAGGCAGAGGCTTAGCCCACTGAGCCACTCAGGCGCCCCTACACTAAGGTTTTTAAATGTGCCATTTTTCTTCTCACAAAGTTGATTCATAAGGAAAATTACCAAAAAATAATTTTAAGGTTTAAGCAAAGTATTTATTCACTCATTATTTTTAATTTTCATTTTTTCCTGGGTTATTTTTTCCCGGGTTAACTTGATATTCTAATGTCACATTTTCACTTAATATTTTGTTAGTGATCATGATAATACAAATAGTTTTTCTATTTAGTTAGGTTTGCTCTTTCCTATTTAGTTATCTATTACCTTAATTTTCCTCCAGCCCAGATTCATTTCACCATTTTAGAGAAAAACATTTAAGACTAGAAAGATTTCCATTCTTCTAACTTGCTAATACCCATGTGTTATGTGTCAAAGCCAATTTTTCTGTTCTTATTCAAAATTAGCAAAAAAAAAAAAATTAGCTATCAAAAAAGTTAAAAATCAATTCAAAATCAGCTTAGGCTATGTTTTCAATGCTTTGCAAATTAACAAACAATCCAAGTGACAGAAAATGAAAGTCAGCTTTAGAAACACAGCTCTAAGTGGAACATTCATGGGAAATCTGCACTGCAGAACCAGTTAAAAGAAAATGTTAAGGGGTCCCTGGCTGGCTTATTCCATAGAACATACAACTTTTGATCTTGGGGTTGTGAGTTTGAGTCCCATCTTAGGCATAGAGATTACTTAAAAGAAAAAAACAAGAAAAAGAAAAAAGAAAATGTTAAAACTATATAGTAAATGAATACTTCTGATTTATTTTCTTTCCATATAGACCCGCTTTGTGAAATTAATAAAAAGAAATGTGACTCATCACCCTGCCTCCATAACACTACATCTACAGAGTTCATGGGTAAATTCAAATACTTGTTCCCCCCTGGCTTTATTGGTAAGTAACATTTGACAACTGTGCCTTTTAAAAACATTTAGCCCTGGAGAACATACATCAGGATGCTATTGATTCACTAGTACTTCCTTTTTGGTCCTTTTTATTTTCCTTAAATTAACATTTGATTTGTATCCCAGTAACTTGAAACATCTATTCTGTCTCTAGAATCCAAAGCAGAAGATAAATTATTTCACATCTAAGCAGACTTTGAATGCCTACCAATTCAGAGGAGATTAGTCTGCATTTAGTAATTCCAAGAGAAGTTGTTGCAGTTTGTAGTAAGGTGAAATGAATGGGTTCTAACAGTAATATGTGTGGCATTTTTTATCTGGATAGTTTAGTCTCAGATATCACCCGAAATGGATTAAAAGATTTGGAAAAATTTAAGAATTATAACCTGACACCTGGTTGCCTTATTTTTTTAATTATTTTTTAAAAGGTTCAAGATATAAAATAAATACAGATTTGTGTTCTTCACATCCATGCAAGAATGGCGCAACCTGCATTGACCAACCTGGTAATTACTTCTGCCGTTGTGTGGCTCCATTTAAAGGTAATGAACACCAAGAGAAAAGGTAATGCAAACATAATTAACTTTAAAAAGCATTTCTGTCTCTTATCTGAACTCATTTCAGTCTTCCAACAACATTATTAGTCCTTCATTTTCTTAAAGTCCACTTCTAAAGTGACCAACCAATTATCCCTTAGGCAGAAACTAGAGTGAAATGAGCTTTGTTTATACATTCACTGAAATAGATGAGTTTCTTACTTTTCTATTGGAAAGGCCACGGATGCAACCAAATGATAAAATGAAAAGTAATGAATTTATTGCCAATCTATCATATTATATTTTAAATATTTTTTCCTGTTCTTTCAGTTTCTCAAGAAATTGTCAGGTTTTTTCTTTCTTTCTTTCCATTTACCAAACCAAATATTATTTGTAAATTATTGTGTTGACTAATATATGAAAAGTAAATCTGAATGCTTCCTTGGATTTAGTATATTTTCCTAAACTATGAATTTGAAAACTAAATTAGCTAGTGTTCACCAAAGAAACAGAACCAATGGGAGATATATCTATGTATCTATACCTATCTGTGTATTATGGCAATTCATTATGTGGAATTGGCTCAGACAGTTATGGAGGTTGAGAAGGTTCATGATCTGTCTGCAAGCCAGAGACCTAGGAGAGCCAGCGGTATAATTTTAGTCTTGAATTCAAAGGCATTAGAGCCAGGGGAGAGGATGGTATAAATCCCAGTCCAAAAAGAAATAAAAAACAGCATCTCAACTCAGCAGGTAAGCAGAAAAGGAGCAAGTCCTCCCTTTCTTTAGTTTTTGTGCTACTCAAGCCCTCAACAGACTGGCTGATGCCTGCCCAGTTTGGGAAGGGCAGTCTACTTTACTGAGTCTACTGATCCAAGTGCTTGTATCATCAGGAAACACCCTCACAGACCCTCCTAGAAATACTGGTTAATCTGGGCACTCTGTGGCGCAGTCAGGTTGCCACATAAAAGTAACCATCACAATGTTCAACTAAATACAATCAATTTAGATATTTTCAAATGTTGCACCTAATTTTCTTAGATTTTCTTATTAATGAAAAAATATAACTGCTGACAAATTTCAAGTATTTTCTATCTATATAAACTCATGAAATTATAGTTCTCTTATCTGTTAACTAGATATAAGAATATACTTATCTCATGGATCTGAATATAGATTAAGTGAAGTAAGTCATAGGAATACTATATCACCTGCCAGAAATTAATCATCATCAAGTATTTAATTATAATTTTAAATAATTTTCTGACATATATATGTAAAAACCATTAAATGTGCACATATGCACTGTTTTCTAATGTTTGGTTAGGTAAGACTTAGTATATATTTATTTAATTATACATCTTTAAAGGTACATAGAGAATTATCTAAGCAATACTAGTAGTGTGAAAAAAATTAGATTTCATTTTAAAAATAATAAGTTTGACTAGCACCTAGATCTTAGTTTCTCATACCATTCTCCAACAAAAGGATCTCTTTAGAGATCTAGCTGATTCTAGAACTAAAATGCAGAATGTAAGTGTGGAGAGTCTTGTAATGCCAGAAAGCAAGGAGTACTCAGAAAAAAGAAAACCATGAGACTATGTAAAAGGGACACATGAGCCAACTGCCAAAGCTAGAATAATTTGAGCAAGAAATAGTTTACCCAAAATATGAAATAAATAGCCATAAGTCCATACTGAGAAAAATAAATGATGGATAAATACATGAGTCAGAATAATAGACACATCTTTTATACAGAATGATTCCAAATAATTTATGAGATACTTTACACTCAAGGAGATTGAACATAACTTCTTACCTCTTGAGTTTGGGCTGCACCTAGTGACTATATTCTGAAGTGCACAGGATGGAAATGGGGGTTGGGGGAAAGTAACATTACCATGGAGAAATCTGACAAACACTACCTAAGTCAAATGACCAATGTTCACATCAACAGTACTTAATTATGTTAATAGCATAGACATATGATATGAAGTAATGAGAATGACACTTTATCATAGGGATTTTTTTTCTTAAAAACACATTATCCCAGTCTAATCATGATAAAATCATCAAACAAATCCCAATTCTAAAAATACCTGACCAGTACTTCTTAAAACTATCAAGGTCATCAAAAACAAGGAAAGTCTGTGCAAAAGATTCTTACTTTAATTCAGTCATAATTATTTATTTTTGCTATTGTCATCCTTGCCAGAGGAGATAGGTCCAAAACACTATTCCTAAGGCTGATGTTTAAGAGTTTACTATATCTTTTTTAAGAACTTTACAGTTCCAGGTTTTATGTTTAGGTCTTTAATTCATTTTTAATTTACTTTTGAATATCGTTTAAGAAAGTGGCCCAGTTTAATGATTTTGCTTGTAACTGGTCAGTTTTCCTGAAGGAACTCATCAATAAATTGAATAAATTCTCCCTATAAGTTGGGAGAAGATATTTGCAAATGATATATCTGAAAAGGAGTTAATATCCAAAATATTTAAAGAACTCATACAACTCAACACCAAAAAAACAAAAAGTGCAGTTAAAAAATGGGCAGAGGACCTGAATAGCTAGACACTTTTCCAAGGAAGATATAGAAATTGGTCAACAGACCCATGAAAAGATGTTTAATATCACTAATCATCAGGGAGAAACAAATCAAAACCACAATGAAATGAATGAATGAAATGAAATGAAACCACTCCTATCTGTCAGATTAGCTAGTATCAAACAGTTAAGAAATAACAATGTTGGCAAGGAGGAGGTGAAAACTGATCCCTCATGCACTGTTGGTGGGAATATAAACCAATACATCCTCTATGGAAAATAGTATGAAAACTCCTCAAAAAGTTAAAAATAAAACTACCATATGATCCATCAATTCTACTTCTGGTTACTTGTCCAAAGAAAACGAAAATACCTAGCAAAGAGATATATACACCACTATGTTCATTGCAGTATTAATTATAGCTAAGATATGGAAGTATCGTAAGTATCCATCAATAAATGAACGGATAAAGGTGTGGTATACAGCAGAGAGCATATAATACTATAGTAACTCTGGTGACAGATAGTCACTATATTTATTGAGGTGAGTATTTCATAATGTATATGAATGTTGAATCACTATGTTGTATGCCTGAAACTAATATAATATCGTATGTCAACTATACTTCCACCAAAAAACAAAACACAAGAAAGTCTGAGAAATTTTCCAAACCAGAGGAGACTAAAGAAACATGAGTACTAATATTACATTTGTGGTATCCTGGATTAGATCCTGGGGAAGGAAAAGACATTAGTTTAAGACTAAGAAAATCCTGGGGCACCTGACTCACTCCTTTGGTCAAGTATCCACCTCTTGATTTTGGCTCAGGTCATGAGATAGAGCCCCATGTCAGGCTCCATGCACAGTTTAGTGAGGAGTCAGTTTGAGATTTTGTCCCTCTTCCTCTGCCCCTCCTTCTGTTCTCTCTCTCTCAAAATAAATTAATAAACTAAAAAACAAAAAAAACCCGAAAATCCAAATAAAATATGGACTTTGGTTAATAATAGTGTATCAATATTGGCTAATCTGCTGTGACAAATGTACTAAAGTTAGATATTAATAACAGTGGAAACTGGTTGAAAAGTATATAATATCTTCTGAACTATCTTTGTAACTGTTCAGTAAATTTAAAACTATTCTAAAATTTTAAAAAGTTTAATTAAAAATAAATTATTGCAAATAAATAATTTCTGATTCAAAATAATTTATACTTAAAACATAGTCATTTTTGGTAATCATAAATGTTTTTACCTTTTCATATACTAAATATTGTAGTATAATTACATATTTACAATATGTACATATTGTAAATTATATAAACATATAAATATTTACATATTTACAAATATACTACATATTGTAGTATATTTACATATTTATAATGTAGTTCCACTCATTATAATGAAGTAAAGAATTCTTCAGTTAATTGCAGTGCCTTAGATTTGTAAAACAAATGAAAATGTTCAATGGATTTTCAAACAAAGACATAAATAAAACATAAAAGGAAAAACAAAGTTGATCTGTTATAAAATGAATGTTCTTAGTAGTGAATGTAATATTCTTTTCTGGTAATAATGACATGTAATGAAACTTACAGTACTAAGAATACACTATACTATCAAAAACACATTTTTGACAATTTTTAATTCACTTTTATTATTATACATCAGTCTGCTAGAGAATCTGTCCTGTGTAACAGAACCTAGCTGCTTGTTCCTCTGTTTCCTTGGCTTCTGGCATAAGCTTAATTATCTTCTATTATTTGGGACCATGTGAATGAGTTCACAGTGGTAGTTTTAATCTTATACTCTGATCCATAAGAAATGTCCTGTAAGTCTTTTGTTCCCTTTTTTCTTCTCCATTCTTGTTGAGAGTGAGATGTCTAAAAAACTAGAGGAAAGAAGAACCAGAAGATAGAAAAGCATTGGTCCCTAAATCATGTGAAAGATGTCCATGGGTCAGAAGTATCTCCATTGTACTGAGTGAACAAAAAAACATAAAAGTTGTATTGTGGGGGCACGTGGGTGGCTCAGTGGGTTAAAGCCTCTGCCTTCAGCTCAGGTCATGATCCCAGGGTCCTGAGATGGAGCCCTGCATTGGGCTCTCTGCTCAGCAGGGAGCCGGCTTCCTCCTCTCTCTCTGCCTGCTTCTCTGCCTACTTGTGATCTCTGTCTGTCAAATAAATTAAAAAAAAAAAAAGTTTTTATTCTGGTAAGCCACCAAAATTAGAAATTTTTCTTTGCAGCAACTAACTTTATTTATCCTGAAAGTTACCCCTTTAATGCTCATAAACACTTCCTTGAAAATTTCATTGGAATTGATCTTTACAATGCCATGAATAATTATATTTTTGGAAAACATATCTGTGTAATACAGTTATGAATCATTTTTATAGGAAATGTACATATAATTTCTTCTTTTAATTTTGTAATTCTTGGGGAACTTGGGTGGCTCAGTCATTTAAGCACCTGCTTTCAGCTCAGGTCCTGATCTCAGGTCCTGAGATCGAGCCCCATGTAGGGCTCTCTGTTCAATAGGGAGTCTGCTTCTCCCTCTCACTTTCTCTCTCTCTCTCAAATAAATAAATTTAATTTTTTTTTAAATGCAATTCTTTATTCTCTGATTAAGTTTAAGATTGTTTGCAAATTTACAATATTTCAAGAAGAAATAAAAATAATATATAGAAATGCTGAAACTTCAACAAAGCAATCATAAGATTAAGTTTAAAAATATTTAGTTGAAATGAAACAAGATGCGATAGTGAGGGAGATAAACCATAAGTGACTCTTAATCTCACAAAACAAACGGAGGGTTGCGGGGGGGGGGGAGGGGGGGGGGGGTGGGTTATGGACATGGGGGAGGGTATGTGCTATGGTGAGTGCTTGAAGTGTGTAAACCTGGCGATTCACAGACCTGTACCCCTGGGGATAAAAATACATTATATGTGATTCAAGAATAATTGCTCTTGGGGCACCTGGGTGGCTCAGTGGGTTAATGCCTCTGCCTTTGGCTCAGGTCATGATCCCAGGGTCCTGGGTTCAAGCCCCGCATCAGGCTCTCTGCTCAGCAGGGAGCCTGCTTCCTCCTCTCTCTCTGCCTGCCTCTCTGCCTACTTGTGATCTCTGTCAAATAAAAAAATAAAATCTTAAAAAAAAAAAAAAAAGAATTGCTCTTGATCCAAGGCCAGAAAGAAATGTCCTGAGAGTGTCCTCCTAAAGAGGATGTAGGTAACTTTTCTAAGACATCCTTGCAGGTGACACAAGATGAGTTTCATATAGCTGTTTCTTAAAGTTTCCATCAACATAATCTTGTTTTTATGCATACTAAAGTTCAAACAAGTAAACATTATTCCGTAGGAATTTAGTACCTGTTTCTTCTTAATTATATTTAGAAATGGATTAAGGGATACTAAGGCACAGGTAAATTTAGATCTTCCCTAACAGGTGTTTTTTCCTCCAGCCCAATTTTTGATAAATGTTGACTACAAATAAGTTTCAGATTATATTAATATATACAGGGGGAGCTGGTATCTTGCTTTCATTATAAAGTCAAAACTCCATGTGGGGCACCTGGGTGGCTCAGTTGGTTGGGCAGCTGCCTTCAGCTCAGGTCATGATCCCAGTGTCCTGGGATTGAGTCCCGATTGGGCTCTCTGCTCAGTGGGGAGTCTGCTTCTCCCTCTCCCTCTGCCTGCTGCTCTCCCTACTTGTACTCTCTCTCTGTCCAATAATAAATAAAAATCTTAAAAAACAAAACAAAACAAATCTTCATGCTTCAGCAAATAACTAAGTTTACAAAGGTATTCAGAACAGAGTGATATAATTTTGTGATAACTGAAAAGCCTATTGTTGAAGAAGAAGTTTTACCAAAGTTAAACAAGCAATAAAAACTTGATTTGAGGCTACTGTAATTGAGAAAAGAGGTCTGAACTCAGTCTGAACGTGGCGACACAGTCACAAAGGATGAGAGTGTTTTTAAGAACTATCGCCTATGATCATTACCTACATGTGCTTGCTCATTGGCCTTTAACAAAAGAAAACTTTCTCAGTCTTCAGGACAGAAAGCAATTTGGGTGAAGTGCACGAAGAAAAGGTAGAAGAGGGACCTCTATGGTGAAGCCACTTGGGTCCTGTAGAGGAATGGAGTGAGAATAAAGGCAAGAAGGCAAGAAGAAGACTGTCTACACTTCAGTCAAACTACAGGAAACCTGAAGGCTGTCTTGGCCTTATTAGTCTTGGGACTAATAAGACACTCTATGAGACTTAAGACACTTAAGTCTTGGGACTGATAAGACACTGTATGAGAATTCCTAAAACCCTGAGTACCCAAAGAGTAGAAGGAAATAATAAAATAGTAATTTATATTCTTAACCTGGCATTCTCACATTCTGGTGAAGTCTGAGAAACATGAGTCTGTCTCATTTCCACACTTAGTGAACTAGAACACCACATTCTCCCTCAGGTTATGATTCCTAAATATGTCTCTGAGCTGTTTGGTCCCAGTTATCTCTAATCAAACTGAATGCTATACTGCTACCAATCTATATTACTGAGAGACAAATTCAATGGAATTTCAGCCTCCAACTGATCCCCACCCCTCCTGCATATTTTGAAGCTCGTCATTAATGCAGTCCTAACTCATGAAGAAAGGGGATTTATCATCTCAGAACATCCCAAGTGTTTGACAGGATACCTAGCAGTAAGGCAGCAGCTTCTCTTCCTCCTCCTGCCCCTCCCCCTGCCCTTCCTCCTCCTCCTTCTCAAATTTGACACTTTAGTTTCAAAATTCATGCAGATCTTGAATTTTACAATCATATTTAATCCTTGTTAAGATATAGATTATTCTATAGCATAGTACATATAAATTTGTATGGAAACTTGACAAGATGATACTGCCGTTACTCTTGAGACTTTCACAAAGCCTTACATACATCCCCTAGGGTCTAGTGCTCTAGCCTGAGAAGTATACAGTTAAAGAATAAAGTAAAAAGCTCCCAGTGTAGTCTCTACAGAAACATCAAAACCTGCACCTAGCCTACCTTCTAGGTAGTATCTCTTTTATCCTGCCGTTTTTCTCATGTAACCTCTTCTCCAAGCAATACCAGCAACTTTTAAAACGTCTGTGATTTTGCCTGGTTCCTTTTTAAAATTTTGATGAAAAGTCATCTCAGGGAGCCTCTGCCTATTTTTTCCAGGTACAGGCCATTTCCACATTCTCTATTATTCACACCTTCCTCTGTAGGCAATTGCTTATGTATCTGCCCCATCCTTAAAAATGTAGGTTTATAAAAGGCATATATCTCCATCCTGGCATTTCTGGCACTTGAAATAGCTACTGACACATATTGGTGCTCACAAATATTTGTTAAATGAATGAAAAGTTGAATGTATATAATGGCAATGGTAGGGTATTTCTAAAGGGCAGATAATCATTTCAAATCCTGTTTAGGACAATTCATTAACAAAACACTAAAATTCTAAGTAATATAATGAATATCATAAAGTTTGTCAGAAATAAAATTTATGATTGACTCTTTCCAATTTCTGATTACGTTCCACATGATTTGACAACAATAAGCTGCATTTAAGGTGTGCATGTATATGACTTTAGAGTTTTATTGCCAAAATGTAGATAGAATTTAAATGAGATTTCTAATTTGATTCAGTGAGCAGTGATAAAGTCTCCACTTGTTCAAGCAAATAAATTATTAAGCATAACCAGTTTGAATACATTCAATAAAATAGTATCTATGCATTCTTCTAGTTTGTGAGTTTGGGATATACAAATTGAATAATCAAGAATTCTATATCTTTTTTTTTAGAAGATTTTATTTATTTATTTGATAGGCAGAGAGGCAGGCAGAGAGAGAGGAAGGGAAGCAGGCTCCCCGTAGAGCAGAGAGCCTGATGCAGGGCTTGATCCCAGGACCCTGGGGTCATGACCTGAGCCGAAGGCAGAGGCTTTAACCCACTGAACCACCCAGGTGCCCCAAGAATTCTGTATCTTATTTTAAAATAAGTTTTAGATGTTAATTTCTATATAATCTTAATTTTCTTTTCTTATATATTTCCAGGTCTGTATTTCAATTCTGACTAAAACACACACAGATTCTAATTAGTTTTCCTTTTCTATGTTTCACTAGCTCTTTATCTGTTTTCTTGATATTTTCTTCAACCCAATTTATTCATTTGTTTCTTCCACGTGGGCTAAAGCAGACTGTGATAGGTTTCTCTTCACAGAAACCATAAAGTAGGAATGATCCAGTGACCAAAAAGCAATCCTAAAAACCAGATTCCTGTGTCATACATAGTATCTCCAATATTCTATACTTTCTTTACTCTGTCTCTTCAATTTCTTCATTACCCTTATCTTTTGTGATTTGCGTAGGTGCTTAGTTTTTCCCATCTTCTCCTGTCTAGTGATTGTTGCTATCACTTTTTATTTATTCATTCTTACATTTAAATATACATTCTTCCACCTACCATTGCCAGTTCACTTAAGTAAAACTATCATTTGATTTATAGAAAACATCAACCATTCCACAACTTCCACATTAACAGAGTCCCGAGCAAAATCTCCAGTCCTAACTGGAACTCTAAGATTGAACTAAGATTAGTTATCAGTTGACACCACCATCTGAATATCTATTGATCACCTCAAATTCAAAGTGGGCAAAACAATACTCTCAGCAGCTCTAACTTCATTCTTCCTTATTAACTATGATAAACTGCAAAACCTAAGTGTTATTTATTCCTCTTTACTTTCACTGAATATTTTTTTAAAGATTTTATTTATTTATTTGACAGAGAGAGTTCACAGTAGACAGAGAGGCAGGCAGAGAGAGAGAGAAGGAAGCAGGCTCCCTGCTGAGCAGAGAGCCCGATGCGGGACTCCATCCCAGGATCCTGAGATCATGACCTGAGCCAAAGGCAGCAGCTTAACCCACTGAGCCACCCAGGTGCCCCTACTTTCACTGAATTTAACAGCAAGTCCTGGCAACTTTACTTCTAAAAATAACTCAAATCTGTCTATTTATCTCTATTGCAATTGCAAACGTCCAAGTCTATCATAATTATCTCTCTCCTGGTGAGAATACTAATGATTTTAACTATAATAGTAAATATTCACCCTCACTTTGATATGGCCTGCATTCACATCCAGAGTGATTTTTTTTTTCAAATAGAGTATAATTATGATATATAAATCCAGTCTGACAGCTTCTGGCAGCACTGCAAATAAAATACAACTTCATTGCCTTCTGTGATGTGGTCCCTAACAACTTTTCAGCCCACAACTCATACTACTTCTTTCTTGTTCACTTAGTTGTACTTGTTCAGGTTCCTAACACACCTAACTCATTTTTTTTTTTTCTGAGGGTCTTGTACTAGCAGCCCTCTAAACCTAGAACGTTCTTCTCGTGGGGTAAATTCTTTCTTATTCAGATTTTGGTATAAATGGAAACTCCTTGAAGATGTTTACCCTGGCTATACAGTCACTCTCTCACATCACTCTACTTTATTTTGCCTTGTAGAAATTATTATTGTATACGCACACAAACACACATAATATGTGTGTGTGTTTCTTGTTTTTATTAATTTGTTTTTTTTCTCCCAGTGGATAGTTAGCTACATAAGAGCAAGGATCTTGTTTGTCCTGCTATTAGGTGTTTCCCCATCAACAAAACAATGTTTCCTACAAAGTTGGACTACATAAACTATTTTAAGTGAATTAATGAATTCAGGAAGTTGGTCCATTATTAGTACCCAGAAATATATAGAAATACAACTGTGTGATTTTATATATATATATCTCTATATACACACACACAAATATATACCATATATGATATATATAGAATATATATGATATATATATATCAAGAAAAATTTTAGAATAAGAACATTTATTTTAGAATATAGTTTTTCTGAAATTATACATAAATTACTTTTAATCCTCAGAAAAACTTATTAATGGTAGAATTATTAATCTACTCATTAATTATTACTCTAGAGGCTGAAATTTTTGTTTATTCTACTGAATATTTTTGATTGGTGTCAAATTCCTTTTTATGTGTATTTGGCTTTGTGTATGATAATTTTTTTAAAAAACTCTACATTTAGGGGCACCTGGGTGGCTCAGTGGGTTAAGCCACTGCCTTCGGCTCAGGTCATGATCTCAGGGTCCTGGGATGGAGTCCCGCATCGGGCTCTCTGCTCAGCAGAGAGCCTGCTTCCTCCTCTCTCTCTCTGCCCGCCTCTCTGCCTACTTGTGATCTCTGTCTGTCAAATAAATAAATAAAATCTTAAAAAAAAAAAACAAAACTCTACATTTATTATAAATAAAGATCTCACTGTATAGCATTGTATGTTAGGTTTCTTCTTAAGTAGAAAAGTGGGAATTAAGGCACTGAGTACTGCTTCTGTACTTCTGGTGATACTGGAGTATACAGTCTGGCCAGGAATGTAGGGGAAAGTGTCCTTTAACTTCAAATCAAGTCCAGACCGTAGCTCTTTCATTTACAGCCCAGGTGGGAGTCGATGGCCAACAAATGTGATCTAAGGGCCTAGGAGAAAATCAATATTTCCACCATGGATTTAAATGAGGTAGAGACCTACAGTTAAAGTAAATATATTTTCTCTTCCACTCCTCATTTCCACTTAGAGGAATCTTGCCTTAAAACTCTTGGCCTTGGGACGCCTGGGTGGCTCAGTTGGTTAAGCAGCTGCCTTCGGCTCAGGTCATGATCCCAGCGTCCTGGGATCGAGTCCCATATCAGGCTCCTTGCTCCGCAGGGAGCCTGCTTCTCCGTCTGACTCTGCCTTCCACTCTGTCTGCCTGTGCTCGCTCTCGCTCACTCTCTCTGACAAATAAATAAAATCTTTAAAAAAAAAAAAAAAAAAACCCTTTGCCTTGAGGGTTGCTGGGGGGAGGGGGCTTGGGAGAAGGGGGTGGGATTATGGACATTGGGGAGGGTATGTGCTTTGGTGAGTGCTGTGAAGTGTGTAAACCTGGTGATTCACAGACCTGTACCCCTGGGGATAAAAATATATGTTTATAAAAAATAAAAAATTAAAAAAAAAAAACAACTCTTGGCCTTTTTGTCCTTCGTACTACACCTCCTCACAAATGTGCGATGAGGTACTAGGGGATGGATAACAGTCTCCATTCAAAGACTTTAGAGTTAGTGGAGCTAATCTTCCAAAGGTCCAGTTTGCAGGAGAATTGATCACTGTGTCTGACAGTACTGATAGGAGGCAGCAACCTACATACCACATACATACATACATACTACACTGGCTCTGCAGTCTGGATATACCCATTTGGATTCTATACAAAGATATATCTTACCACTGCTAAATTTAATACATTGATTCTTGTTGGGTGGATGTGTTTTTATTATCTATTAGTTAAAACTCAGACATGAAAGAAAAATGCTATTTATTGGTTCAAACACTCACAGAGCCAATAGGATTAAGGCTGGTATGTTTATCTATAACACCACGAATTCACTTTCCCTCTATTCCTTCTACAGCATTATAGTTTAGGACAGTTATAGATTCTATTAGGAGTCTGGAAAAATTGTATATTAGGGTCTTGAACTGAAAGCTGAGTACCTAGATCCTGGAACAAGGTGAGATTAGACAAAGGTTGCTGCTTAATTTTCATGTTCACATACAGATGTGGCCACAAAGCCCATTCACCAGACACGGAAGCAGCAGGTTGACTTGAGACTTAATTCCTTATGTGAATAAATCCCCAAAAGTCCTAGTCCTCGTTCTCCCTAACTAAAAGTCTCCACATACTGAGCCTGCAGGTGTCTAATAACTGATGGGCAGTAATGTATACTACAGGTGGAAACAAATGGGCCTGCAATGAAAAATGTGGAATGAGTCCATCACAGGGACTCTCTTATGAAGTGAAAATATCTCACAACTGCGATATGTTTTATTGACTTGAAAATATTTCCTTTATAGATTATAAACTGCTGATTGGTTTGTACTGATTAAACCTTTTACTTTACTCTTGAAAATTAAACTATAGGATATACTTATTAAAAATTATTTACCCAAGGAGTGCCTGGGTGGCTCAGTGGGTTGGGCCTCTGCCTTTGGCTTGGGTCGTGGTCTTGGGGTCCTGGGATCAGGCCCTGCGTCGGGCTCCCTGCTCATGGGAGGCCTGCTTCCACCCTCCCTCCGCCTCTCTCTGCCTGCCATTCCCCCAGCTTGTACTCCCTCTAATAAATAATTAAAATCTTAAAAAAATTATTTACCCAAGAAAGCAAAAACTTAAATTTAAAGACGCAAAATCAGATTTATTGTGATTCTTTTTTACAGTTTTGGCAGCATTTTAGAACCAGTACTTGGCCTAATAAACTCATGCTTTTGACAATATGCAGAAGAATATAAATCACATAGTTTATTTTTCAATCCCAACTTTTCCTAGATTTCCCCCCAGGGTCATTGCTATAAGGAAAAGTACCATAAATATCAATGCACTTGCTTTTTTTTTTTTTTTTAATTTTTTATTTTTTTATAAACATATATTTTTATCCCCAGGGGTCTTGCTTTTTGAGATATTTAAAGAGATACACCATTTAATGGCATTAGTGCAAAACAAACTTTTTGGCTACGTTTAGTTTTTGTTACAAAAACTAACAGTTGAGTTTAGTGCCTCAGTTGAATTAACTCAATAACAACCAAAAAAAAAAGTGGCTGAGAGCACTGTTTTTTATTGGTGACAGGGCATTTTTAAAACCATGGTATCTTCAAATACTCACAGATCAGTAAACATTTAAACAAGATGAAAGCAACACTTCCTTTCTAGGGTGATGGCCAAATATTGACGTTATTTCTTTTTTTTTTTAATTTTTTATTTTTTATAAACATATATTTTTATCCCCAGGGGTACAGGTCTGTGAATCATGGCCACAGAACTAATCCAATACATTAATATGAGATAACAAGCCAACATTTTCTAAATCCATAGTAGCATTTGAAACCATTCTTTATTACTACTGATTTTTTTTAGGATTTATGAAAAGTTTTGGCCTAGTTTTATTTCAACAGAACAAGGTAAACTAATGTTTTTGTAATGATGATTATTGTTACAATTTGTATCATACTGTAAAATAACATAATATTTAAAGTAGGCAAAAACAACAACAACAAAAAAAAACCATGGTATCTTATCTTGGGTTAATGCCAAGTCTTTTTATCCTTGATCTCTCAGAGGATTCTCATAATTAATGGATAGCTAATAATCTATTTCTTAATGAATATTAATACTTTTCACTATCTAAACAGAAATACTGTTACTAGAACTCAGATGAAGTTGGTGAAATTATGTAAATGTATTAAAATTGTGAGACACATAAATGTTAGAAATTATCTCTGATTGTACCTTTAGCAATTTCAAACCTATTTTCAGGTCATGAACAATTGGTAATAACAAGATTACTCTTGGTAATTATACACTTGCAGATTTCTTAATAGTCTATCAGGTGGAATAACAATATGGAAACCCATTTTCCTATAATGCTTAGTCTCAGAAATGAATATTTTTTTTTCTGTATAATGAAGCAGGAGTTTATTAGGCATGTCATCAGAGTTGAAAGGAAAAGTACAACAGACCTATTTCATGGTACAGTAGACTTTATATCTGAGAGCACTTCAGAAAGGAGATATTAGATTTACAGAAATAATCTTGTTTCAGTTTTTAGTCAAAATTACAACACATTCAAAAGTCTGAGTATAAATTGATTCAAGCTTGAATTCATCAGGGAAGCTATCTAAATTGGTTAGATTGTATGCTTTCAAATCAGTTCCCTTCTTAGTAGACACTTGCTAATCATATACTAATCTCACTCCAGTCAAAGTATTTATTCATTCTGAAATAGTTACACATAGCACTATGAGGATACTAATGAGATACTGTGCATGCAAAAGTTGAGAGATGGACTATGTCATATCAGCTTAATCCTGGGGGAATAGAAAATGGGATGGGTCCTTCAAATTTGGTAAGTCGTATATAGCACAAGAATTCTTATTCTTGATAGGACATAGCACAGAAAGTTAGTGGTCTATTTCCTAATCCTTCTTTAAATACTTCATTAAAATGGCCTTGTTAGAAAGAAAATGGCAACTTATTTCTCAAGAATTAAGTTATCTACTTCCATTACCACTTATCCTAATGATCTGTGTCTGCTGGATTAGAGTGAAGGAGGGAAGAAAGCAGAGAGAAAATTGAGTATATAAAAAAAGGAAGAAAGAAATACGTATAAAGAATTCAGATGGAAATTTCAACTTCTAGACTAACTCAAAGATCCCAGCACATAATTTTTAAAATCAGGATTAAAATTTATATGTCTAAACCAAAAAGAGGATATTCCTCTGACTCTGTGGACATACATAAATGGTTGTATGTTTATGGTCCCTGAACAATTGGTACCTAGGACAGAGACTAAAGCAGGATAATACCACCTTTTTTTTTTTTTTAAAGATTTCATTTATTTATTTGTCAGAGAGGAGCGAGAGTGAGCACAGGCAGACAGAGTGGCAGGTAGAGGCAGAGGGAGAAGCAGGCTCCCTGCCAAGCAAGGGTCCCGATGTGGGACTTGATCCCAGGACGCTGGGATAATGACCTGAGCTGAAGGCAGCTGCTTAAGCAACTGAGCCACCCACGCATCCCAGAAAATATCATCTTTATTGAAATCTAAGATGTCAGAGATTACTAAATGCACCAGAAATTGATAAACATACCATCAGCCATTGGGTATTCTCTGCATTAGAAATGACAGTATGTGAAGAAATGCAAAAATGTTCTTTATATTGCATGAAATACCGTTGCAGTCAAAAAAAAATGATTGCTATTCAGTTGTATCAATCAGGTAACAGAGAGGAGACAGAAAACACTTTAGCAATTTAAAAAGGAAAAATTTAATGTAAGAAATTGTCAACTAGTGAAAATGATTACTTACTAAGATGAGTAAAGGGATTTCTAAAGAATATTAGCATTAGAGCAATCCTATATTCTATAATATCCACTATGATGTGAAGCATACCCAGCCAGGTGGCCAGAGTAATGCAAGAGTACCAGGGCAGAGAGAAGACTCTCCTCTCCCAAAATTAACATTTGAAAAAAAATTTGTTGCTACTTGGTTTTGATACTTTTAATATCTGGTATTACATGTTATGAGATTAGTACAGATCCAGCTAATAATTTAATCATCATTTCAGTAAAGCAGCTTAAAGGTACGACTGTTAATTCTACCACATGGTAGGAAGTTAACAGAGTGAAGGTAGTGTTAAAAATCCCCAACTGTATTGCTGTTTGCTGTCCATTAATCTATATTCATGTAGAAATCATTGTATTTTTAAGCTTAATGGTAATTAGTGACACTATGTACACTCTCATTGCTAACTTTTCTGATCCTCTTAGAACCTTTCCTGCAGTACTGAAGTGCTTAATGCCCGAAAGTCTTCCTTATTCAGTCCTAATTCTGTTAACTTGGGTGATGCCAACATTTATCTGGACCACCCATTACTTCAGTGCATGCTCATTTCCTCAACATTCTATTGTCCAATGACCTTTACATCCAGTTCACATCAGCTACTCTAGCTGTGGCTATTGTCCTCACTATCGCAATACAGACATTCTGCGGATTTGCTGTTTTTCAATTAATAATTTGTGATCTCCATCACCTATCCTTATTGCTCATTCTCAATTTTTCCCACTACACTTCTACTTTGATTTCTAGATCTTTGTACCTTCTATCGCTCCATAAAACCACTCTCGCAAATATTTCAATTCCTTTGTGGTTTTCTTTAGTAATATTCACCAGGTAAAGCTAAGCTTGGTCAGAGCTTCCCTAGTGGTGTCAGCGTGCCCATATAAGGGTTTCAGGTTGGCCTAGATAATGAACCCTGTGTCCAATGGGCAGGTGCCAATTTCCAGATTAGCCACATATTGTAGGCAGGCAATATCTGGCTTCAATAAGGCTTAGCAGTGTATATCATGTGTCATAAGATGTTACTGACTTTTACATGCACTCATCTGTAAAAAAAAAAAAAATGTTGGTAAACATTGTTTTTAATCAATGCAATAATCTAATTTGCTTCTGCTAAATCTGCTAGTAGACCATATTCTCTAATATCTGTAAAATCTGATGCTGTTCATTGAACAGTTTAATGTTCAGATGAACACTGATGATGTTCATGAACCTTCTTAGACACCACAGTATACTTTTGAATTTCTCTATACTCCTTTAGCCTTTAATCTTGCTAACATAACACCCTTTCAAGAGATGACCTAACTTTGTACTCCTCAGAGAGAACAGCAATCACAGAACTCCATAAAACTCATAAAATTTTAACCTTCACATTTTACCAGATTTGCTCCTTCCCCTACTGCCCCCTACAACAAACTCACTCTTTTCTTTCCTCCCCCCCCCCAACTGAGGGATAGTATTACTATTCAACATGTGGTTGTTAGCCTTTCCCACAGTTCTGGGGGCTCTTCCTCTATCATTTCTTCTCTTATCTCTTGAATCTTTAAAATTTCCCTTTCATTGTTTACTCTTATCAGCACTTAAAAATGTTCTGCTCAAAGAAAAACAAATGAGAAAACTTCTAGAGTTCATCATTTTCCTTTTTCATCTTCCTTTTTTTTTTTTCTTTCCCTATCTTTCCTGCCAACCTTCTTAAAAAATTAATCTACACCCATTCTCTTCTATGTACTCATTTTCAGTACTGGGACAAGTACAAGTAACTTCTGTCCCTTCTCTCTACAGAAATTGCTTTTTGCCAATGTCACAAGACCATTAAAGATAAATTCCAAGTTTGTTACATTTGAGTCCCCATCTTAGACTATCTTGAAGTGGCATCTGTTAGTATAGATTTGAATCTCCTGTTTTAGGTGAACCTCTCTTCTGGCTACAGCTCTTACTGTTCCCTTTACCAAGTGTGTCTTCCTGATGTAGTACCTCTTTTTCTACTCCCAGGTCAATATTGCTATGCCTCAGCTTCTGTCATGGGCACTCTTTCTCTTCTTAATCTGCACACATTGCCTGAGCAAACTCACATACTATTTGAATAAAATACTTTTATTCAATATAAGTAAAAATATTTTATTTATATTATTTACAATAAAGATTTTTATAGGCAAATGACTCCAAAGTATACATCCTCAGCCTAATTTTGCTTTCTGAAGTTCAAAATCCCCACTTAAATATTTATTTACTTATTATAGAGAGAGAAAGCATGCATGGGGGAGGGCAGAGGGAGAGAATCCTCAAGCCAACTTCCTGCTGAGTGTGGAGCCAAACTTCGGGCTTGATCTCAGGACCTAAAATCTCATAACCTGAGTTGAAGTCAAGAGTTGGAGATATAACTGACTGAGTCACCAAGGGCCTCCAAAAACCTCACTTAAAATGGAATATCTAAACAGCTATTGAATAGTAACTTGGATGTCTCATGAATATCTTAAATTCCACATATTTTCAACTTCATACTTTATCTATCTCACCAAATGTTTGCTTTCTAATTCTCTCATGAATGGCACCAGATTTATAGAGATTCTGCAGCCAAAAACCAGACATTTCTCCCCCAGCACCTCAATTTCATTAACCAATGTGTAAATAACACATTCAGTAATTTCTCCTCCCTTTATATATTCATACAGATATGAGGTCAGAACAATTCCTAAATAACTTTCTGTTCCCTCTACCTTTTCTTCACCACTACAACTACCTAGTTCTGAATGACATCAAATATCTCTTGAATTACAGAAACAAGTTTCTAAGTGTCCTCCTTGCTTTATGACACATGCATCTGCCGATCTGTTCTGCACCCTGAAGCCAGACATACCTATCCCCCAAAGCTAATATCAGCATAGCCTTTGTCAGGATAAAACTTACATGGGTCCCATTTGCTCTTTAAGTACAAATATAAACTTGTTAACATGGTTTGTCAGGCTTTGGATAAGTGTCACCTTGGTAAGATCTCCAGTTGATGGCTTTCAGTCCCTCTTAATCCATACCCAGCAGTTACCCACATATACACCTACAGACACTCACCTTTGGATTCTATTTATACCAACCCTCCTTAAATATCCAAAATATTATTGTCACTCTTATTTCTAGGGTTTTACTCATACTCATCATAAATAGGTTACTAACATCCTGGACAATCTCCTTCTATGGAAGTCAGTCTGGGTTTGGTCTTTCTTTTTTCTGTTCATTCTGTACTTTCTTTGCATCTGATGACCACACTCTGTTCTGCAGGTTTCTTTTTGTTTTCCTAGCTCTAGTGAGGTGTAATTAACAAATACAATTGTACTTAAAGTGTATAATCAGATGGTTTGATTTATGTACACATTATAAAATTACTATCACAAGCCAGTCAATTAACATACCAGTCACCTCACATGTTTACTTTTTGTGTGTGAAAATGCTTAAGATCTATTCTCTAAGCAAATTTCAAGTGTACAATGCTACTAACTATACTTACCATGCTGTACATTAGATCCTTAGAACTCATCATCTTATAAATGAAAGTCAGTACACTTCGACCTGTGTATACCCCATTTCCTCCACCATACAGTCCCTGACAATAACCAATCTACTCTGATTCTATGAGCATGCTTTTTAAAAATTTACTTACTTATTTATTTATTTTCGATTCACATTTCTTTTCTTTTTTAAGGTTCATTTATTTATTTGAGAGACAGAGTGAACAAGTAAGAGGGGCAGAGGGAGAGGGAAAGAGAATCTTGAGAAGATTCCCTGCTAAGTGTGGAGCCCCACACAGAGCTCAAGGCAGGGCTCAATTTCACAATTCTGAGATCACAACTGAGCTGAAACCAAGAGTCATAAGCTCAACCAACTCTACCACCCAGGTAATGTGTAGATTCACATTTCTTAGATATATGAGATACATAGATACATATATCTCACATAGACAGCTTAGGTTGTCTCCATATGTTAGCTATTATGAATGATGCCATAATGGAATATTATTAAGTCATGAAAAAGAAGGAAATCCTGCCATTTGTGATAACATAGATGAAGCTGGAGGGCATTTTGTTAAGTGAAATAAGCCAAACAGAGAAAAATACATAACAAATAATAATACCACTTGTATGTTCAATCTTAAAAAAAAAAAAAAAAAGCAAACTCATAGTAACAGATTATAGAAAATATAAATGTGATGACTACCAGGGTGTCAGGGGCTAGGTGGAGGGGGCAATGAGGATATTCATAAGTTATATAGATATAAATATAGATATAGATATATATCATAGATATATCTTGACCTATCTATATCTCTAACTATCATCTATCTATATATATACATACACACAATAGAATATTGTTCTATAGGTTTCTGTTTAGCCTTCTGTATCTTCTATTCAACTGTAAGTGGAACTCTTTTCTCTATTGTTCACTATTTAATTCTCTATGCCTATTATCAATTTGATACAATGAATATTAAATGCATAATTTTAATTCTAAAATAAGGATAAAAATAGAAAATAATATTAAAATGAATGCTGTTCCACATTAGTGAGAAATTATTCAAATATTTATCATTTTTTATTTCACAATTTATGTTTAAAATGACATTTACTATCTTATCTCTCTTCCTTAGGATGTACAAAACCAAACCAGGCATTCATTTTTCTCTCTTGGATACATATTTTCATTTTCACTATAACAAAGACTTTTTCAAAGCCACATAAAAGGAATGTATTTGTAATGGATAATGGCAAAATACAAAAGGCATTTATCACAGGCTAAAAATATATATATACAACAATACAATTTAGAAAGAAAAATATTTATTTAAAAGAATACAAGAAACTGCAAAGTCATTATAGAGATCAAAAATATTAATATATAAACTATTAAATAGGAATATTCATTTCAGCCTATTCAATATCAGAAAATTTGTTTGGAAAATGCATATAAAGTTAAAAATATAGGAAAATACTTCTAAATAATCAGAATAGGAATATTCTGCTTTTCTAGAAATGGGATTTTGGAGAAAAGATGAAAGTATTGGGATAGTTTTTAAAGTTCTTTGGATATCCACCTAAAATCAGACAGCATTAGATAATATAACCAAAAACCCATGTGTTGTATTTAAAACACAATTTGGTGACATAGTATCCCCACAAACATGCACACACATCACAAACAACAGCTATTAAATATATTCACAATAACTAAGAACTATGTGCCACATGCATCTGTTCAAGTGATAGCCATGAGAAATAACAGGACATCTTACAGACTTGAAGATAAGAGAATCCCAAAATAGTTATCATGTATTCACTGGAAAGCATAGAAAGTCAACTTGAAAAGAACAGTGAGGCTTAGAACTACATGTCTACTCTTCTAATGGGTGAGTACAAAGGAAGAACAACCAAAATGCATTCAGAGAAGTGTAGCTGGATAACTTCACAAAACTGGGGAGCTGCAGTGACTCAGTTGGTTAAACGTCTGCCTTTGGCTCAGGTCATGATCCCAGGGTCCTGAGATCCAGTCCCACATCAGGCTCCTTGCTCAGTGGGAGACTGATTCTCTCTCTCCCTGCCTCTCCCCCTGGTTTTACTCTCTCTCTCTGTCAAATAAATAAAGAAAATCTTTAAAAAAATAAAAAAAAATAATAATAAAAAAGTAAAAAAAATAAATTCACAAAACTGCCACAGCTCTCTTCCCGAACAGGGCCTCACACTGGGGAGAAACTATTCATAATGGACTAGAAAGTGAACAGGACAATGGCAAAAGAAGTGAACAGGACAATGGCAAAAGAAGTGAAGGAGGGAGATCAGACACTCTTGGGGGAAAGGGACAAACCTAGGACATCAGGGCAGGCTAGCCACTATATACTAGAACAATACATAAACAACAACAAAAAACAACAAAGAGGGCTCTATAAGGAAAGGAAAGCTAGTCCAATTTATTTGTCTTTCTTAATGTCCAAAAAGACTAGTAACATAAAAAAAAGCAACACAGTATCAAGGTTAACTCCAATATAAATTTATTAAAAGGAAAAGAATAAGAAATAAAATCACATCATTATGGACAATGAAAGTTTCTGAAATAATGAAATAAAATGACAGAGATGTCAAAAAATCAGGTCAATTTACAAGGTATTATTTCAAAATGAGCTAAAAGACATTAAGAAAATAGCATAAGTGGGGTGCCTGGGTGGCTCAATGGATTAAGCCTCTGCCTTTGGCTCAGGTCATGATCCCAGGGTCCTGGGATCGAGCCCCACATCAGGCTCTCTGCTCAGAAGGGAGCCTGCTTCCCCCTCTCTCTCTGCCTGCTGCTCTGCCTACTTGTGATCTCTGTCTGTCAAATAAATAAATACAATCTTTAAAAAAAAAAAAAAAGAAAAGAAAATCGCCTAAGCTATGAGTGAAAAATATACAAACAAATTAGAAAAACTCAGTAATGAGGTCACAGAACTCAGAAAAGAATCCGCAAAAGAGCGGCGCCTGGGTGGCTCAGTGGGTTAAAGCCTCTGCCTTCGGCTCAGGTCATGATCCCAGGATCCTGGGATCGAGCCTCACATCGGGCTCTCTGCTCTGCAAGGAGCCTGCTTCCTGCTCTCTCTCTCTGCCTACCTCTTTGCCTACTTGTGATCTCTGTCAAATAAATAAATAAAATCTTAAAAAAAAAAAAAAAAAGAGAGAGAGAATCCGCAAAAGAAAACATTTCCAAAAAGAACATAACAAAATATAAGCACAATGATAATTACTTAGGATAATTAGAAGATGGAAATTAAATGAAATTAAGAAAGAAATATAAAGGATGGGAGAGAAACAAACAAATATTGAAACTAGGCAACAAAGATTCAATGTATGAATAAAGGGTTCCCTAAAAAATAAAATTATGGAAACAAAAAATAACATAAAAAATTATCATTCAAGAACACTTCATTTTAGTAAAATTACTTCACTTTAAGGGAAAAATGCAACTTTTGGCCATAAAGAAAGGAAAAAAGGAGCAAGTGACTTATAATGAAAAATAGACTAACATCAAACTTTTCAGTAACAACATATGCCAAAAGAAAATAAAATATTTAAGTACTTAAAATTTACAATTTTTAAGAAAGAAAGAGAAAATGGAAACAAGGATTTTATACCATGCATATGACATTCTCTAGTATAAAAAGCACAGATCCATGATTATCAACACACAAGAATTCAAAGGTTATTATTCCCATGAGCCCTCTAGAGTTTAAGTGTTAGGCAACCAAAATAATGAGAGACACTAACACAAGAATAGGGTGTTAAAGAGTATACATATATTTACTTTCAGGAATAAACTAAAGGAAGGATAAAAAGGAAAGTGCACTGTATATATAGCTAATAGGTTCAGACTAAGGAGATATAGCATAAAAAATGGAGAAAACTGGAAAAAAGCTCATGAACAAAAATTAAAATCTTATCCATAATTACGTTGATTTTATTGGTATTTTTATTCTTTTATGTTTATACTGCAAAATAAAATAAATGTACAATAATGGGATAGTGTTATTTTATTATCCCTTGTATTGTTGAGACTAGGATTTTAAATTTGAAGACACAATATACAGATGTTACACAGGAGATATTAGTATAAGATTTTATAATGCTGAATTTGAATTGGTCATTGCAGAAAGAATGAAGAAGTCGAATTCTGCCACACACTTAAGAACATATTTTAAAAATGGGAACAACTAAACAGTGGTATTTAAACATGCACAACTGAATGAAACAAATAGGAAATAAAGCACAAAAGTGATTATATAAAAATCAGAAGAATGGCTGCTTTTGGAGGGAGGAGTTCACACTGACACTAGAGGGTCTTCAAGGATATCTAGTAAAGTCTTTTTTTTTTTTTTTTTCTACATGATTATAAGGGTACATTACCTAGTTCACCTTAAAATAACTTAATATATGTATTTATTTTGTGTGATTTAATATATTTTAATAATAAAACCTGAAAATAAAGGGTTAAATTGTTTTTAAACTTTGAAAGACAAACAAAAATGAGAGATCTAGAATTCTCTTTGTGACTACAATATGTTGATCCATGGCAGGACCTGGCCCCAAACTATGCAATTATTCATTTCTTCAGCTCCTACTTTCAGTCAATATAGGAATCTCAGGATCATAGCAGGTGAAGTACTAAGTTTTTTTGTTTTTTGTTTATTGTTTTTTCCCTCTAATTGTACTGCATCCAAAAATTACCTTCCTGAGTGAATTTCATACAGTGCTGCCCTCATGGCGCCTAATCATGGCCACTCCCACCCAAGGCTTTGGCAAGAACTTGGAGAGACTATGTGGCAAAGGGTTACCAAATACAAATATCTCTTAGTGACTGCTACAGAGGGAATGTTTAGTAGTTTTACAAAGGTTGTACTGTGAAATCCATTCTCAGGATACATTTCAACCAGGAGTTTACACTTTCCCTTTGCAGTAGGGAGGAAGTGAGCACAAAATGGTAGAGGAGCAGTATACTAAAAGCAAACTAGAGTGTCAGATCAGAGTAGTTAATAGAACCAAAAGAGAAGCTGATTTGTGGGAATGACTATCTATTGGAGAAGGTTTTGTTTTTTATTTTTGTAATTTAATTTTATTTTTTCTGTCTTCCAAGATTGGAAAAGGTTTTAAATGAGAAAATTTTTAGGAACATAATTCACTGTCAAGTCAGCTGAAGACATACTTTTGTTTCAAGAGGAAAACAAACAAGCAAAAATGACCAGGTAAACTGATGTGTGCTTCACTAAAGCATATAAAAGCAAAGGAAATATTCAGACAAGATAACTCTTATAAATAAGACATTACTGGCTAGTAGTTTCAGTAACTTCTGGAAGAACATGTTGAAATGGCATTAAAATCACATGATATGATGCAAGTAGTCATTGGGTATAATTATACTAAAATTACTGCCTAATAAAATGTATGTAATTTTCATTTCATGTTGTGGATTCTCATCCAATCTTCTTGTTATCATCAGTATGTTTGTAGGAGGACTTGGGAGTTGGGAACATGGGTTCTTAGTCACTGTTTTGAATATTCTTGTCCCTTTAACACTATGTTTGTATCCCATCAGGACTTTGGGTACAAACGTCGAACACCAAAGGCTTAATAATCTACCACTTCTACGATTCCCTGATTTCATGATTTAGCAAAAACACTGCCTACATATACTCACAATATTAGAAGGTTTTAGTATCACCAAAAGCTTAAAAAGCTCTTCACATTTTGAAAGACATAAATATTGTTTAGAGGATGGGAACACTACATAAACATTCAAGTTTTTGCATATATATTTTAACTACCTTTTTTTATTTTAAAAATTTTATTTATTTATTTGGCACAGAGGGAGAGATCACAAGCAGGCAGAGTGGCAGGTAGTAGGAGAGGGAGAAGCAGGCTCCCCACTTAGCAGGAGGTCCAGTGTAAGGCTTGATTCCCAGACCCTGTGATCATGACCTCAGTCAAAGGCAGATGCTTAATTGACTGAGCTACCCAGTTGCCCTATACCTACCTTTTAAACAATTTAACACAATACATATTAGTTAACAATTTATGTATTTTTCCTTATAGTCTTTGCTTTCCTAAAAGCTTTTAATGAGAAATAGAGACATTTTATTAATAATCTCTGAGGAAATTCATGTTAATTAGTATTCAGAAAATTATATTATTAGGGGTACATAGTGCATTTTCTTCAATTTAGTGTATTTTTTTTTTAATTCAAAAACTTCTTAGAATACCACCTTGTATAGAACTTTAGTTCCTGGATCTATGATGTATACTTTTTAGTTATTATTTAAATTCCAGTTAGTTAACACATGGTGTAATATTAGTTTCAGGTATACAGTATAGCAATTCAAAAATTCCATACGACATCCAGTGTCCATCATAAGTATACTCCTCCTTAATCCCCCTCACTGATTTAATCCATCCCCCCTCCCCTCTGGTAATCATAGTTTGCTCTCTATAGTTAAGAGTTTGTTTCTTGGTTTGTCTCTCACTCTCTCTCATTTCCCCTTTGCTCATTTGTTTTGTTTCTTAAATTCCACATATGGGTGAAATCATATGATATTTGTATTTCTCTGATTAAATAATACTCTCTAGCTCCATCCATATCTGTGCAAGTGGCAAGATTTTATTCTTGCTTATGATGGAGTATATTCCAGGTGTGTGTGTGTGTGTGTGTGTGTGTGTGTGTGTGTGTGTGTGATATCTTCTTCATTATATAAAACACGGCTATAAACAGCAGTGTGCAAGTATCCCTTTGAAGTGGTATTTTTGTATTCTTTGGGTAAATACCTACTAGTGAAGTTGTTGGATCATAGGGTACTTCTATTCTTAGCTTTTTGAGGACCCTCCATACTGTTTTCCAGAATGGCTGCACCAGTTTACATTGGTAAGGTAGAATCTGAGGTTTTCAGAGTCTAAAATTAATTTCTTTCTTTTTCTTTCTTTCTTTCTTTCTTTCTTTCTTTCTTTCTTTCTTTTATGCTTTTTTAAAGATTTTATCTACTTCTCTTAAAGAGAGAAAGAGCACAAGCAGGGGAAGCAGCAGAGGGAAAGGGAAAAGGAGATTTCCCGCTGAGCAGGGATATCCCCCCCACCCTTAGCCATATGGGTCTTGATCCCAGGACCCTGAGATCATGACCTGAGCTGAAGGCAGATGCTTAAATGACTGAGCCATGCATGTGCCCCAGAGTCTTATATTTCTAAGGACAATTGTATCAACTCTTGAAGAACTGTTAACTCATCAGTTCTAACTTGTAGCGAATTGAAAAATTTCATTGGAAATGAAAATTCACTAAAATTTATAAATATCTGGTTATTTATCTGGCAGTCAGCTATGGTAAAATCCTATACTTCAGTTTTTACAGGGCTTGGAAGCTCATTCATCAACGTCTACTCTAGTTTTTATCTGACAGAAAAGATAATCAAACATTAAAACAGTAAATCAAGTTGGATTTGAGGGCAGAAAGTTACTTCACAGTCCAAATGACAACTACATAATGTAATCATAAGACATTGGTACCACCACATCTTATTTTTTGCTGGACAGTTTTAAAGTTAAGCATGACAGAACATAACTGTCATCTATAGAAATTAAATTCTCCAAAGAAAAAGATCTCCAAAAATTGGAGATAATTTTAAAAATAAATTTTGTGACATTTTTATTATGGTATCTTTTTTTTAATATAATTTTTTATTTTTTATAAACATATATTTTTATCCCCAGGGGTACAGGTCTGTGAATCTTAAGAAACTTGTTTCTATTGCTACTTAAAAAAATTAGGAAAAAATAAACTAAAATATGTTTGTGTTATATTTCTGTTATCTTTTGAAAGTACCAAAGTATAAGGTACTATTTTGCTTTTTTCATAAAGATAGACTAAATAATAATGAAAAGTGAACACAGTCAAAATTACTTATGTCACTATAATTAGTTTTTTCCTACAATGCATTTGTGTATATACTCCTATATGATATATTCCTAAATGACATACATGTGTTCTTAGATAATAATAGGTATGGATAGTATATCTCTAATATAAATGGTTAATTTATTAGTAAAATTTCTCTAAGTCTCACACTAAAAAACGATATTTCCTTTGTGATTTCTGAATCACTCTAAATAAAAGAAAATATACACAACAGTTAAAATTGAATAAAAGAGTTCTGATCTTACATACAAACATACAGAACTTCTTATACACAAATTACATTGTACTTGAGAAGAGCACAGGTTAGACCGCTTTTTTCCATAGTAAATGATTTCTTTTTACAGATGATAATAGTATTATTTACCATGAACTGAACATTTATAATGTGGGATGTATCATTCTAATTGCTTCATATATTTCTTTTCTCTGTACTTCAACATGTGTTTGAATCGCTATGACCATCATAAAGATGGAAAGAAAATCCAACTCAGAGAACTATGTTACTCACTCAAGGTTACATATTTAGAAAGTAATAAAATTATGATTCAATTTTAGTTTTGTCTGAGTCCAAAGTTTATCATATCTATCCTTTACACAGAGTGAGCTACTAATCTCTCTGTATTGTCCCTCTCATGTTAGTCCAGCTAAGGTCTGCTGAGTACTTTGGGTATTGGGAACCTGGGAAGTAGTAGATATGTAGAAGGGAGATAGCTTTTGGCCACATCTAAATGAACAGGTATTCACTGACACTAACGATCAGCAATAGGTTTCCCCATTCAAGACACACCTTCCAGGTACACCTCACTGGGGCCAGGAACAAACCAGGCAGTAAACTGCACTGGGAATAAGGGATATAAGCCTTAGAAGGGAAGAACAAAGTACTGTCCACACTAAATTGAGGTAGACACAGAACTGAAATCACAATAATCAGTGAGTATATGGGTTACCTATGCTCACCTATAAACACAGACTGTACCAAGCATGGAAACAGCAGAGTCTTACACACAGCTCCTCTGGAGCTGCTCCTGTACTACTAATAAACCAGCATCTACTAGCTCTGGGACTGAGTGTGAGCAAACCCAGAGGGGACTGATAATTTTAACAATCAACTCTAAGTGGTATGGCTTCTGCAGAATGACTTTTCACATTTTTAGTGAAGGAATATACTTATAAGATAGCTGCTTGAATTAAAGTCTTATTCTGTCACTATTAAAGAAAGACAAATAGGAAATAAAATATTTAAACATATGCTATTGGTTGCATTAATACTCTGATTTAACATGCTAAGCTAATGATGCACAGAAGAAAATGCTGTAGGTTTAAAATAAAATTACATGGTATAAACAGAAAAATGTAAGAGCAACTAACACAAACCCATGAAGTTGATAATTAAATTAGTTATATGATAGGAATATTTTAAAAATAGCAACAGAATTACAACTTTTTACATTAATTTCTTCTCAAAATCAAAATTAACCTAAAACAAAAATACCTGAGGTTCTATTATAGAAGAGGCCTATTGAACATAGACAAAAGCCTTCTCATGGATGAGACTATTATTTTTTAGATTAACATCACACAGATTACAGTTTCTTATAAATGCATTTTCTCAAAAGTCAAAACAATCATAACAATTATTTTTATTTCTTTGATTTGCCTTAAACTTAAGGTGTCCATGAAATGTTTAAAATGTATCATTCTATATTTACAAGAGAACAACTTCAAAATAATTTTTTTAAATGCTTTGAGGTAGTTCTAATGTTTCTGGGGAAGAAAAGTGAATGTTTCTCCCTCAGATAATTTCAATTATTCTTTCAACCATAATTAAACAAGCAATGCTTAATATTCACAGATGAAGAACTGTCAGATATTATGTCATCAGACTTCCTGTAAACAAGGCACTTTTTATTTCTAATTGATTGAGAAAGTGGTACTACTGAACCAGGATTGATTTCTCTTTTCTATTTTGTGTAGCCTAGTGATTGTTTTGTGTGGTATGTCACTGTAAGATGGTTCCTTAATTTAATTTTTGGAGTCTAAACAGTCTTATTGTATTGTAGCAGTCCACATATTTAATTTGGCAGCATGTACTTGATGTTTGCAGTTAGATCTGGAATCTCATCTCAAACCATTATTTTATCATTTATGGTAAACAAGTTCCCAAAACAAACAACAGCAATTTCGATCAGAACTATTACAGTATAAATTAAATACATGTTTTTAAGCCATCTTTCTTAATCCAAGATATTTTTTCTGCACCTCAATTATTGATAAAGTTATAAAAAAACAATAGCAAAATAGAAGATACAAAAAAAAGCAAGAGTGCCAACAAAGAAATTTTTTTTTTTTTTTTAATGATGCCTTGAAAACAAATTGGAAGTCAAGGGAATGGACTAATATCTGATATTTAAATCAACCTAAGCCACTGAGGATAATCATATGTATATGAATGAAGTTCCAAACATGGCCTAGCTAAAAAAACCAAAGCAATAATCCTGTTGGTTGTATAATGCATGTAAAGCAAGGTAATTTGCATAGATTACAAATAACTGAAAGGCAAATTTAGGTATGTGTTGCTGGTGTCAGTAAAAACAAACTGCAAACAAAATTAGTGAATTTGATATCTAATGTGGTCAGAAGGTGGTGTACTCAATTGATCTGATGTCAAGGACATTGGTTTGTTATAACAAATGCACTTTGTTCTGGGTACCTGGGTGGCTCAGTGAGTTAAGCGTCTGCCTTCAGATCAGGTCATGATCCCAGGGTCCTGGGATGGAGCCCCACATTGGGCTCTCTGCTCAGCAGGGAGCCTACTTTCCCTTCTCTTTCTCTGTCTGCCTCTCTGCCTACTTGTAATTTCTGTCTGTCAAATAAATAAATGAAATATTTAAAAAGATTAAAAAAAAGAAATATACTTTGTTCAATGGGAACATACATGGATAAAATGTCCAATATGGTAGCTCCTAGCTTCAGGCAGCTGCTGAGCACTGAAAATGTGGCTAGCGCAAGAGGATGTGCATTTTTTTAATTGATTTAAGTTGACTTAAATTTAAAAGCTCATCCATTTTAGTTACTTGAAGAATTTTAAATCTGTTTGGGCAACTTGACATGTATAAATTTACATTATCAAACTTAAATTTTATAAAGTACAAATACAGATCAAGTAATTCCAATGAAAAATCAGCATCCAAATTAATGCTCTGTGAATGTGAAATACTTATCAGATTTCAAAGACTAACTAAAAAATATAGATTTTAGTAATTTTTTCATATTTATTATATATACAATACTTAAATTTTTATTTAACCCAATATTTTATATAATATTTTTATTTTTAGTGTAGTTACTGAAAAAATTAGAATTATGTATGTGTCTCACATTACACTTCTGTTGGATAGTACTGAGAGAGAACAGAAATCTATAGAGTATTAAACTTACATATATTGTTAAGAATATATTTTAGGTTAATCTATTTTAAATGCACTTACATTTTCCTCTTCTTTCCATAGTCACATCCTTCCCCACACTGTTCCCACAACCAGAAGTTCTGATAATGTAACCTACAGTGTTGTTTTGATGGAGATACAAAGGCATAATTGAGAGAGAAAGCAGGGAGGTAGAAATGTTTTAGACTTTTCTTTTGTCACAGTATATTATTCCATTTTTATTCCTATTAATGATTAAGAAGAAATGGCAAAGAGAAAAAAAAATAAGTGAGACCAATACAGATTCAAAGAAAAGGGGGAATGGCCACTTCAATGGTCCATGTTTCCTCCAAGGAAGTTGTGAGAGCAGGTACTGCCATGATCTTTCAGAGAAGGATCAGGGAAAGACCCCTTCACAGACCAACATTTAGTCAGGCCAAGTCCAGAGTTAAAACATGTTATCAGAGTAGTACTAGTGCTACTAGGAAGAAGTGACCAACTGGGAGAACAGTCTACAAATCACCTCAAAGTACACAACTTTGGCAACTTTCTTCTATAACTGAAAGAATGGGTTCTAGTACTTTCAGTACTAACAAATGATATCATATGGTATTGTCCCAAAATACTAGGACCTATTACGGACAGTTCACAAAATCCATTAGATATAATTTTGAGAGAGTTAAGAACTGATATGCTTGGGACTGCAAGTCATAAAAAAATAGGCAATGGTGAAATTGTTTTTTTTTTTTCTAAGCTGTTTATTAATTTAAAAACATAAGGAAAGAAAAATGATAAGTCCCTAAACTTTTAGTCAACTGACTGAAAATGGAATATGTTATCTCCAAATGATAATATGTCCTAACAGTTCAAAATACCAAATTTTGCATCATTTGGCATCTTTTTTCCATTTACACCTTTGTTTCTCTGATTTTATTTTAATTTTATAAACCTAGGCTTTTCATCTACATTTACAAATCATCTAATAGTGGAGCCTTAACGGCAAACAAAAAGTCTGCATTGAAATCTATACAGAGAGAAATGCTCTTCCTGAAACCAGAGCTGTTTCTCTCTCTCTCTCTCTTTTTTTTTTTTTTTTTTAAGATTTTACTGATTTACTTGACAGAGGGAGAGATGGAGCTAGAGAGAGAGACTTAGCACAAGCAGGGTAAGAGGCAGGCAGAGAGAGAGTGAGAATCAGGCTGCCTGCAGAGCAAGGAGCCCAATGAGAGACTTGGATACAAGGACCCTAGGATCATGACCTGAGCCGAAGGCAGACGCTTAACAACTGAGCCACCCGTGCGCCCCTACCATATCTGTTTTTCAAAGTAGATCTCACAGTTATGACTCCTACATCCTTTCATTTTAACAGAAAAGTATGATACAGTCATTTTGATACTAGCTTCGTCATGAAGTACTACTTTAGATGGTCAATACATTTTTACTAAGTAACATTACTGAGTTGAAGTTATAATAATGGAAATACCATTATGTATTAGGTACTGAAATGACCACTGTCTACAACTCAGTGATTCTTTAGAAAAATCCTTTTAGTAAAATCACTATCATTTCCACTTCAAAGGTAACAAAAGCAAGTTTAGTGAGGATAAATAAATAATCTAGGGGGCACCTGGGTGGCTCAGTGGGTTAAGCCGCTGCCTTTGGCTCAGGTCATGATCTCAGGGTCCTGGGATCAAGCCCCGAATCGGGCTCTTTGCTCAGCAGGGAGCCTGCTTCCCTCTCTCTCTCTGCCTGCCTCTCCATCTACTTGTGATCTGTCAAATAAATACATAAAATCTTTGAAAATAAATAAATAAATAAATAAATAATCTAGGACAACTGAGATATACCGGAACCTGGATTCTTCCAAGCCTCTGTTTCCAAGCCTATGGCCTACCCATTATGTTATTCTGGCTCTTTTAATATCCACCATTTGATATTTTTATTGTAAATTTATAATATTTTATTTTATCATACAAAATATTATTATTATTTTAAAAGATTTTATTTATTTGACAGAGACAGACCCAGTGAAAGAGGGAACACATACGAGGGGAGTGGGATAGGGAGAAAGAGGCTTCCCACTGAGCAGGGAGCCTGATGCAGGGCTCAATCTGAGGACCGTGGGATTATGACCTGAGTTGAAAGCAGACACTTCATGACTAAGCCACCCAGGTACCCCCAAAATATTATTATTTGAAACTAAAGATTCTTAATATTACTTGGTTACCTGAATAAATCACTCAAAAAATGTTAGATCTATGTTTGCTTTTATCCTATCCTGTGTTGTTAAAAAATGAGAAAAATAATTTAATGACGTAACTGTCACTTAAAAAAACAACTTTCATGTTGTTTTCTTTGGCTTTGATTATCAATATGGTTTTAAAAGTCCAAAATGATACTTGTTTTAAAAAATCAGTGGATTGACTTTTAATCAATATTTTTCTATTAATCTTGAGATTACTACACATAGGTCATAATTCCAAGAAACATGAATTTCTGGGAATATAAGGCTTCTTGTGCCAAGAACCACAAAAATTTTTACTCCAATATTTGACATTTTATGCTCCTCTAAATGTATTCTAATGCATGGTCATGCTACAAAATGACTATCATTAGTGCTGTCACAGGCCATGGCTGTGGGAAGACCATGACTAATGTTAAGCTATCAGCACTGTCGGTGCAAGGTGTATTCTCATAATTTCTCAAACTGACCATGGAACCAATTTCCACTGATCCCTAAGTCATAAAACTTTACAATTACCCTGAGTTCATTAATAATGTATTACAGTTCTCATTCTCAATCAGAGTTTAATCAGACCCATGTCTCACAGGAAGGTTGACAAGTAAGCCACAAAATTATCCATATAAATGTCAAGATTTATTTTCCTAACATAAATGATCTAACCTAGTCAAGCATAGTTAATAATAAAATCACTCTTTCTGAGATTACCATTCACCTGATTGTCATACCCATTTTGGCCTTGTATTTCAACCTCTCTAATGGTGGAGGTTATGGATATGGTCCACATAAATAGACCAACTTATATGAGTCATGTTTATGTTTATATTAAAAAAACACAAAACCATGAATACATATAATATTGCTTATTACTTGTTTGAAATATGCACAAAACCAAATGGTTCAATTTATTTCATGCAAACGGGATAAATATTAAGAAGGGAAAAATACGTGAAAACACTAATTTTAGTTGTAGACATCTCAGGCTGCTATCTTTGCTAAAATCATAATGACAAATTTTTACTTTAAGTACAGAATCTCAGAACACTTCCAAATAGGGAATTATGTATGAAGACATTCTTAAAAAGTAACTGCATTGGAAAACAAAAACATAATCTTGTATCTACACTGCACTTTGTCCACATTCTGTGAATAAAGGCATTTGGTATTATTTTAATAATAAACAGATTCTGAGTTCTTACTGCTATCTACTCATTGCTATACTTCCTACCCATTCTTGATATATTTTGATTATGCCATAACTTGAAAAAGATCTATCATTTCTCCACTATAAATATATAAATTCTTAGTTTTCTAGAAAGGTAACACATTAAATAACTAATTATATAAACATTTATCAATTTAAGAAAATATATGCAAAATTATAACTTATTTGTTTTGGGAAGATTGATAGAGGTAAACAGATAAATAGATATAAGATAAACAAATGCAGATGAGATTTCAGAAACAACATATTGATTGAGAAATATTAGACTATCTTTCAAGACGTCTCGTGAAGAATTTTAATAACTTATGCCAATTTTTATATACCGTCTGTCTTAATAAAAACACATTGTTTAGAGTAGCTTCCCTTCTGGGTATAAACAGACAAATTTGTTGACACAATTCTGACAGCTCCATTGAAGCAGAGAGCAGAATTGCATTCATTTATTCAATTTCCACAGTATTAGACTCACAAACCTTTAAAAGAGGAAGAAAACTTTTTAATATAGATAATTAGAACAAAAAATCAGTATTGTACAATTTTACTTCATCAGATAAATAAATCAGTATGGATTAAGCAAGAACTTAAAAAGTAAATGTATTTTTCTTTCAACTGACTTACTTTTATCTTAAATAAACAATTTAAATTTCACATTTCTTAAAGGCAAATTGATAATACTGATAGAAATCCAAAGGAAGTATTTAGTGCTATGACTCTACATATGACTGTCAAAGTTGTGGTACATTTAGGATCATATTAGTAAAATCTTCTATATAATTATTTTCTAAGATGCATTAACTTGACTTCTATTCAATGTTTTAATAGTATTAGGTTATATACAATAAATATCTGACACACAAATATTATTTTATAATAATGACTACTATTTATTTAACCCTCTTTCCCTCATGATTTACATAATCTCCTTCAATTAAAGTTACTTTATTTAATCATCTATTTCCTTTTCCTTTGTTCACTGTAAATTCTTCAAGGAGCTGTATATAACTGTGATATTTTGATTTAGAGTAAGAAATATAGGGTGACAGGGATTACCAAATCCTGAGGCGGGCACATGCTGTGATGAGCACTGGGTGTTAAACTTAACAAATGAATCCCTGAATACTGCATCAAGGACTAATTATGTAATATACAGTGGCTAACTGAACCTAATTAAAAAAAAGAAAAAAAGAAGAAATCTACATTTGGTCCTCATCATGTTTCAGTCACAGAAACCTAAACTCCTAAACTCTTGGAATCCCCTATGATCAAAGGGATAAACATGTCTCCTAATATGTGAGTTGACTCTCAAACCCACCTGAGGGTGGAAGCTAGTTGCCAGGGAGAACAACCATGAACAGAGGGAAAGAACTTTCGAGGGAGGTCTTTTTTTTTTTTTTTTTTTTTTAAGATTTTATTTATCAGAGAGAGAGAGGGAGAGTGAGCACAGGCAGACAGAATGGCAGGCAGAGGCAGAGGAAGAAGCAGGCTCCCTGCAGAGCAAGGAGTCCCATGTGGGACTCCATCCCAGGACACGGGAATCATGACCTGAGCCGAAGGCAGCTGCTTAACCAACTGAGCCACCCAGGCGTCCCAGAGGGAAAGAACTTTCAATTCCAACCCCTGATTTCCAGGGAGGGGTCAGGGCCCAGAAGTTGAATTCAATCACCAATAGCCAGTGCTATGCAATGAAGCCTCCATTTAAAAAATAATAATAATAATAAAAGAGAGAGAGATAGAGAGAGAGGATCCAGAAAGCTACTAGGATGGATGGGGAATCAGAATGCCTCCACATATCACATTCTAGGCTCCAAATTCCATATAGGCAGAAGTTCCTTTTTTGGGGACCTCACCATATGTATCTCTTCATTTGGTTGTTGTTTTGTATCCTTTAATGTCCTTCGTAATAAATCATTAATCTAGTGAGTAAACGAGTTTCCTGAGTTCTAAGAGCTGTTCTAGCAAATTAATCAAAACCAAAGAGGGGCCTGTAGGAACTTCTGATTTATAGCCAGCTGGCCAGAAGTACAGGTTACAACATGGACTTGTGATTGGCATCTTGAGTTGAAGGGAGTTGGTGGAACCTCCAATCTGTAGCCAATTGGTCAGAAGCACACATAGCAGCTGAGTCCTTAACCTGCAGAATATTTCTAGGCAGATAATGTCAGAATTAAGTTGAACTCCACGATACCCATCAAATGCCAAAAACTGGTGGTGTGCAGAGAAAACCCCCACAAACATTGCAATTGAGTGCACAATGCATATAATATTTAATCAAAGAACTGTTGGCATTTGTTGAGCCTGGTATCTAATTATGCTTTTTTTTATGGATTTTATTTAAAACCTCTTTCATAATATAACACTTTCATACATTTGTATAATATATGCTAGTAGAATTGACATTTCTACCATTTCATGTAAAGATGCTACTTTATAACTAATTTATTAAACGTATATATTTTTGAGGCCATATGCTGATATATAATATATTCCCTAAATATAAATGACCCATATATGCCAAGTCTTTTATAAAAGACTACCTACTATTAGAAATATCTTTGTTAAATTAAAAAAAAAAAAAGTGCTGACAAGGAAAACATTTCTATTTCTAAACCTCAGTTAATCACTGTTAAAAATCAGTTAATATCTCATGGCTAATCCAGGGTTGAATCCAAATGACATACAAACTATCCTAGCTGCGGGGGGTGAGGAGGATGTGGGTGGTGGGGAGAGGATGATACTATTCTATTCTGGTCTTCTCTCTTAGAAGCCCTGAAAAGATTCTAGAATCTTGCACAATTAGTTACAGCCAACCTCTGAAAACAGGTTCTTTGTCACTGCAAGGCAATTCCATTTGTTATGACAATTGCCCTTTGTTTACTATGAATTTAAAACACAAGAATAAACACAAGTGAGCTGTGCTCAAGTATTAGAGACAAACTGGTTGCAATTATTAGGTGAAAGCTGCCCTTAAAATCAATCCACCTCATCTCCTTTAGAATGTGAAATAACTTTCACTCAGATCACCCACATAAATGAGGACTTGCTCCCACAACAGTAACCCCAGACTAGGAATGTAGAACCAGAAGTGGTAATTCATTAATGTCACTTTTTAAGATATAAACAAGACCTGTGTTAGAAACTATTTTGTCAAAATATCCCCTTCACTCTAGTGTGTTCTATTGTTTGATACGCAGCTTTAAGCCTAATACTTCTTTCTTTTTATTTTATTTTAATTTTTTATTTTTTATAAACATATATTTTTATCCCCAGGGGTACAGGAAGTGGTGATGCAACATGGGGGCTTAAGTGGGTAGGAGAAGAAAAAATGAAACAAGATGGGATTGGGAGGGAGAAAAACCATAAGTGACTCTTAATCTCACAAAACAAACTGAGGGTTGCTGGGGGGAGGGGGTTTGGGAGAAGGGGGTGGGATTATGGACATTGGGGAGGGTATGTGCTTTGGTGAGTGCTGTGAAGTGTGTAAACCTGGTGATTCACAGACCTGTACCCCTGGGGATAAAAATATATGTTTATAAAAAATAAATAAAAAAAAAACTAGTATACTAATAGTCCTGGGTATTATATGCAACTAAGGAATCTTTGACCACTACATCAAAAACTAATGATGTACTATATGTTGGCTATTGAATTAAAACATAACAAAACAAAACAAAAACCTAGTATACTAGGTCCTTTTCCTATCTACACTAATGCTCTCCCTAATTAAGTGTCATGGATGGGGAAATCATAATTTGTATGAAATTCTTCAAAGCTCTAAAAATATATAGAGGTTTTACTTCCCTTCATCTATAATTTAAATACAAATTTCTAGCTTTTAAATTTGTCAGCATTTTCATCATATTAAATGTAGGTAAATATCTCTATCTTAATGAGTGTTGTTGAAGTTTAAGAATAATTCTCAAAATAAAATTAGTCTTTTAGGAGGAAAACCTACAGCACACAGCATTCTTAAAAGTAGAAGGAAGGTGAATCAAGAAAGTAAGAATTCTGGAAATTAAGGAGTATGGATTGCTGACAGCAGGGAAAGTCCTGGTCATGGTACACAAAAATTGCAGGCAGTATCTTCTTGGAGCAAGGCATGCAGGGATTCTACACTTACTGAATTGTCAGGATGGTAAAAGTATTATAACCAAATATTAAAGAAATGAATTAGTTTAGGAAATGTCATTTGATCTTTCAAAATAGAAGAGAGTGGTAAATAAATAAACATTACAACTGCCAGTGAAGCAGGAAGCTATGAAAGACTAAAAGGAAACCAACAAGTCCCGGAAAATCACGGGGGTAACAGGCACCCCAAACTCTGACATGACTATTACTGATGCTGAATTCCAACTCAGCCAGAGTTTTCCTGTTGTCACTACAATAAAGGGATATTAGCAACTCAGAGCATCTGTGAGTGATCTCATATAAGGATCAACATCTATTTCTTATTCATCTAACTTTCTTTATGTAGAATTTTACCATTACTTAACCTTTGGATTCTTTTTCAATGGAAGAAACATCCATAGTCCCACCAAATTTTCCCAACTGAAAGGAAGATACAAATGAATGTTCACTGTGTTTTTAGCTAGCCAGAACAAGGATACATGACTTTCCGTGTGATTTTGAACAGGTTGCTTAAAATGGAGTAAGACAATACGAATTTCTTAAAGGAAGAGAATCTAACAGGGTAACTGAAATATGCCCAGTAACTTTAAGGTGATGGTATAGTTCCATCTAATTCTCTCCTTTGATCAAAATTGTTCAACGCTGTTTTCATATTTCCAGAACACAAATCAAATATCTCAACAAGGAACTCAAGTCCTTTCATAATGTCTTCTTCAACAGCCTATCCATATTCACTTCACACTGTCCCACTTTGTGTAACTGATGTAGTCACACTGAAGTATTACATTCATTCTTCTTTTGCTATGTCTGCCTTTCTTCCTGCTTCTTTCCACAACTCTAAACAAGCATATCTGCCTTCTCCTTCAAGGACCAATTCAATATAGACTTCCAATAAAGTAACATTTTTATGCCTCTCTTTCTTCTCTCTCCCTCTAATAAAAGAAATTTCTCCTTTCTTTCACCTCTGGATCTAACCCCTCCTATAGGTTATGGTGCACCTGACTCCATGTGTCTTTCCTTCTCCTATTTTTTTCTCCTTTTGTCATATTCTCCTTCTCCATTATCTCCATTTCCTTCACAATTTTTAAGATTCTTATATGAAATTAATCAGGTATTAACAAGAAAAGGATTAAACCTTCCATTTGTACCTTAGGCACATACAACTTCCTTTGTTCTTTCTAGTTGTACTACTGTTATATACATGAGGCATAAATTTCAGTTGTTTTCTTTTTTCCCTTTTTTGCAGATCATAGATCACATATGGAAATAAAAAGACAGGAAATGCATGTGGGAATAAAAAGAGAATGACAGCAGATATTTTTCTCAAAAGCTTAAAAAATCAGCTATTTGGACAGACACTACAAGGGCTGAATTATTTTGAGACCAGTGAACACAGCATTGATAATGAAAGAGCAATAAGACTGTGTGAGCCTACTGGAAAACAACCCATGACAGTGAAATTTAGTTCAAAGTGCTGAACTGCAAATGAGAAATTTGTCTGAGTTATGAAATCTTGCTCAAAATCTATTGTTTTATAAACTTCCACCACATGTACACATGCACATATACATGTATACTCACACACAAATAGAGAAACAGATATATAATTCTTTAAATATGTATTATTCTGCATATATACATATATATATATAATTTTGTTTCATCCAGTATAATCCACTATAATTCTGTATATATAGATTTTATTCTGTGTGTGTGTGAGTATAATGGCAATTTGTAGACTCGTATGAGTGTTATCACATGTCAACACTCTCAAGTAGTTAGATGAACGAGTGGTTCAGTCCTAAAGTGGAGATTGAGCCATGGGCCAGAGGACACACTAAGTCCCTAGCACCCAGGAAGTGTGTTGTCAAGCATTAAAAGGGATATGTGCATGTATATGTATACATGTATATGCATGGATATATACGTACTGGATATATACATGAGTTTTCATCTTAGTTTTCTGACCATATTCTCCTTTATATTGTAATATGCCATCAATATATAGCTCACCAAAGATACAGTAAGGTATTTGTGAATCAGAAATGTATTAGGTTTGATTTTATGTTCTCTACAGTGCAATGTAGAGAGCTTTTCAAATAGAAAATATTAATTAAAAATATACTACAATAAATAAAAACATACTACATAGAGAAGTAAAAAGGCAAGTCATGGGAATGGCTGATAAGCTTTATGATGTTATGTCATATCTCCAAATCATTTGAAAGACATTAGAGCATTATACCCATTATACCCTACCCAGTAGGCTCACACAGAACATGAAGCTGTTATCCCCAACATACTTTTGTTCTACTTACACTTTTTTAAAAAAATTTTACTTATTTATTATTTTTCATTTTATTTCTTTTCAGTGTTCCAAAATTCATTGTTTATGTACCACACCCAGTGCTCCATGCAATATATGCCCTCCATAATACCCACCACCAGGCTATTTATTTATTTTTAGAGAGAGAGAGAGAGAGAAAGAGCAGGAGGGTAGGGCATTGGAAGAGGGAAAAAGAGTCTCAAGCCAATTCTGTGCTGAGTGAGAGTGCAACACAGGGTTGACCTCCCAACCCTGAGATCTGGACCTGAGCTCATGATTTGACATTACAACTTGAGCTGAAACCAAGAGTCAGTTGCTTAACTGTCTGTACCACCCAGGTACCCCATTTTCTACTTACTCTTAAATCTTGGGAAATTAGACTAATATTAATCTCTGTGCTGCTGTTTTTTGGTTGGTGAATTGGGGATAATAATATTAACCCCTTATAAATTATAAGAATAATATGCTCTAAAAGATTAAAAAAAAAACGTATTGCAAAAGACCTAGCATACAGTAAGTATTCAAAGGCATTGATTCATTTATGTATTACTAACACAAACTTTGTGGAGTCACTAACCTATAGATACTATTTTAGGCTTATTTCTTGTCTTTAAAAATAATTTGCACCTGATTAAACATGTATTTTTAGGATATAAAAATAAACACTAATATAGTGTTTAAATAACTAAACACAAATATAGTTTTTTTTTTATTTACTTATTTTCAGCATCACAGTATCATTATTTTTTCACCACACCCAGTGCTCCATGCAATCCGTGCCCTCTATGATACCCACCACCTGGTATCCCGACCTCCCACTCCCCTGCCACTTCAAAACCCTCAGATTGTTTTTCAGAGTCCATAGTCTCTCATGATTCACCTCCCTTTCCAATTTACTCTAACCCCCTTCTCTCTAACTCCCCATGTCCTCCATGCTTTTTGTTATGCTCCACAAATAAGTAAAACCATATGATAAGTGACTCTCTCTGCTTGACTTATTTCACTCAGCATAATCTCTTCTAGTCCCGTCCATGTTGCTACAAAAGTTGGGTATTCGTCCTTTCTGATGGAGGCATAATACTCCATAGTGTATATGGACCACATCTTCCTTATCCATTCATCCGTTGAAGGGCATCTTGGTTCTTGCCACAGTTTGGCGACTGTGACCATTGCTGCTATAAACATTGGGGTACAGATGGCCCTTCTTTTCACTACATCTGTATCTTTGGGGTAAATACCCAGGAGTGCAATGGCAGGGTCATAGGGAAGCTCTATTTTTAATTTCTTGAGGAATCTCCACACTGTTCTCCAAAGAGGCTGTACCAACTTGCATTCCCACCAACAGTGTAAGAGGGTTCCCCTTTCTCCACATCCTCTCCAACACATGTTGTTTCCTGTCTTGCTAATTTTGGCCATTCTAACTGGTGTAAGGTGATATCTCAATGTAGTTTTAATTTGAGTCTCCCTGATGGCTAGTGATGATGAACATTTTTTCATGTGTCTGATAGCCATTTGTATGTCTTTATTGGAGAAGTGTCTGTTCATATCTTCTGCCCATTTTTTGATATGATTGTCTGTTTTGTGTGTGTTTAATAATATTTCTTTCTTTTTAAAGATTTTATTTATTTAGCAGAGAGAGACACAGCAAGAGAGGAAACACAAGCAGGGGGAGTAGGAGAGGGAGAAGAAAGCTTCCTGCCAAGCAGGAAGTCCGATGAGGGTTTTGATCCCAGGACCCTGGGATCATGATCTGAGCTGAAGGCAGATGCTTAAGGACTGAGCCACCCAGGCACCCCTTTGATAATATTTCAAGACAGTTTCTTCAAAAATGATACTGAGTTAATTGATATTCACATGTAAGAATGAAAACCTATACTTAAATCACTCCTAAAAATTAACTTAAAAAGAATTAAAGACTTACATATATAGCTGAAACCATGAGACTCCAAGAAGGAAATAGAATAATAATGCTCCTTGGCATGATCTTGGTAATGATTATCTGAATACGACACATAAAGCAACAAAAGAAGTAACAAAAGAAGAGAAGAGAAAAAAAAATAGGGAATCAAGTGGGACTGCACCAAACTAAAACTCTTCACAGCAAAGGAAATTATGAACAAAATGAAAACAAAACCTATGAAATTAAAAAAAAAATTCAAATTATATATTGGATAGAGATTAATATCCAAAATATATAAATAACACATACAACTCAATAGCAAAAGTCAAATAACCTAATTAAAAATGGGCAAAGGACCTTAATAAATACATATTTCTCCAAAGATATACAAAAGACCAAAAGGTACATGAAAATACGCTCAACATAACTAGTTATTAGGTAAATGCAAATTAAAATTACAATGAGGTATTATTCATGTTTGTTAGAATAACCATCATCAAAAAGGATAAAGATAACAAATGGTGGTATGGATGTGGACAAAAGGGAATCACTGTGCACTGTTGTTGGAATTGTAAACTGGTATAGCCATTATGTAAAACAGTATGGAGGACCCTCAAAAAATTAAAAATAGAACTACCATATGATTCAGTAATTCCACATCTAGGAATATATCCAAAGAGAATGAAAAAAAGATACCTACACCTCCATGTTTATAGTAGTATTATTTATAATAGCCAAGAACATGAAAACAACCTAAATGAACCATAAATGGATGAATGGGTAAATCAATTGTGATACACACACACACACACACACACACACACACATACACACAAATACACGTATTACAAAACCATCAAACAGTGAAGAAATACTATTATTTGCAATGACATGGATGGGCTGTGAAGGCATTATGATGAGTGAAATTAGTCAGACAAAGACAAACATTGCATGATCTCTCTTATATGTGGAATCTAAAAATAAAAAATAATAATAATAACTCAGAAAAAGAGTTTAGACCTGTGCTTACCAGAGGTGAAGAGGGAATTAAAAGAAGATGATCAAAAGCTACAAATCAGGGGGGACAAGATGGTGGGGAAGTAGGAGGAGGCGCCTTTTCAACCTGTACCCTAAAGTGAGCTGATTACCTACCAAAGAACTCCGATCACCCATGAAATCAGCCTGAGGTCAGAATTATACACGTCTGGATCTCTGCAGGGGCAGAAGACGCCAGTGGGCAAGTAAAGCGGAGTGGAACAGCAGACTGATATCGGAAGATAAACAGAAGTGGGAGGGAGCCACCAGAGGCAACCGGTTGGAAAATAATATCCCTAATACGAGCAAGAGTGCCCTGCATCTGGGGACCAGCATTAACTTGGAGACTGGTTGAAAGCACTCCAAAAGAGCAAAGGATTGCGGTGGGGAAATTGTGGGAATTGGGGTGGCTAGGGACAGGGGCTTAAGTCCCCAGTCCCAGGACAGCCTCCCCTGGTGCTGAGCCAGAGAGAGTGTGGTGGAGAAACCAGGTCTTGGTCCCTGAGCCACCAGCGTGCCTGAGATTGTGTGGGGTCTGGCTCCTGTGAGGGAATGGGAACCACGCTGGAGGGCAGAACACGCGAGCCCTGCTACAGAGCCTGAAATGCACGTGCCCCTCATCCTCTCCTGAGAGAGGTGCACAAAGGCCCACCCGGTGCTCTTAGACCTGTGCCATTGTTTCAGAGCCTAAGACATGCGCCCTAAACTCTCCCCCGAGAGAGGTGTGCCAAGGCCCAGCCTGGTGCTTTCAGACCTGCGCCCCGCTCTCAGAGCCTGAGATGTGCACGCGACCCGCACCCTCCCGAGAGAGGTGCACGCAAGCCGGGCGCTCTTAGACCCAGAAAGACCAGGCACTCCCAGCCCTGGCCAGTGGGAAAATATCAGTGTGTGATCACTGCTTGGAACCTCTCTGGCGGTCTGGAGCTTCCCAGACAGCCACCAGTACCATGGTTTTGGGTACAAGCAGAAGATCCTGTGTCCCCAGGTACTGCGACTCAGAACCTGCTCTGCCATCAGCCAAGGGGAAATTTATATGGGCTCTGCAACACCCACAGAAGAACAGACTGAGAGGGAGGTCAGAGTGCGGTTTGCTTTCCTCTAAACCTACAAAAACCATCACAAGTGGTCAAGGCAAGAGGAAAAAAAAAAAAAAAAGTGAACAAACATAAAAACCTCCAGAGAACAAAAGCCTGAAATAACCGGTTTCCTCTGTCCCTTGAGGGGGACGGGAGGACTTAACACAGGGAACATCATTGACTGAAAACCCACATGGCAGGCCCCTCCTCCAGAAAACCAACCAGGAAAGAAAAAAACAAACTACAAGAGAACCACCACCATTACTTCATAGGACAACTTTTATTTTTAATTTGTTCCCACTATTCTGGCTCATTTTTTTAATATAGATAATTTTTAATCTATTTACCATTACAGTGAGCTGTCCAGTACATCAAATTCCATAATAACCTTCTAGCCTGAACTTTTTGATACATACAGCTGTGTTTTTCTTTTGCATTTCTATTTTTTAAATTTCTTTTTTAAAATTTTATTTTATTTATTTGACAGAGATCACAAGTAGGCAGAAAGGCAGGCAGAGAGAGAGGAGGAAGCAGGCTCTCTGCTGAGCAGAGAGCTCGATGTGGGGCTTGATCCCAGGACCCTGGGATCATGCCCTGAGCTGAAGGCAGAGACTTTAACCCACTGATCCACCCAGACACCCTTCTTTTTTTTTTTTTTTTTAATTTTAGTTTAGTTTAGTCTAGTTTATTCCTTTTTTATTTTTATTTTCTAATATTCATATAGAGTTAAACTTCAAAGTAATCCCCTTTCCCCAATAGGTAAACCAATTTTTAATCCCCCTGTATCTTAGGAAAGTTGAATCCTTTAACAAAGATATCAAGATACATCCAGGAAGAATGAAAACAACCTTCTTCGCCCACACTGAGAATTTGTAACCACTCTCCCATCTTTTTCTTCCACCAGTGTTTCTGTGTTTTTGTGTTTGTCCTGATAGTATATAAATCTTACACTTGGAGTTCTTTTTGATGAGGTTCTTCCTTTATCTGCATATATATATGTATATATATACATATATATATATAAATTTTTTTCTCTTGTCATATACTTTTATCAGTCTTTTTGTTTGTCTGTTTTTGTTTGTATACTTCATAAATCTTATCTTGGTGCCCATTTGGGCTGAACCTTCTCTTTTATCTTCCCTTTCTTTCCTGTCTCTCTCTTTCTTTTTTTTCCTTTTTCTTTACTTTTTTATCTTGTTTGGGTGGGGAATCCTGATTGATCAGAAGTGTTTCAGGGTGCACCTTGACTGCACCATGGTCAATACATCCAGCTACATCTGTTCAGTCATCTCCCACCAAAATGACTAGGAGAAGGAATGCCCAACAGAAGAAAAATACAGAGAATGGACCTTCTGCAACAGAGCTAATGGCTATCAACATAGATAATATGGCGGAAAGATAATTCAGGCTAACAATTATCCAGGCAATAGCTAGGTTGGAGAAAGTCATGGATGACCAAACAGAATTGATTAGGGCCGAACTGAAAGCGACCAGACAGGATGTTCACAATGTTAGGGCGGAGCTTAAAGCTACCGGGGAGGAGGTTCACAATGTTCTCAATAAGTTCCAATCTAATCTAAACTCTCTCAAAGCTAGGGTAACTGAGACAGAAGATAGAATTAGTGATCTGGAGGATAAACAGAGAGAAAGGATCAGGAGGAAGCCTGGAACAACCACGAAAACAGAATCAGGGAAATAAATGATACCATGAAACGTTCAAATGTCAGAATTATTGGAATCCCTGAAGGGGAGGAGAAAGAAAGAAGTCTAGAAGATATAGTGGAACAAGTTCTTCATGAAAATTTTCCCAATCTCATGAATGGAACAAGCGTTCATGTACTAGAGGCCAAACGTTCATGTCTCCACCCAAGATTATAGATTCCAAAAAAACATCAAGGCACCTGACAGTCAAATTGAAGAATCATAATTGTAGGTATGATCTCTTGAAAGCCGCTAGGACAAAGAGGCTCCTTACTTACAGAGGAAAGCCCATCAGAATGACGTCAGACCTGTCCACAGAGACCTGGCAAGCCAGAAAGGGCTAGCAAGATATATTCAGGGCACTAAATGAGAAGAACATGCAGCCAAGAATACTTTATCCAGCAAGACTGACATTCAAAATGGATGGAGAGATAAAGAGTTTCCAAGACCGGCAAGGCTTAAAAGACTATGGAACCACCAAGCTGACACTGCAAGAAATATTAAGGGGGGTTCTATAAAAGAGGGAAAATCCTAAGAATAGCATTGAACAGAAATATATAGACAATCTAAGAAAGAAAGACTACAAAGGTAACACTATGTCAATAAAAACGTATCTATCAATAATCACTCTCAATGTGAATGGCCTAAATGAGCCCATAAAATGGCACAGGATAAAACGACAGGACCCATCCATATGTTGTCTACAAGAGACCCATTCTGAACCTAAAGATATACCCATACTGAAAGTGAAGGGATGGAGAAGCATCTTTCATACCAATGGGCCTCAAAAGAAGGCCAGTGTAGTGATTCTCATATCAGATAAATTAGATTTTAAACTAAAGACTGTAATCAGAGATACAGAAGGACACTACATCATTCTTAAAGGGACTATCCACCAAGATGATCTAACAATTGTAAATATCTATGCTCCCAATATGGGAGCAGCCAATTACATAAGAAAACTGTTAATCAAGATAAAGAGTCATATTGATATGAATACATTAATAGTAGGAGATCTTAACACACCTCTCTCAGAAATAGACAGATCATCGAAGCAGAAAATCAATAAAAAACAAGAGCATTGAATGGCACATTGGACCAGATGGACCTCATAGATATATACAGAACATTCCACCCTAAAACAACAGAATACTCATTCTCAAGTGCACATGGAACCTTCTCAAGAATAGACCACATACTGGGTCACAAATCAGGACTCAACCAATACCAAAAGACTGAGATTATCCCCTGCATATTCTCAGATCACAATGCTTTGAAACTGGAGCTCAATCACAAGGAAAAGTTCAGAAGAAACTCAAACACCTGGAAGCTAAAGACCACCTTAATTAAGAACGCTTGCATCTGTTGATGGACATCTAGGTTCTTTCCATAGTTTGGCTATTGTGGACATTGCTGCTATAAACATTCAGGTGCATGTGCCCCTTTGGATCACTACGTTTGTATCTTTAGGGTAAATACCCAATAGTGCAATTGCATCAACCAGGAGATCAAAGAAGAACTGAAACAATTCATGGAAACCAATGAGAATGAAGACACTTCGGTCCAAAACCTATGGGATACAGTAAAGTTGGTCCTAAGGGGGAAATACATAGCCATCCAAGCCTCCCTCAAAAAAAAAAAAAAAAATTGAAAAACCCAGAATACACCAGCTGTCTCTACACCTTAAATAACTGGAGAATCAGCAACAAATCAAACCAACTCCTCACATAAGAAGGGATAATAATCAAGATTAGAACTGAGATCAATGAGGTAGAAATGAGAGATACAGTAGAACGTATCAATGAAACTAGAAGCTGGTTTTTTGAAAGAATCAATAAGATCAATAAACCACTGGCCACACTAATCCAAAAGAAAAGAAAGAAAGCCCAAATTCATAAAATTATGAATGAAAAGGGAGAGATCACAAGTAACACCAAGGAAGTAGAAATAATCATCAGAAGTTATTATCAACAGTTATATGCCAATAAGCTAAGCAACCTAGATGAAATGGATGCATTCCTGGAAAACTATAAACTCCCAAAATTGAACCAGGAAGAAATTGACAACCAGAATAGACCGATATCTAGTAACGAGATTGAAGCAGTGATCAAAAACCTCCCAAAAAACAAGAGCCCAGGACCTGACAGATTCCCTGGAGAATTCTACCAAACTTTCCAAAGAAGAAATAACACCTATTCTCCTGAAGCTATTTCAATAAATTGAAGCAGAAGGAAAACTTCCAGACCCTTTCTATGAAGCCAGCATTACCCTGATCCCCAAACCAGGCAAAGACCCTATCAAAAAGGAGAATTTCAGACCAATATCACTAATGAATATGGATGCTAAGATTCTCAACAAGATCCTAGCCAACAGGATCCAACAGCACATTAAAAAGATTATCCACCATGACCAGGTAGGATTCATCCCTGGGCTACATGTATGGTTCAACATTTGCAAATCAATCAATGTGATAGAACAAATTGATATTAGAAGATAGAAGAACCACATGGTCCTCTCAATTGATGCAGAAAAAGCACTTGACAAAATCCAGATCTCTTCCTGATTAAAACGCTTCAAAGTATAGGGATAGAGGGAACATTCCTGAACTTCATAAAATCTATCTATGAAAGGCCCACAGAAAATATCATCCTCAATGGGAAAAAACTTGCAGCCTTCCTGTTGAGATCAGGAACATGACAATGATGCCCACTCTCACCACTCTTGTTCAACATAGTATTAGAAGTCCTAGCAACAGCAATCAGACAACAAAGAGAAATAAAAGATCTCCAAATTGGCAATGAAGAAGTCAAACTCTCTCTCTTCACAGATGACATGATTCCTTACATGGAAAACCCAAAAGACTCCACCCCCAAACTACTAGAACTCATGCAGCAATTCAGTAACGTGGCAGGATACAAAGTCAATGTACAGAAATCAGTGGCTTTCTTATACACTAACAATGAAAATACAGAAAGGGAAATTAGAAAATCGATTCCATTTACTATAGCACCAAGAACCATAAGATACCTGGGAATAAACCTAACCAAAGAGGTAAAGGATCTGTACTCGAGGAACTACAGAGCACTTATGAAAGAAATTGAAGAAGACACCAAAAGATGGAAGACCATTCCATGCTCTTGGATTGGAAGAATAAGCATTGTTAAAATGTCTATACTGCCTAGAGCAATCTATACTTTTAATGCCATTCCGATCAAAATTCTTCTTCAAAGAGCTGGAGCAAATAATCCTAAAATTTGTATGGAATCAGAAGATACCCCAGATCACTAAGGAAATGTTGAAAAACAAAAATAAAACGGGGGGCATCATGTTACCTGATTTCAAGCTTTACTACAAAGCTGTGATCACCAAGACAGTATGGTACTGGCGTAAAAACAGACACAGACCAGTGGAACAGAGTAGAGAGCCCAGATATGGATCTTCAACTCTATGTGCAAATAATATTTGACAAAACAGGCAAAAATATACAATGGAAAAAAGACAGTCTCTTCAATAGGTGGTGCTAGGAAAACTGGACAGCTATATGTAGAAGAATGAAACTTGACCATTCTCTTACACCATACACAAAGATAAACTCAAAATGGAGTTTTGAGACAGGAATATGAGACAGGAATCCATCAGAATCCTAGAGGAGAACATAGGCAGTAATCTCTTCATTATCAGCCACAACAACTTATTTCAAGATATGTCTCCAAAGGCAAAGGAAACAAAAGTGAAAATAAACTTTTGGGACTTTATCAAAATCAAAAGCTTCTGCACAGCAAAGGAAATAGTCAAGAAAACAGGCAACCCACGGAATTGGAGAAGATATTTGCAAATGACAGTACAGAAAAAAGGTTGATACCCAGGATCTATAAAGAACTCCTCAAACTTAACACACATAAAACAGATAATCAAATCAAAAAATGGGCAGAAGATATGAACAGACACTTCTCCAATGAAGACATACAAATGGCTATCAGACACATGAAAAAATGTTCATCATCACTAGCCATCAGGGAGATTCCAATTAAAATCACATTGAGATATCACCTTACACCACTTAGAATGGCCAAAATTAGCAAGACAGGAAACAACATGTGTTGGAGAGGATGTGGAGAAAGGGGAGCCCTCTTACACTGTTGGTGGGAATGCAAGTTGGTACAGCCTCTTTGGAGAACAGTGTGGAGATTCCTCAAGAAATTAAAAATAGAGCTTCCCTATGACCCTGCCATTGCACTCCTGGGTATTTACCCCAAAGATACAGATGTAGTGAAATGAAGGGCCATCTGTACCCCAATGTTTATAGCAGCAATGGTCACAGTCGCCAAACTGTGGAAAGAACCAAGATGCCCTTCAATGGACAAATGGATAAGGAAGTTGTGGTCCATATACACTATGGAGTATTATGCCTCCATCAGAAAGGATGAATACCCAACTTTTGTAGAAACATGGATGGGACTGGAAGAGATTATGCTGAGTGAAATAAGTCAAGCAGAGAGAGTCAATTATCATATGGTTTCACTTATTTGTGGAGCATAACAAATAGCATGGAGGACAAGGGGAGATGGAGAGGAGAAGGGAGTTGAGGGAAATTGGAAGGGGAGGTGAACCATGAGACTCTGAAAAACAATCTGAGGGTTTTGAAGGGGCAGGGGGTGGGAGGTTGGGGGAACCAGGTGGTGGGTATTAGAGAGGGCATGGATTGCATGGAGCACTGTGTGTGGTGCAAAAATAATGAATACTGTTATGCTGAAAATAAATTTAAAAAAATCAAGAAAAAAAGTGACAAATCACCAGTTACTACACAAGTAAATACTAGGGATGTAATATACAACAAGAATTGTTAAGAGAATAAATCATAAGAGTTTTCATCACAAGAAGAATTTATTTTTCTTTATTCTTTCTTTTCTCTCTTCTTTTGATTGTATCTATATGTGAAGATGCATGTTAGCTGAAACTGTGGTAATAATTTTATAACATATGTAAATCTAACCACCATGAAATATAGTTTAAACTTACACAGTGTTGAATGACAATTATTTCTCAAAAAAACCTGGGAAAAGTATTTAAATAGTTTTCATTTGTCCTATTCTGGATTAGCAGAAATTCTGTATTTTCTTTTAATTCTTGATTTGCATTATGAATCAAATAAAATACTTAATAGCAAAAAGTGTTATACAACCCACACATATATTTTGTTTGATTAAAAAATAAGGGCATTTAGGGGCGCCTGGGTGGCTCAGTGGGTTAATCCTCTGCTTTCGGCTCAGGTCATGATCTCGGGGTCCTGGGATTGAGTCCCACATTGGGCTCTCTGCTCAGCAGAGAGCCTGCTTCCTCCTCTCTCTCTCTGCCTGCCTCTCTGCCTACTTGCGATCTCTCTCTGTTACATGAAGAAATAAAAAATCTTAAAAAAATAAAAAAACATAAGGGCATTTAAACTGCATTTAGTAAGTATAGTATTTATGTAAAAGACCAAGGTTCATTTTCAAGTTTGAACGTTTTTTACTTTATTTATGTGGTTTTGTCTTTTTGGTTAGATTAATGTAAATTTTTAATACAGAAGACTGTATTATGATTACTAGTCCCTATATATGTGTTGTGCATTATTTGATCTAATCTATGTAAGAGTATACATAATAGAACACAAATTTATAATTACTAGAGGGAAAAATATGATATTTTCTCTTAAATGTATTATATGGGAGGGGAAGCAAGATGGCAGAGGAGTAGGAAACTGAAATAGCACTAGGTCACAGGAGTTCACCTTTATAGTTATCAAACAATTCTGATCATCTATAAACTCAACAAGGGATGGAAGAGAAAAAGAGCATCAATTCTAGGAACAGAAAGTCGACCATTTTCAGGAAGGTAGGACATGCAGAGAGGTGAATCCGAAGTAATAGGAAGAAAGACTGCAGGGGGAGGGGCTCACGCTTGGCAAGGATGGAGCTGCAAGAAAAGAATCAGAACTTTTAGAAGTCTGTTCCACTGATGGATATCACTTCAGAGGCTAAGTGGGGGTGGAACCCTCACAGAAACAGTGTGCTCTCAGGACCCAGACACACAGAAAGACGGAGTGTATCAGTATGGTAGAGCTGCCAGTTGTCAGAGCAGGGAAACTGGCTAGAGAGACAAGGCCGAGGAGTGAGCTCTCAGCTCAGGGTTACCTTAAACCATGATGCCAGGCACAGTTGGGTCATTGCTCTTTGAGCAGGGACACTACAAGTGGCAGATCTGGAGAGACACTCTCCTACTTCCTCCAGAAGGAGCAGCAAGGGAGTATCATGGTAGGAATCTGCTGGGTTTGGAGACTCAAATGGGGCCATGTGCCAGAGATAGAAATGTTCAGTCACAGGCCATGTAAGCACAGAGCATGGCCAGGGACCAGGGAGACAGGAGGGATTGACTGCTTTTCTCTAAGGGCCCACTGAGGAGTGGGGCCCCAAGTTCTCAGCTCCTCCAGGCTGGAGATTGGGAAGCTGCCATTTTCATTCTCATCCTCCAGAGCTCTACATAAAGGGTTCAGGGAACACAAGCTACCAAGAGCTAACATGAGCAGATTACTTAGTCTGGCCCCTGGCAAGGGTGGTGCAATTCCACCTTAGGCAAAGACATTTGAGAATCACTGCAACAGGCCACACCCCAAAAGATCAGCAAGAACATCCAGACAAGACCAAGTTTACCAATCAATGAGCACTGTGGAACTCCAGAGCTAAGGGAAAGCAACACATACAATTCATGGCTTTTTCCCATGATCTGATAGTCTTGCAAAGTTAATTTTTTTTTTAATTTTCTTATTTCTTATTCCATTTTTTAAACTTTTCATTTTTCCTCTTTAAACATTTTTTAACTATTTTATCTTATCAGTTATTTAAAAAAAACTTATTAAATTTTCATTGTTATAGTTATATTTTATCCTTTCTTTGTATTTATCCTTATTTTTTGTATACCTATAGGTTTTTCTTCTTTAAAATTTTAGGATATAATTTCTTCAAAGAGAACAAAATATACCTTAAATCTAGCTCCAGTCTGATCACGTTCTCTCCTATTTTCTTTTCTTTTCTTCTTTTTCCAACCAACTTATCAAATCCTTTTTTAGAGTTTTAAATTTTCATCTTTACAGTCATATCCCAACCCTTCATTCTGTTTATTCTTATTATAGATAGATAGATACAGGTTTTTCTTTCTTTAAAATTTTGGGAGATAGTTTCTTCTAAGAGACTAGGATATACCCCAAATCAAGTGGATGGATCTGTTCTATTCACCAGTCTAATATATATATATATATATATATATATATATATATATATATACATACACACACACACTCACACAAATACACACTTTTTAAAAAAATTGATTCCCCGTCTTTTCCCTCAGGTATCAGATCTCTTCTGATTCAGTTAGTGTATATTTTTCTCTGGTCTTTGCCACCCTTTTAGTATTTTACTCTCTCATTCATATATTCTAATATAGAAAAAAAATGACAAGGCAGAAAGACTTACCATTAAAAAAAAGAAGAAGCAGTACCAACATCTAGGGACCTAATCAGTACAGATATTGGTAATATGTCAGAACTAGAGTTCAGAATGACAATAATCAAGGTGCTATCTGGACTCGAAGAAGGCATGGAAGATGTCAGAGAATCCTTTTATCAGAGGAATAAAAGAACTAAAATCTAATCAACTTAAAATAATAAAAAAAAAGCTACTAATGAGGTGCAATAAAAAACGGAGACTCTTGGGTACCCTGGGTGGTTCAGTGGGTTAAGCCTCTGCCTTTGGCTCAGATCATGATCTCAGGGTCCTGGAATTGAGTCCTACATCAGGTTCTCTGCTCAGCAGGGAACCTGCTGCCCCCTTTCCTTCTGCCTGACTCTCTGCCTACTTGTGATATCTCTCTCTCTGTCAAATAAATAAATAATCTTAAAATAAAAAAAAATGGAGGCTCTTACTGCTTTGATAAATGAGGCAGAAGAGAGAATTAGTGATATGAAAGACCAAATGATGGAGAATAAAGAAGCTGAGGGTACCTGGGTGGGTCAGTGGGTTGAAGCCTCTGCCTTTGACTCAAGTCATGATCCCAGGATCCTGGGATCGAGACCCACATCAGGCTCTCTGCTCAGCGGGGAGCCTGCCTCCCCCTCTTTCTCTGCCTGCCTTTCTGCCTACTTGTTATCTCTCTCTCTCAAATAAATAAATAAAACCTTAAAAAAAAGCTGAGCAAAAGAGAGACAAACAACTACTGGATAACAAGGGGAAAACTCAAGAGATAAGTGAAAGCATAAGATGAAACAATATTAGAATAATTGAGATCCCAGAACAAGAAGAATGAGAGATAGGGGCAGAATGTATAGTGGAGCAAATTATAACAGAGATATTCTCTAATATGGTAAAGGGAACAAGCATCAAAATCCCAGGAGGTACACACCTCCTCATCTCATAGTAAGACAAGTCTTAGTGAAAAAGAAAATCCTGAAAGCAGCTCAGGACAAGAGCTCTGTAACATACCTTGGTAGAAATATTAGACTGACAGCATACTTATCCACGGAGACCAGGCAGGCCAGAAAGGACTGGCATGATATATTCAGAGCACTAAATGAGAAAAATATGCATCCAAGAATACTATATCCAGCTAGGCTGCCATTAAAAATAGGAGAGATAAAAAGCTTACAGGACAAACAAAAACTAAAGGAATTTGCAAAAACCAAACCAGCCCTACAGGAAATATTGAAAGGGGTAATCTAAGCAAAGAGAGTACCTAAAAGAAGTAGACCAGAAGGAACGGAGAAAATATACACACTCAACTTACAGGCCGTACAATGGCACTAAATTTATATTCTTCAATAGTTACCCTGAATGTAAACTGGCTAAATGCCCCACTCAAAAGACATAGCGTATCAGAATGGATTAAAAAAAAAAAAAAAGACCTATCAATATGCTGTCTGCAAGAAACTCATTTTACACCCAAAGACACCTCCCTATTTAAAGTGAGGGGGTGGAAAACAATTTATCATGCTAATGGACATCAAAAGAAAGCTAGGGTGGCAATCCTTATATCAGATAAAATAGATTTTAAGGCAAAGAGTATAATAAGAGATGAGGAAGGACACTATATCATACTTAAAGGGTCTGTTCAACAAAGATCTAACAATTTTAAATATCTATGCCCCTAACTCAGGAGCAGCCAATTATACAAACCAATAAATAACAAAATCAAAGAAACACATTAACAATAAGACAATAATAGTAGGGGATTTTAACACCCCCATCACTGAAATGGACAGATCATTTAAGCAAAATATTAACAAGGAAATGAAGGCTTTCATGAAATGAAATGAAATGAAATGAAATGAAATGACACACTGGACCAGATGGACATCACAGATATATTCAGAACATGCCATCCCAAAGCAACAGAATACACATTCTTCTCTAGTGCACATGGAACTTTCTCTAGAATAGATCGCATCCTGTGTCACAAATCAGGTCTCAACCAGTTCCAAAAGATTGGGATCATTCCCTGCATATTTTCAGACCACAGTGCTCTGAAGCTAGAACTCAATCATAAGAGAAAAGTTGGAAAGAACTCAAATACATGGAAGCTAAAAAGCATCCTATTAAAGAATGAATGTGTCAACCAGGAAATTGAAGAAGAATTGAAAAAAAGATTCATGGAAGCAAATAAAAATGAAAACACAACAGTTCAAAATCTTTGGGACACAGCAAAGGCGGGCCTGATAGGAAAGTATATAGTGATACAAGACTTTTTCAAGAAACAAGAAAGGTTGCAAATACACAACCTATCCCTACACCTAAAGGAACTGGAGAAAGAACAACAAAGAAAGCCTAAACTCAGCAGGAGAACAGAAATAATCAAGATCACAGCAGAAAGCAATGAAAGAGAAACCAAAAGAACAACAGAACAAATCAATGAAACTAGGAGCTGGTACTTTGAAACAATTAATAAGATTAATCAACCCATGGGCAGACTTACCGATAAGAAAGAGAAAGGACCCAAATTAATGAAATAATGAATGAAAGAGGAGAGATCACAACCAACAACAAAGAAATACTAACAATCATAACAACATCTTATGAGTGACTATATGCCAGCAAATCTGTCAATTTGGAAGAAATGGATGCATTCCTAGAGACATACAAACTTTCAAAACTGAACCAGGAAGAAACAGAAAACCTGAACAGACACATAACCCATAGGGAGATTGAAGCAATCATCAAAAATCCTCCAATAACAAGAGCCTGGAGCGAGATGGCTTCCCAGAGGGAATTCTACCAAACATTTAGAAAAGAATTAATAGGTATTCTCCTGATACTGTCCCAAAAAATAAAAATAGAAGGAAAACTTCCAAAGTCATTTTATGAGGATTACCTTGATCCCCAAACCAGACAAAGACCCCATCAATAAGAATTACAGACCAATATCCTTGGTGAACATGGATGCATAAATTCTCACCAATAGGATCCAAAAGGACATTAAAAGGATTATTGACCATGACCAAGTGGGATTTATTCCTGGGCTGCAAGGATGGTTCAACATCTTCAAACCAATCAATATGACACAATACATTAATAAAGAAAGAACCATATGATACACTCAATAGATGCTGAAACGCATTTGACAAAGAACAGCATCCTTTCTTGATCAAAATTCTTCAACGTGTAGGGATAGAGAGTACACAACTCAATATCATCAAAGCCATTTATGAAAATCCACATCAAATATCATTCCCAATGGGGAAAAACTAAGAGCTTCCCCCTAAGGTCAGGAACACAGCAGGGATGTCCACCATCACCACTGCTATTCAACACAGTACTAGAAGTTTTAGCCTCAACAATCAGACAACAAAAAGAAATAAAAGGCATAAGAATTGGAAAAGATGAAGTCACACTTTCTCTCTTTGGAGATGATATGATACTTTATATGGAAATCCAAAAGACTCTACTCCAAAACTGCTAGAACACATACAGGAATTCAGTAAAGTGTCAGTATATGAAATCAATGTTCAGAAAACAGTTGAATTTCTATACACCAACAATAAGACAGAAGAAAGAGAAATTAAGGAGTCAATCCCATTTAGAATTGCACCCAGAACCGTAAGATACCTAGGAATAAACCTAACCAAAGAGGTAAAGAATCTGTATTCAGAAAACTACAAAATACTCAGGAAAGAAATGGAGGAAGACAGAAAGAAATGGAAAAATGTTCCATGCTCATGGATTGGAAGAAGTATTGTGAAAATGTCTATGCTACCTAAAGCAATCGACAAGTTTAATGCAATCCCTATCAAAATACCATCAATTTTTTTAACGAAATGGAGCAAATAATCTTAAAATTTATATGGAACCAGAAAAGACCTTGAATAGCCAGAGGAATGTTGAAAAAGAAAGCCAAAGTTGGTGGCATCACAATTCCAGACTTCAAGCTCTATTACAAAGCTGTCATCATCAAGACAATATGGTACTGGCATGAAAACAGAGACATAGATCAATGGAACAGAATAGAGAGCCCAAAAATAGACCCTCAACTCTATGGTCAACTAATCTTTGACAAAGCAGGAATGAATGCCCAGTGGGGGGGAAAAAAAAAAAAAACAGCCTTTTTAACAAATGGTGCTGGGAAAATTGAACAGCCACATGCAGAAAAAGAAACTGGACCATTTCCTTATACCACACACAACAATAGACTCCAAGTTGATGAAAGACCTCAATGTAAGATGGGAATCCATCAAAATCTTTGAGGAGAACACGGGAAGCCACCTCTTTCACCTCAACCACAGCAACTTCTTTCTAGAAACATCGCCAAAGCCAAGGGAAGCAAGGGTAAAAATGAACTATTGGGACTTCAAGATCAAAAGCTTTTGCACAGCAAAGGAAACAGTCAACAAAACCAAAAGACAACTGACAGAATGGGAGAAGATATTCACATATGAGATATCAGATTAAGGGGTAGTATCCAAAATGTATAAAGAACTTATCAACCTCAATATCCAAAGAACAAATAATATAATATAGAAATGGGTGGAAGACATGAACAGACATTTCTACAATGAAGACATTTAGATGGTCAACAGACACATGAAAAAGTGCTCCACATCATTTGGCATCAGGGAAATACAAATCAAAACCACAATGAGATACCACTTCACACCAGTCAGAACGGCTAAATTAACAAGTCAGGAAATGACAGGTGTTTGCGAGGATGCAGAGAAAGGGGAACCCTCCTATACCACTGGTGGGAATGCAAGCTGGTGCAGCCACTCTGGAAAACAGCATGGAGGTTCCTCAAAAAGTTGAAAATAGAGTTACCCTATGACCCAGCAATCACACTACCAGGTATTTACCCTAAGGGTAAAAATGTAGTGTTCCGAAGGGGCACATGCACCCAAATGTTTATAGTAGCAGTGTCCACAATAGCCAAATTATGGAGAGAACCTAGATGTCCATCAACAGAAGAATGGATAAAGAAGAAGTGGTATATATATATATACACCATACACACACACACACACACACATGATGAAATACTATGCAGCCATCAAAAGAAATAAAATCTTGACATTTGCAACAACGTGGATGTGGTATTATGCTAAGCAAAATAATTCAAATAGAGAAAGACAATTATCATATGCTCTCTCTGATATTGGGAATTTGAGAGGCAAGGTGTGGGGTTGTGGTGAGTATGGAAGGAAAAAATGGAATCAGGAGGGAAACAAACCATAAGAGACTCTTAATCTCACAAAACAAACTGAAGGTTGCTGGGGAGTGGGAGGGTAGGGATAGGGTGGTTGGGTTATGGACATTGGGGAGGGTAAGCTATGGTGAGTGCTGTGGAATGTGTTAAGCCAGATGATTTATAGACCTGTACCCCTGGGGCAAATAATACATTATATGTTAATAAAAATAATTTTTAAAAATATACTATATGAATGCTAGAAAATTTTAATGCAATTATATTCAATCCAGTCTGTCTTAAATTAATGTAAATTTTGTAGTGTAGAACAAAGTTGCAAAGGTTTGTACTGTCAACAGATACAAGTTGCAAAAGAGATCTAATAATGAAATTCCCATAAAGCCAGAATAGTATTGCTTGGTTTCTTAGACTATTCTAACATTATGATTTGATGTACCATGAAGTTTTAATTGCTTATATATTTATCATTACCTGAAAATTAAGTATTTTATAATATGTTATCATCAGTGCATATAACTATGCAGTGCAAAAAAAAAAACAAAAAAAATGCAATACACTATTTTTATAACATCACAATTTTTTACTTCCAATTTTTTCCTTCACTTATTTTTTTGAATCCCATTTTTGTTAGTCTCTTTAATCAGATATGGAATAATTAAACTTTTGAAATACAGCCAGACATAATTCTGACTGTATTTCAGGCATGAAATAGACAGATATGACACAGTTGTCATGGTGTCATATAGTCATCTTCAGACTGCATAATTTGCTTTTTACAGCCAAGCACATACGTGATGATTTTTCTGACTGAACTGACCACTAATTACATAGGTGAAATATGAAATTAACTCCTCTATTATTATAATAGAAATCTAGGTATTTGAAAATACATGCCTAATTTTGTATGAATAACTGACAATGAAGTGGATAAGAACTTGCTTCTCAAATAAGTTGAACTGCCTTGGTCTGACAATTCTAACAATTTAAGAATGGACAGATTATTCAAATTCTCCATGTCTCAATTTTCTCATTTGTAAATTGAATAAATATTAATATTTAATCCATTATGTTATTTTGAGCAATAGACTATATAAATATTATGATCAGTGATTGTTACTTATACTACTCAAAATTATTATAGTATCTTATTATATTTCAATGAAATATTCATGTTAACAGAAAAGAAAAATATTTTTATATTTAAATAAATATATAGCATTTCCTGTTAATTACATAAATAAAAGAGGTTAATTAGTTTGTTTCAAAGTACAAATGACCCAATATTAATTTAGTGTTAACCTGAATCATTTATGAACAAGTGCATTCATTTCCTAGGCTGCCATATTAAAGTACCATAACCTGGGTGCCTTTAAAAAATGGAAAATTATTGAGTCACAGTTCTGGAGGCTAGAGGCAACACAGGGAAAATTGATTTCTTATCCGATGTAAGGGAAAGGCATTTCCCTCCCTTGACTTTTGGAAGGCTATCTTCTTCCTGTGTCCTGTCACATGTCTTCTCTTTATTCATGCTTCTGTGTCTAGAGTTTCTCTTCTTAATGTGGACACCAGTAATACTGGATTAGGGCCCACCCCAATGACCTCATTTTAACTTCACTGCCTCTGTAAGGACCCTATCTGAAAATAAAGTCATGTTCAGAGGTAATGGGCCTTAGGAGTTCACTGTATGCATTTTGTGGGTATGTAATTCAGCCCAGCACACCAACTATCTAAATCTTGTTTTTCATTACATTGATCACTGATCCTTTTTTACCTAATAAATATGTTTCTTTATAATGAGAACACTACCTTCAATTGATGGATTATGTGTTGTATAATACTTTCGTGTTCTATTAATTGGCCTCCACTCTCTCACACTGCTCCTCAACTCCTTGTGCAGCACGCTCCCCAAATTGGACTCTTCTCTACATCTGTGACTGCCCTTTCTCTGTCTCCTTCATTCATTCTCTTCTGTGCCTATAGTTAAATAGACATATTGTCAAGGAAAGCCTTGTTTCTTTCTAGCAAATTCATGTGTTGTATATGCTAATTCACACTTCTGAGTTTAAGCCAAAAGTATTAAAATTTTAATTGCCTGTGGAAAATACCTGTTTCACAGGCATCTCAAACTTAAAATGCCCAAATGGGAATCCTATTCCCTCCTAATAGCTTGATTTAAATACAGCTCAGTTAAATACATCATAATTACCAGACATTATATTTGAAAGATTAACATCATTAATTTCTCTCCCTCATCCACCCAGATTGGTTACAATATTTGGCTGATATTACTTAAGGTACTTCTCACCTTCAACGCATTGCCTCTTTCTGTATTACTGCTTCCTTAATCCTAACCCTTAACAACTCTCCTTCTGCTATTTTGCTGGCTTCCTGAAAGGTATACCTGCACTAAATCTTGTTAATCTATTCTCATTTCTCATGAATGAAAGATAACCATTCTCCTCTTCGAAAATGTAGTTTGGCTCTCCAATGACTAACTGGTAAAAGTTAACATTGCTTGCTTTGCCATACAAATAATTTCCCAATTTTGTTCTATCTACCTTTGAATTCCCTACATCTCTGCCTCACCACATTGATTATAGTTTCCCAGACTTGTTAAATTATTTTTCTACCTTGGGCATATACGAATATTCCCTTCACTAAGGAACATCCATTCCACTTCATCATCCCTTCCTCTCCCTACCATCTATTTTTCACCCACATCTCCTTGTGTAAAAATTCCGATACATCCTTCCAATATCATTTCACATAGAATCTTTTCAGTGAAGCCTTGCAAGGGAAAAGTTTATCCATCCTTTTTGTCTCTGTAGCTCTTCTTTCTCTGTCAGTACACTGTAGATTATGGCCTACTTTACCTTCATATAATTATGCATTTTTTTTTCAAATAGTTTTCCTTATAAGATGTCATGCTGTCTGGATATGATATAAACATAAGCATATGATTTTGCTTGTTTTTAATCCCTACTTTGAAATAGGATTCTCACCAATCCCAGCCAATATTGTTACATCTCAAAATGTCCTACAGATTGGGTCTTGAGGCTTCATTCCTTTGTAAAATGCAAATAAAAGGAGATGAAAAAAGATTCTAAAGAAAAGGGACAATATGAGAATGTTTTCCTTTTCCAATGTACTAGAAAGGAATACATAGCTGGATAGAATTGCTTCTGTTTAGAGGAATAAAAGGAATATATTGAAGTCAGTAAATGCATTTTCTTTGAGTAAAAGGGTTATCACACAGACATTTGTAACTTTAGAGATGTCACTGCTTTAGCCTCAGGATTTTAGAAGGAATTTCTGCGCTTCAAGATGAGCTGGCTGAGATTCTATTTCCCTTAAAATGAGAAAGGATGACTTATAAATGAAGATTTAAAGTACTGGAGTCAGCTTTGAACTAGTCAAGCTTGAAACTAAACTCCCATCTCACCTAGTAAAGCTCTCACTGCCAGAATGTTTTCTGGGGGTAGAGGATAAATGACAATATGTATAAGGGATACTGTATATGGAAGTTAAAAGCAAGTTGCATCAATTCATAAAATAAACATAATTCATAAGAAGTCATGTGGATTTTACTGTTCAAAACAGCCCTACATATGTAGTAATTAGACTAAATGGTGTTTACATTACTGAATTTTGTAAAATCTATTTCACCCCTTAAGCTGAAGAATAGTGAAACATTATTCATACCTCCCCTGTCCAGTTCTATCTTCAAACTTTTTAAGTGAAGGAAAGCTAAAGGCAAATATACCACATACAAAAGGAAATTAAAATTGAAATCTGAAGTCAAATCATAATGAAATTTAAAATATCAATTTATTCATATATTCTATTAATAGCAGAAGCTATTATTATCAAGTACCATCAACTAAATCAATTACAATGTCTAATTTAATCTAAATATTGTATAGACCCAATAGGAAATCAGAATTATTTAGTTCAAATAAAACATTGTTAAATACATATTTACTTATAGTTAGATGTGAGACAAAAATTGCATTCAACAAATCCAAACAACTTTAAGGAACCTGTAATTATGAACTGTGTATGATGCAAGTCTCAGGAAATTATGCACATACAATAAATATCTTAAACTGATTCAATACCAAATAAGAAAGAGAGTGGTTTTCTCCAAAGATCTGTTCTAGTGGTAATAAGTATTTTATCATTTACTTTCTGGATAAAATAGAAATTGCCAGTAATATCATATAATAAGGTTCATTTTGTATTTTGATAAGTAGCAAGGAGGAAAAAACTATATTCTATAACATTTGGAAAATATTTGTGTAATTGTTTCAAGTAAGAGAAGGATAATTTAAAAAGAGAAAAAGGTAGCATGGTAAAGTTCAGACTATAAGAAAGACTGCAAGGGTGTATGAAATATCTAAAAGGTATAGTCAAGGGTTAAAAAAATGGCACTGACTAATAAAGAATTTTGGCTTATGATGATGTATTCAGCAGACATAACTAAGAGGAAATTGATAGGATCAATTGATAGGAAATAAAATGTGAGATTATGAGAATTTTCAAGTTTAGTTAAATATATTGGATAGACATGGAATATAACAGATCTTCCATTAAATGGATTGAATGAACTGATAATGTATTCTAAGGAAATGAGTCTTTACTACCGAAGACAGAATATTGTTGCATACCAAAGTATCTCTAAACTTCTGTCACTCTGAGAGTTAGATAATTCTCAACAAATTATTTTATCAGATATTTTTAAAGAGAAGACATAGGTTTAGGGAACAAAACTAAAACAATGAACATTATTTCATTATAAAGGGGAAAGACAGGCAAAGCAAAACACAGTTGCCAAAACATGTGGTTACCTAATTATCTGCTGGAATTACCATTTACTTAAAAACAAGGTTTAGTAATTCTTTTTTTTTTTTTTAAGATTTTATTTATTTATCTGACAGAGAGAGATCACAAGTAGGCAGAGAGGCAGGCAGAGAGAGAGAGAGAGGGGGGAAGCGGCTCCCTTCTGACCAGAGAGACCGATGCAGGGCTCTATCCCAGGACCCTGAGATCATGACCTAGCCGAAGGCAGAGGCTTAATCCACTGAGCTACCCAGGCACCCCACGTTTAGTAATTCTTAATTTCCCCTCTCCCCTTCCACATAGAGCAGATACTTTAGATTTAATTGTAACTGAGTAGGGATTATTTACAGTGAATCAGACATGGGGGCACCAAAGGAGAAGGCAGCCCTATCATCTCAAGTGGGAACCATTTACTATAGCCAGATACAACTCAAATGACATTATAAAAGTTCTGAAAAATAGAGATTAAAATCAGATTGAACAAAATTACAGATCTATGAAGCCATGAGTCAGTTTTGTGTCCTCACTGCTTTTTTTTAATGAATGAATTAAAGAACAATGATGTAAGCATTTTCTAAAGTCTAAAAAAATCCCCCAAATTCTGAAAACTACTTAGAAGTTATTCTAATTAAGAATAAAAGTGAATTATTTCAAGGGTACTCTAGAATAAATGCAGAATTAAAAGGACATATTCATAAGATGAGAAAGGAAATTATAGAATCAGTGCTACCTATTGCTGTGTTTTGCACCAAACAGTACGATTTAAATGATTGCATAGTTAAGACATCAAATACAAAGAGGTTTGCAAAAACCTCAGAGCTTAACAAAAAGGTGAACAAAATTATGTTGCTGTCAAAGAGATTTTTAAGAAGTATCCTAGTGTTCCATACTGGAGAGTCTTTTTGTTGTTTTGTTTTGAGATGCTACGAAACTAGTGGAATGACTTGCCAGAGTAACACAGTTGTCCAGGGAAAGAGCTGCAAATTCATTGCTGACCTTATTTGTTCCACCAAATTAAAAATGCCTCTAAAGATTCCCAGGAGATGGGGGAGGATTAAAAAGAGCCTTAGGGCATATCATAGGAATCTTAAAATATCTGAAGGTTGACTTGAGGAAGAGGTGTTAATTGATCGTTTTTAATCACTTAAGTAATGTAATTAGAGAGGTGGAATCAAAAGATGAAATTAGGAGGACACAGATATTCATTCCAAATATAAGTGCATTTTCAAAATGATTACTCAGAGATGAAATGAAGGTACCTTTGGGAAGTATTGAATTATTCATCAGTGGAAATGTTCATATTTAAAGGGGATAAACATAAGTCTGAAATACTGGAGCTGCAATTCAAGAATCGTTGGATGGTTAGATGGAATGAAACTTTATTAGTTACAAGCTTCTCATTAAAATTGCAAGCTCAAAATGACAGATATTTGGAAGTGGCAAACATCGATTGGTCCGATCATTTAATTGCTAACTTCTCTAAGATGTGGGAAACCACTGAAATAAGTCTTTATATTAAAGGTTGAAGGATGAAGTAATATATTTAAAAACATTTTTATTTCCTTTAATTAAGGAGCTTACAAACCACTGTGTACTGATACTACGGTATGTACTTAGGAAGTGAGTCCTAAATAAACAGAGGATACAACAAATCTAGCTTCTAGAAAAAAGGCTGAGGAACATTTTTTCCAAATTACTCAGTTCTCCCCATTCTGAATTTTCCAACCATTTATTTGATTTTCATTTCAATTACTCAAGTTCTACAGAGAGCTTGGTTTATGTACATTCTAAAATCTCAAGTTCTACAGAGAGCTTGGTTTACGTACATTATTATAAAAGACAGTAAAAATTAAGTCTTAAACAGTAAACTACCTTAGCTAATAAATGGTATGTATTTAATGGTATTCTGTTTGACCTTTCCGTACTTAGTGACTTCTTGGTTTGTGAATTGATGACTGATCTCTAAAAACTGTGCTGTACCAAATTGTAGAGCACCCTGTCTGCCTTCACATTTGGAGTCACGGTTCATCTTGACCTTGCTATTTGTGTAAGTATCAGATTGGTAATGACCTTATTTGTTACTATACTGCAATCCTTAGTTATCCACTTGGCATTTATGGTCAGCTTTCCATTTACAACCTGGTGCTGAAATATTCCCTGGAGAATACTCTACATTACTCATTAGCCTTAGTGTCCTCTCTCTAAAATCATGGTCTAACATAAATCCTCCAGGCCTCTCAGACACATTGTGCTGTGAAATTCTTATAAACCTGAAGCAATTTACTAGAGAAGTAATTGTTTTATCTGAAACTATATTTCAAATCATTATTTGAATACATACTTTTTCTCATTAAAATAAGATGTTTACTTTCAAAAGTGAAAAGTCAATTATATTTTATTGTGTTTACAAGAGTATGTGACAATGTGATGCATTAAAAAAACTATCTATTTTTAATATTTTTATTTATTTATTTGAGAGAGAGACAGTGAGAGAGAGCATGAGAGGGAAGGTCAGAGGGAGAAGCAGACTCCCCATGGAGCTGGTAGCCCAATGTGGGACTCGATCCCAGGACTCTGGGATCATGACCTGAGCTGAAGGCAGTTGCTTAACCAACTGAGCCACCTAGGTGCCCAAAAAACCTATCTTTAAACATTGCAGTACTATTTGAATTATGTAAATCTCTCTGGAAGATTATTGTAGATATTCAATTTCTTTTCTGTATCTTTAATGACTTTGAGAAAATACATGTAGTTTGCATTTGAACAACATAAAAGCAAAGTGACTTTATTAATATTAATTTGTATCTTCTGAAGCATATTTTTCATTTTCAATACAGTATTATGCACTATCATCACATTTATTTAATGGTGATTTAAAAAAATGACAGCTCATACTCTGTATTCAATTAGTAATTTAAATGTAGTGAAAGAATATTAGTCAAAACAAAATACTACTTTTCATGTTTTTCTAAACCAAAGAAGCTTAAGGACATCATTGTCTTTTCTACTTTTTAATGTGGCTATTAACAATACCCAAGAATTTATATGAATATTTTATTTCCTTTAATTAACTTCACTTCAAGGTCCTAATTTATATTTATAAAATACAAAGATAAATATATACAGTGTTTTTGAAACTTTGTAACTAAACTTTTGAGGAAAGTTTAACCAGAACAAATTTCAGCTCAAGTTTGATTAATTTCATATAGGTGAATGGAAAATTAAGTTAGCATGCTGAAGCTAAAAAATTATGATACTGTACATAACTGCTAAAAATTATAATACTGTATTAAAATTATGATTTCTGGAAAATTATAATAACTTTTTAAAAAACTTAAAAAAATTGATAACTGTCCAGATTGCCAAATATAACTTATGTCTAAAAAAAATGTTATTTATATGGGTCTAAGTTGTCTTATTAGGATATTCTTCTAACAGAACTTAATAAATAAATTATATTCCTTAAACATAAGCAATTATAGATATGACAGAAATATCTAAAAATATGTCATTTAAACACTGAATACCCAAATGATTAGGCACCATTTTGTTGGTGACAATGATGTTCTGTTGTTTTAACATAAACTGCTGTTCTTGAAGTGTGGTCTTTAAGACCAGCAGCATCACAGTCATCTGGAAACTTTTTAGAAAAGTAAAATCTTTTACTCCATCTCAAACCTACTGAATCAGTAACTCTCGGGGTGAAGTAAAAAAAAATGGGTGTTCTAACAAGTCCACTGAGTAATTATGAGCATGCTAAAGATAGAATAATCTGTATATTCTCAACTGTGGTGAGACATTAGAATTACCAGATGAGTTAAGATAAAGAGATGTAGAAGTATCATCCTATAACAATTAAAATGAAATATCTAGTGAGAAGACCAGTATTTGTTAAAGCACCTCAATTTTAATGTGTAGTCAGGGTTGAGAACTATTTTTTTTTTAAGATTTTATTTATTTATTTGACAAGCAGAGATTACAAGTAGGCAGAGAGGCAGGCACAGAGAGGAGGAAGCAGGCTCCCCGCCAAGCAGAGAGCCCGATGCGGGGCTCGATCCCAGGACGCTGGGATCATGGCCTGAGCCGAAGGAAAAGGCTTTAATCAACTGAGCCACCCAGGCGCCCCGAGAACTATTTCTCATCTAACATTCAAGAGAGCTTACTTCATTCCTTTTTTGCTTCTGTGGAACTGAAGGCATGCCGTTTCTTTCAGTGACCTTTTGATTAAAAAATTTCTGTCAGATCAACAAACTTTAAATCTAATGCCAATCTTTCCATTTTTGCCTGTCCTCCTGAAGGAAAACATACCACTGACTTATTTTTGAATTGTAATTGCTATGCCAATTTAAATAGACTATTACCTGTACACAGATAACATCTTATTAGTAATTCTTAGCAAATGTAAAAGTGACCTGCAAAATTCATTCCTCCTCTACCTTTTTTACCCCACAATATCAGTTTCCTAATAAATATTTTGGTGGAGTTAATCACAGTGGAGATGCATCATAAATACACTGAATTTGCTGCTTATTTATGAATTTAGCTAGCTCCTATTATGCTAGTACACCATGGGGTTAATCTTTACCTCCACAAATAAAACTATTAATTTATAATGAGGTTACAGAAATTTAAAAGTGACATAGGTACAGGCAAGTTTAGTAATGCTTTAGTAACGGTATTTTATCACTATCTAACTAATCTATATAACTATCTAAGGAACTATTACTATCTAACAAACTCTCAGTCACACCAGCGAGTTGATAGACATTTAAAAAGTTTGAGTGTCCAGACATTTTAAGTAGCAGGTATCTTTTAGTCATTTTGTTAGTCATTACTCTAAGCTCAGTATTTATTTATTTATTTATTTATTTTTTTTTTATTTTTTTAAGCTCAGTATTTCTAAAAGAGTTGTAATATCTAAGAATTAAGGGATGCATTTATCTTCTACACAATTATGAATAAAATGGCTTATGTAGGAAGTAGATAATTTTTGAATAATTTTATGTTTACAATATTTAACACTGAGTTAATAACTGATAACACTGTAATCATCCCATTTTTCTAAAGCAAAAAAAAGCAAATTTTTTAAAGATTTGCACATAAATAAATTATGCTTGATTAGAATAATTGATTATTTTGCAAAATGTCTTTAATATGTCCTACAAATTTTATTTTATTTTTTTAAAGATTTTATTTATTTATTGAGACAGAGCGAGAGCATGAATGGTGGGGAGAGGCAGAGGGAGAAGGAGAAGCAGACTCCCTCCCCATGGAGGGGGCAGCCTGATGCAGGGCTCGATCCTAGGACCTGAGATCATGACTTAGTTAAAGGCAGATGCTTTACCAACTGAGCCACCCAGGTGCCCCATGTCCTCTAAATTGTAGAATCTACATTGTTTCTTCCTCCTTTCTTTCCTATTTGCAATGCAACACTAATTATTGATACTTTTTCATGAAATAACTCTCAGGTATCTCTTATTGTAAGCCTCATAGAGTTATGCCCACAATTTAATTCAGTGTGAACACTTTTCTCTGCCTCTAGTTTCCCTCACTCATCCTAAATGCAAGTGTAGAATAATTTTAAAAAAGTAATAATTCTTGAGGTGTCTGGGTGGTTCAATTGGTTAAACATCCGACTCTTGATTTCAGTTCAGGTCATGATCTCAGGGTTGTGGCATGGAGCCGCACATGGGGTTATGCTGGGTGTGTACCTGTGTAGGATTCTCTTTCTTCCTCTTCCTCTGCCCCTCCCCAACCCTACTCATACTCCCTCTCTCACTTTTTTCTCAAAAAAAAAAAAAAAGTAATAATTCTCCCCCATAATGAAATTAACCAAATAAAAGACCAGCTATAATAAACTAATATCTTTGTTTCATATGCAAGTTTCTTTAATGCCCAGTATCAGTTTCTCACTAACTCACTTCATGTTCTTTTACTTTCTTCCTCTCCTCCAATGTATGTCACAACCTTAACCTTGTTTAATATTCTGACTTCTCTTTATAGGTCTGGATTGACTAAATATTTTATGAAAAACTTGTGTTTATATATCAGTCTGAAATCACAAATCATCCAGCCTATAAAGGTCATTTTTAATTTTCTTTTAAAGAATTTCAAAATGAGGGGTGCCCAGGTGGCTCAGTGGGTTAAAGCCTCTGCCTTTGGCTCAGGTCATGATCCCAGGGTCTTGGGATTAAGCCCCTCATGGAGCTCTCTGCTCAGCAGGGAGCCTGTTTCCCTTCCTCTCTTTCTGTGTGCCTCTCTGCCTACTTGTAATCTCTGTCTATTAAATAAATAAATAAATGTCTTTTTTAAAAAATTAAAAAATAAAGAATTTCAAAATTATACATTTTTCCCTTTACAAGTATGTGGATTAGAATAATATTTCTTCTGCAAACACAAATGATACATTTAAAAAATAGATATTCTTTGGAAGACTTAAATGTTCTAAAAACAAGAATAAGGACAAAAATTATGACAAAATGTGTACAGGCATACAAAATTCAACATACACAGTACACTTCGGTTAGAGCATCTATATAACACACTTAGATGCAACATGTTTCTTTTTAATCATTGTTCTGAAGAAAATGTATTTGAAGAATTAGCAAGAAAATATGTGTGTATAGATAGATTTGCATGCACTTTATGGAAGACAATTATTTCTATTGTCTGTTCAAGGATCACTTTAAAAAGAAACAAAGTGTATTTGCCAGAAATCAGCTTTGCCTTTACTGAAACACAGTTTGTTCACTTTCTCTATTGATCACATTCTCATAATGATGTATTTCAATTATTTAGGAAAACTTCAAAAATTATTTTTGAGCAATAATTATATTAAATGGAATTTCCAGTTATATAAAACAGAAAGTATAATTATAATACAGTGGTTATGATATAATTATATGGAGTATTCTCATACACTATTTTGGTCTTCATGAAAATCTACTTATGCTTCCTTTTTTAAGAATAATTCATGATTTTTCACTACTTAAACATTCTTTGACATAAATAAATAAATAAATAAAGGGAGAGAAAAAAAAGAGGGAGGGAAGCAAAACATAAGAAACTTATATAGAGAACTACAGAGAATAAACTAAGGGTTGCTGGAGGGAGGTGGGTGGGGTTGGGCTAAATGCGTTATGGGCGTTAAGGAGGGCACTTGTGATGAGCACTGGGTGTCGTATGTAAGTGATGAATCACTAAATTCTACTCCTGAAACAAATATTACACTATATATTAATTAACTAGAATCATATAATACTTTGGAAGAAACAAAAAACCTGACATATTAGGATATAGTCACACATTATAACCCATCACTTGTCATATTAAATTAACAATAATTTTAATGATTTTTAAATTCATTAAATTTATCATTCAAAATTATTAAAAATAATAAAATAAACACTATTTGACAGTTTGTTTGATAGGAAATTTATTAGATAGATGGCAATGACAACTCCTGTCACATCATTAAGAATACATTTTAGTTAGAAAATTGAAATCAAAAAGGTCTTCTAATGCTCTAGAAGAGTGATTATAAGGATCTGAACCACATCAGTGGTAGTGGGTATCAAAACTTGAAAATATAGCAGATGGAATTGATGGGACTTAACAGCTAATTGTAAGTGAAATGAGGGGTGTGAAGGAAATATTACTCAAATAGGACTGTAAGATTCAGTGTTTTGTGGTAATTTAATCTAAAGAAGCAAGAAATCTTTAGGATGGAGCAATAAGTTTCATTTGGTCTCTGTTACTATGCATATGCAATTTATGATGTAAATTATGACTTCTTATAATAATTAGGAACACTAAGTACAGAACAAAATGATGCCTACTTATGATACTACTTTTGAATTTTTTTTAATTTTTTGGCAATTTCATTATTATTATTATTATTAATTTCTGATCTCTACCTTAAGTCAGAACTCCTGTTTTGTTTTGTTTTTCTCCCATAATTGTTAAGATAACTTCTGACAACACTCAATTGTTTATTTATTTTTTTTGTTTTACCGATTATTTTCTCACACACTTTTATCTCAAGCCTTAATTTTGAACTGACTGCTAAAATGGTTTCACATCTACTCTGGTTGCTTAAAATCTTTATACTATAGCCCCAGTGTTCAACATATTTTCGTCTCCCAGAGACCAAACTCAGTTTCTTCTTTTTTTTTTTTTTAAGATTTTATTTATTTATCTGACAGACAGAGATCACAAGTAGGCAGAGAGGAGGAAGCAGGCTCCCTGCTGAGCAGAGAGCCCGATGTGGGGCTCGATCCCAAGACCCTGGGACCATGACCTGAGCCGAAGGCAGAGGCTTTAACTCATTGAGCCACCCAGGTGCCCCTGACCATACTCACTTTCAAACTGAAGCTTATTTATTGCCATATCAATATGAGATCTTTTAACCTCCATTTCATATATGAAGTAACTGGAATACAGCATTTCAGCAGCTTGTCAACTAGAACAACAGGTTTTCTGACAAACACATTAACATGCTTTCCATTTCATTATGCCTATTCTCAGGTCAAAGATTTGATTCTGCTTCTAGTTTTATATATTTTTTTGAAGGATGACACTAAAAACCACAAACCACCCCCCCAGTTATGCAAAATGACAATCTAATTATTATGAGTTCATAGTCATCTCTTTAAATGAAGTAAGTTAAATGTAATTTTTAAACCACTTTTATGATAGATTTTCAAAGTTACCTACAAATGAGAAATATCACCTGATTTACTGTCCTAATGATCTACCCTAATAATTTCTCAAATCTCACGCCTGAAAAGGAAAGTATAGAAGAGGAGCTAGAATTTTTATCTTATAATTTTCAATCTGTGATCATGCCTCATCAACTCATATTATAAGAATATGAGAATGTTAAAAATAAAAACAAAGTAAAACACATTCCAAGTTCTTCTTTTTTTGGGGGGAGAGGGTGTTATGGGAAGTACCCTGAATAGAAAAATGGCCTATATGATCCTAAATATTCAGTCTCTCTAATACCTTGAATGACTGAGTCTAAAAAAAGCTAAAAAAGTTTAAAAAAAAAAAAAAAGAACGTCTTCCAAAAATGCTGAAATGGCTCATAGAGTTAAGTAATATTATAAATGATTCAATGAATAGCATATATTACATTGTGAATTCCTGTATCCTTACATCAAGTTAATGTCCAGTAATTCAATTAAATGAATACAATTTAAAAGAAGAGATTCCCTTAATAATGTAACATTGCAGTTTCTGGGTAAAAGATATGATAGTATTTATGGTCATTTACTCAAACCTCTACTAACTTCAGTGGATATTACTTTATGAATTTTGCAGTAAGAAGCAAACATAAGTTCAGTGAAGCAGCTATTTCTCTACCAGTTGCAGATAATAAAATACTTTCTATTAAGTAGTCATTTGTATTAGATTAAAGTTGTCCTTCATTAAGTACTTGCACTATATATTTTTAGTATTTGCTTCCACTCTTATGATATACAAATATCAGCATTATACCATTTCACTGACATGTTCAGCATGTTTCTACACCACCTAAATTGGTGAAAATGAATTGTGATAGCATGCAGTATTAATATGAAAAGCCACAAAAATTGCTCACATAATACAACTTTCATTTAGAGGATTTAAAAATTTCGGTTTTGCTATTGCAAACCTCTTAGTTGTGCACATAAGCAGAAAGACGAGGTACTAAGTGTTCTACCTCTTTTTTTTTTTTTTAAAGATTTTATTTATTTATTTGACAGAGAGAGATCACAAGCAGGCAGAGAGGCAGGCAGAGAGAGAGAGAGGAGGAAGCAGGCTCTCTGCCGAGCAGAGAGCCCGATGTGGGACTCGATCCCGGGATGCGAGATCATGACCTGAGCCGAAGGCAGCAGCTTAACCCACTGAGCCACCCAGGTGCCCCTGTTCTACCTCTTTTGAAAATAGTCTTCTCAAGGGATCAGAATGATAATACTGCTTGGCAAAACAATATTTGTAGATTCAAAGAACAAAATCTTAATTTCCGTTAAATCTAACTCTGTTGCTTTAGAGCTACTGAAACTTAAGAAGAGGACAAGATTCTTCCTATGAATAATAAAACGAGAAGTTGAAAATCTATCTGGTCTATAGAGCTATCCATTCCCCTTTCAGTTTTATATGGTGTATTGAGTTATAAAATACAGAAAAGAAAAGAAAATCATAGAGATTTATCATCAGGAAAATACTTACAGAATTGAGTCATAGAGTAATTCTTTGACCAAAGGAGCATTCAAATTCATCTTTTGAATTTTATGAGCTTTTTACAGAGAAAACCTATAATCATTTGCCCAAAGTTTATATTTACTGGCTTTGCCCATGAGATGCTCTAGCTGACCTATTAAGCAAAATATAGAACCAAATGACATGGGTCCTTGAGATTATCTGTAAATATATAAACCATAAAATTATAAAGGGCTGTATCTTTCCTAACTGTCTTGAAAGTGGCATTTTTATTGGGGACAAGAAATTATTTACTGGAGTCATTTTTATTTAGCTTCTCAAACTATGTCCTATATTAATACATCTTAAAATCTTTACTAAATGAAAGACACAAACATAGCGTCTTTAAGCTGTTTGCCCTACTGAGAATTATAGGAGAGACAAAACAATTTACTGGTTTTATTTCCTATGACTAGTTCATTCCTGCAAGTAGTAGGTCACTGGACCCACGTTACACAACTGTCAAGACAGAAGACATGATACTACCTTTAGTTCTAAAAGTCGGACTCTCCTTTCTACTTATGATGAAAGAGGCATTGTCAATGGCAATTCTGCTAGGTGTACTGCTTTCCGATGAAAGGATGGGGCTACCACCAGGGACGGCTGTGGAGGAAAACTCATGGGCATGGAGTAGGTGTAGGGATAGAGGAGAAGAATTAACACGAAAAATTGTGCTCTGCCATTTAAAGAATCTGCATTTGTAATATCTCATTAACAAAATGGATATAATATATATATGAAATAAATATGAGGATAATAAATGTATAATATCTATGTAAATCATCAAAACCTAGATATAGTCAATAAATAGTAGCTTTACTATTATCCAGAAGATTCTCAGTATATTTAACTGTCCCCTCTTACATTAAAAAAAAATTCACTTGGTTGGTGAGTGCTGTGAAGTGTGTAAACCTGGTGATTCACAGACCTGTACACCTGGGGATAAAAATATATGTTTATAAAAAATAAAAAAATAATTAAAAAAAATTCACTTGGCATATTAAATGAAAATAGAGAAATATCAAATATATATATGACCCTTATTAAACAAAACAAAACAAACTATATTTCTTTGGTTTTCATTTCTATAGAGCATCATTATCACCAAAAATCTTCTTATTCCTTATTCTTAAATGTCATGACCAAATTAAAGGAAGGATAGTCTTTCATTGCAAAAAGTCTTGGACTGAAATTAGGCATCCTCATTCTGGAAATTTAGTTAATCTTCCTAAGTCACTTTTTCATATATAAAATGATATTTCAGGCTGGCTGTGGGAATTACACAAAATAGTCTATAACCCTAAGCAGTACATCAAGCATTATCAAATGGGAAGTTAATCTACTCTATTTCTCTCTATATATACTAATATTAATAAAGAAGGTAATACTATCTCTCTTGGAAATTGTCCTTTTTAAAAGTTTTAGTTGAAGTATAGTTGACATATTATATTAGTTTCAGGTATACAAAAAAAAGTGATTTAAAACTATGTATATTATGAAACACTCACAAGTGTAGTTATTGTCACCAAAGTCACCCTATGCTGTACTTTTTATCCAAGTGACTTATTTACTTCGTAACTGGAAGCATATCTTCTTGATGGTGGGCTCTTTCTTCACCTTCAAGTTTACTCTCCTTCTTTGATTACGGTAAGTCGCACTCTGTATTCACTTCTCCAAGTGATCTCATCCAAAGTTTTCCATTATCAGCCAAGTGTTGATGACTTCCAAACTCGGAACTCTAGGCTGAACTGCTCCTTTGTACTTTAGATTTTATCAAATGCTTATTCTATTTTGCTTACCTTATTCATCATCTTTCTCGATAATGGTGATCACTCCCCCAATGATTCCATTATTCTACACACCTTTCTTTGGTGTATACTTTTTACTATTTTACTATTTTGGTGTACACATTTACTATTTTCTCAGGTCACATATGTTTTCAGTCAATAGGTAGTCAATTTTACGTAATAAATAATCCTTGAGCTCTTTTTATTTCTCTGTGTAACATTCCAACTTGAGCTTTCATTATCCACTACCCAAAATGTTTTATTTGGGAGCCTACCTCCTAGCATCTTTGCCTGCAATCTCCCACAAATATGTATGTTGCCTAGCTGCTAGACTGAATAAATATGAAATCTGACCATATAACTCTCATTCTAAAACTTTTAAATTGAATTTCCATCAAATCCAAAACCAAAATTTCATGTATTTTTCCCATGAAAATTAAGGTTTTCAATGACCCACTTCGACTGTCCATGTTCATTTGTCACTCATTCTATCTGCCATGGTAGATTTGCAAAAGTTACTGTTTTGGAGTTTTACCTTTAGCAATATGCAGTTTGTGCCTTCATTTACGTTCTATCTTTCTGAAATTATTTCTTATTCCTGCTTCACTTAATTAGTTTCTACTTATCTTCTGTAATTCAGATTAGACTAGCTAACAGTTTTATCATATGCCTTCAGAACGATTCCTGATACTATGTCGAAGAGAAGGGAGAGAGACAGATATTGATATCTATGTATCACACCTTTTATTTTTGTTAGGTTGTAGTCATACTCAAGTCACAGCATAATATTAGTACTAATTAGAAAAAAGTTATTGAATATATCATAAATGTATGTGTATATATATGCATGTATGTGGTCAGCAATTTATCGGTATTATATAAATTAATCTCTAAACAGATTATGACAGTCATACATATACCTCGTTATCCACTAAAAGCCATCCTTAACATTGCTCTTTGATAAAAGACATCTCTATCCATAATGTTTCCTCAGAGGGTAAAGCTGAGATTTATAGCATTTTGGTCATTTGTAAGACATCACACTACTAAGTGATGGACCTAGGATTTTTTTTAAGAATTTATTTATTTATTTATTTGACAGAGAGAGAGAGAGAGATCACAAGTAGGCAGAGAGGCAGGCAGAAAGAGAGGGGGAAGCAGACTCCCTACTAAGCAGAGAGCCCGATGGGGGGCTTGATCCCAGAACCCTGAGATCATGACCTGAGCTGAAGGCAGAGGCTTAACCCACTGAGCCACCCAGACACCCCTGGACCCAGGATTTAAACCCAAGTGTCTCTAATCTGGAAGACTTTTCTGCAGCCTTAGCCTATTAAGTAGTACATCAATCTCACCACTTGCAAGACTTTTACTTCGTAACACAGTTATATTGTCTCTCAATGGAATAACTATGTCTATGAACCCAGTAGCTTGCACATTCCCAATTCTGTTTGTCTTTATGTATGATTTATGATTTATTCATGACTTTTCTGGTAACTGTTTAAACACAGGCTGGACACATGCAAAAATGAATACCAGACAATATTAAACAATATAAAATCATAGTGATTTTATATTGCCCCCTGCCCCCACATTCAAATTTAAATCCTCCAAAAGTACATTCTTTAAAGTGCAGTAAAAACTAAAACCAATAGTCTATAATACACCAAACATTCATAAAATCAGCATGACCTTATCACTAAGGATCTTCCATTTTCAGCCCAACCCCAATAATCACGTCAATATTCTTGAGATCTAAACAACATATTTCCCCCTCATAGTATCCTGGAAAGTGAGGCATGGAAGATGAGTAATTTTAGGCCTGTAAGGTCTCTTGTGACAGAATAATGGGAGAAAGGGATAAAACTGCAATTAAGGGATTGCATATGGAGGTAACCTGCATACAGTGAGGTACACTCTAGCAAAAGGACAATGACTGACATCAGGACCAAGATGAATATATTGAAGCTAAACATGGTCTAAATACGGCTGCTCTTATCCCACCAACGGTCTTTGTGTAACAAATTTCTTCAGGAAAAAGGAGAGAAAAAATTTTGAGTCATGGGAATGTCACTAAATTCAGTTTTAGATACCAATTCTATGAATAGTAAACAAAAGGTGACCAAATTTACCTGCATCAGACACTATTAAGAATTAACAGACTTGGGGCAGCTTGGTTGGTTAAGTGTCTCACTCTTGATTTTGGCTCAGGTCATGATCTCAGGGATATGAGATCAAGCCCCTTGTTGGGTTCTGTGCTGGGTATGGAGCCTACTTAAGATTCTCTCTCCCTCAATCCCCCCACATTAAAAAAAAAAAAACAAACAGATTTTTTCAGGTGTATTTTCAGATTACAGAATCAGGTCTTGATTTAAGCTGTTGTATAAAAATGAAAACTACACTTTTGCAAATCTAAGTTTGTACTTATGAAGTTTGGATCTATCACACGGAAGATATTTTCTGCCACTCTTTATGGGTCCTCTCTACATTAGTATTTTAGGGACTGCTGTGAGCATTTTAACCCTTCACAAATATCCAGAACCCTATCCTCCCAGGCACATGGAAAAACGGCACTGCCTTACTCTTGTAAAGTTAGGTGTGGACATTAGACTTACTTTGCCCAGTCCAGTGTGAGGAGAGTGATGTGAATCATTTATATGCAGAAACATTTAATTGCCAGGCTGACATTCTTCTGTGTTTTCTTCACCAACCCAGTCACTATACTGGGAATAAGGGTTGTGCTAGAGGAACAGTGCTAAGACTTCATGCAAATAATATGTTCCCAAGAGTTATATAAACCCACAATGAATTTCATGGGAGGAATAGATTTTCATTCCTTTAAGCTCTCTAGGCTGTAGGCTATTACTATATTTTTCATTATTATTTAGCTTAACCCAACTGATCCAGGAATAAAAACACTTATGTGAATGCTACTTTCTTGATAGCTGGAGTTCTTTCCAACACCATTTTAATTAGACCCTGTGCTGTCTGAAACTGTTTGGCCACTGCCATTTCCAGAATTAAAGTAGGTAGAAGTAAAAAGTGAGTAAGTGATGGTGTCTGTTATGGTGAACTTTAAGTCATGGAAGAAAAATGAAGTACTGAAGGAAATTTGATCAGTAAATGTTAAGTGTTGTCCACTATGTAAAGGGAGTAATTTACCAACTGCTTCATTTTGCCCAAAATATCTGCCCATGTGCTTAGTCAAATGAACAAGGTTTTCCAAGAATGAGTCTCTCCTCAGTAAACAGGAACAAAGGAAATAAATAGCATTACCGGGATTGAATTGAAGCAACAAAATACTCTCTGTTTGTTATATGAGAGAGTTAACTACAAAAACAAAAAATAGGTTCTATTTATATGTTTATAGGGAATAGGTGTATTCATAATTTCATTAAATAAATTGAAAAAACTAATCAAAACAAGATGAGTCAATGAAGATTTCCAAAGAGGAGTCTGACATTAAAATATACAATGTTTTTAAGTATTTTATAGTGTTCTAGTCACTGAAATATGTACTGGACATAGAGCAACATCAGATCTCCTTCTCTTACATCATGAAATATTTTGGGGGGGCAGTAAAGATAGGAAATTGTTTCATTAGAAAGGTGGTAAGAAGTACAACAATGAAATGAAAAGGTAAAACAAACAAACAAACAAAAAAACCATGAACCAGATAAATACAAACAATAGAAACTATAAAGAAGAAATAAAACCAGTAATATGAGAAAAAATGGGGAAGGGCTGGATTTGGTAGTGATTTAGACTGAGTAGTTTGGGAAAATTTCTTTGAAGAGAAAGAAGTTAACTGAGATTTGAATGATGACAAAGAAATCAGTCTTTTGAAGTTCTGCTCTCTGTAGTGAGATCAGGTTGGTTTCATTTGAGATAAAAGAAATATTTCAGTGTAATTTAAGTGTTCTGAACCCAAAAGGAACTGTAAGAGATGAATGGGAGAAGTGGACTGGGGGTTTGTTGTAACGAATGTTGGTAGACAAATGATAAGTCTAGGAAGGCTTCACTTAATAAACATAACCCAATTATGAACTGATCCAAATAAATGTAAAATAATCAGGTGTATTTTGTAAAGTTAAATACAGATCTTATTAATTGTGTTAACAAAAAAGAAACACTGTGTTTGGCTCTCTGTAAGTACTGTAGTATTAAACCAATTCTCTGGACCTGTGGAAGGAGTCTATTTGCTATCACATGCACTTCCAGTTCTTCAAACTAACTGGATATCCTTCCTTTCCATGTCCCATAGCTTCATATTGTGTACCTATGACATTTATTAATTATGTCAGATGAATGCTACTTAGTAACCATCCATCTATAAACAGGGAAGGCTAAATTTAGTAATTTATATTTATTCTGACAGATGGAGAGCCCCAAGAGAGTTTTAGGCTAAAGAGTAACAAATGAGTCTATATTTTAATGGGACTACTCTGGTTACTTTGTGATAAGAAGGTTACTAGAAGTTAAAGTTGTATTAGGGTGACTAGTTTGGAGGCTGTTGTAAGAACTACAAATAATCAAGTTTCTAAAACATTTAAAGAAAATAGGAAATGATGATTCCATGCCCAACTAAGTTGTCATGATGTAAAGATATCAGAAGATGTGCTAAAATGCTTAAGTTAAATGGAATTTCAAAAGTCTTAAATAAAAAACCTATTGTAGTAATAAGACTTTAAATTAAAACCAGGAATCATGGGCATAAAATAAGTGAAGAAAAAATATCAAACAAATCAATTAAATATAAGTAGATAACACTTCATATTTTCAATTACATTTGTAGAAAAGCTAGTTTATATATTCTTTATATGAATGTAAATCCCCTAGTTAAGAAACTGCTACAGGGCCAGCACCAGTGAACTCTAGTGTAATACTTAAAGAAGTGGAGGCTTACTTGGGAATACTATTATCTGCAAGAAAACTGGGGAAGTTCAAGCTAAACATTTGTGAGTAACTGCTGGTAAAAGTCACCATCCTACACCAAGAGCTACCAACTAAATTCCATCTCTGACATTGGCCACAGCCCCTTCTTTCAAGACACATCTCCAAAGGCAAGTAAAATAAAAGTGAAAATGAACTTTTGGGACTTCATCAAGATAAAAAGCTTCTACGCAGCAAAGGAAAGAGTCAACAAAACAAAGAGGCAACCCACAGTATGGAAGAAGATATTTGCAAATGACAGTACTGACAAAGGGCTGGTATCCAAGATTTATAAAAAAACTTCTCAAACTCAACACCCCTAAAAATAATCAAGTCAAAAAAATGGGCAGAAGACATGAATAGAAACTTCTTCAAAGAAGACATATGAATGGCTAACAGACAGATGAAAAATGTTCAACATCATTAGCCATCAGGGAAATTCAAATCAAAACCACATTGAGATACCACCTAAATTTCATCACAAAGAGAGATAGCAATGGACCTGGGACTTGCACCTTCTCAGAAACTAACAAAATCAATCCCATTTATTGCTCAAATCATTTTTAATTTAATTTTTATTTTTTATTAATATATAACATATTATTAGCCCCGGGGGTACAGGTCTGTGAATCATCAGGCTTACACACTTCACAGCACTCACCATAGCACATACCCTCCCCAATGTACATAACCCAATCACCCTCTACCTACCCCACTCCCGCCAGCAACTCTGTTTGTTTTGTGAGATTAAGAGTCTCTTATGGCTTGTCTCCCTCCCGAGCCCACCTTGCTTCATTTTTTCCTTCCCTACCCCACAAAATCCCCACATTGCCTCTTAAATTCTTCATATCAGGGAGATCATATGGTAATTGTCATTCTCTGATTGACTTATTTCACTCAGTATAATACCCTTTAGTTCCATCCACATCATTGCAAATGGCAAGATTTTATTTCTTTTGAAGGCTTCATAGTATTTCATTGCATATACATACCACTTCTTTATCCATTCATCTGCTGATGGACATCTAGGTTCTTTCCACAGTTTGGCTATTGTGGACATTGCTGCTATAAACATTCGGGTGCACGTGTCCCTTCGGATCACTACATTTGTATCTTTAGGGTAAATACCCAGTAGTGTGATTGCTGGGTTGTAGGGTAGCTCTATTTTCAACTTTTTGAGGAACTGCCATGCTGTTTTCCAGAGTGGCTGCACCAGCTTGCATTCCCACCAACAGTGTAGGAGGGCTCCCCTTACTCCGCATGCTCGCCAGCATCTGTCATTTCCTGACTTGTTAATTTTAGCCATTCTGACTGGTGTGAAGTGGTTTCTCATTGTGGTTTTGACTTGTATTTCCCTGATGCTGAGTGATGTGGAGCACTTTCTCATGTATCTGTTGACCATCTGGATGTCTTCTTTGCAGAAACGTCTGTTCATGTCCTCTGCCCATTTCTTGATTGGATTATTTGTTCTTTGGATGTTGAGTTTGGTAAGTTCTTTATAGATTTTGGATACTAGCCCTTTATCTGATATGTCGTTTGCAAATATCTTCTCCCATTCTGTCAGTTGTCTTTTGGTTTTGTTTACTATTTCCTTTGCTGTGCAAAAGCTTTGGATCTTGATGAAGTCCTAATAATTCATTTTTGCCCTTGCTTCCCTTGACTTTGGTGACGTTTTTAGGAAGAAGTTGCTGCAGTTGAGGACAAAGAGGTTGCTGCCTGTGTTCTCCTCAAGGATTTTGATGGATTCCTTTCTCACATTGAGGTCTTTCATCCATTTGAAGTCTATTTTTGTATGTGGTGTAAGGAAATGGTCCAGTTTCATTTTTCTGCATGTGGCTGTCCAATTTTCCCAGCAGCATTTGTTGAAGAGACACTCTTTTTCCATTGGACATTCTTTCCTGCTTTGTCAAAGATTAGTTGACTGTAGAGTTGAGGGTCTATTTCTGGGCTCTCTATTCTGTTCCATTGATCTATGTGTCTGTTTTTGTGCCAGTACCATACTGTCTTGATGAAGACAGCTTTGTAATAGAGCTTAAAGTCTGGAATTGTGATGTCACCAGCTTTACCTTTCTTTTTCAACATTCCTCTGGCTATTTGGGATCTTGTCTGGTTCCATATAAGTTTTAGGATTATTTGTTCCATTTCTTTGAAAAAAAAATTGATGGTATTTTGACAGGTATTGCATTAAACGTGTAGATTGCTCTAAGCAGCATAGACATTTTCACAATATTTGTTCTTCCAATCCATGAGCATGGATCATCTAATTAAAACTGGGTCACTACCCACTCTCTAAGCATTGATCACAGATCATCCAGACACACATCGTACAATCCTCAGACTCGACATGTCAATATAGCATGTCCAAACACGTCCAGGGTGCTCTCCTGAGATTGCTTTCCTCTTAAGAAAAATTCCATTTTCTCAGTTTATTAGCCTTTTACCTCTCTCTCTGTACCTTGTGTCAGTTGTTCTCAACCTTGGTTGCACATAGTAATCAGGCTTAGTTATTGAAAACAAAATAAAAGAACAACAACAAAAGACGAAGCAAACATAAACAAAAATCACTGTTCTGCATACACACCAGTTTAAGTTAGAAACTTCAGGAATGGGAACTGAGATTTTTTTGTTTGTTTGTTTTGTTTTGTTTTGTTTTAAAGCTCCTCGAGTAAATAGAATGTGCTTCCAGGAAAACATAGCTTTAAAAAAAAAAAAAACTAATTTTCTTCAGAGAACAAGTTTCCTCTATAGCTTTAAGTTGAGGCTCTTTTCTTTACATATCAAGTATGTCAGAGGCAGGAGGCTGAGTCACTATTCTTGTGGCTCATAATCAATGCTTTCAGACATTACTCCTTCTCCCTCTTTTGAAAGAAGAAAAAAAAAATTTTTTGAGGTGCATATTGTCCCAGTATGTCTCAAACTTTAATATGAATCATATGGGATTCTTGTTAAAATGCAGTGCAGACTCTGATTCAGTAAGCCTGGAATAGGAACTGAGATTTTGCATTTCTAAAAATTCTCAGGGACCGCAGTGCTACTGGTTCATGGAACACACCTGTTAAGCAGAGAGTACCATCATCTACTCTTACTCAGACTTGCCTTCTCATACTCCCATTTTTTTCCTTAGGAGATTTTAGCTTCTGGATCACAGACTTTCTTTCCTCCCATCTCATTTAATCAGTCCCAATGATATTAATATCTACAGAGATGAAATAATCTCAACCTGGATTCTTTATATCTCCATCATCTTACATCAAATGATCTTTTTCTCCTATTCACCTCAGTACTTTATCCACAATAAATAAGACTACTCATTATATTTCCATTTTAATTTTTATAATTTTTTTTATTGTGTTATGTTAGTCACCATACAGTACATCATTTGTTTTTGATGTAGTGTCCCATGATTCATTGTTTGCGTATAACACCTAGTGGTCCAGGCAATCCATGCCTTCCTTAAAACCCATCACCAGGCTCTCTATTCCCCTAACCCCCTTCCTTCTAAAACTCTCCATTTGTTTTCCAGAGTCCTTAATCTCTCATGATTCATCCCTACTCCAATTTCTCCCCCTTCATTTTTCCCTTCCTTCTAATGTCCTCCACACTATTCCTATGTTTCACAAATAAGTGAAACCATATGATAATTGACTCTCTCTGTTTGACTTATTTCACTTTGCATAACTGCCTCAAGTCCCATCCAAGTTGATGCAAAAGTTGGGTATTCACCCTTTCTAATGGCTGAGTAAATATTACATTGTGTATGTGGACCATATCTTCTTTATCCATTCGTCTGTTGGAGAGCATCTTGGCTCTTTTCACATTTGGCTATTGTGGACATTGATGTTATGAACACTGGGGTGCAGATGGCCCTTCTTTTCACTACATCTGTATCTTTGGGGTAAATATCCAGTAGAGCAACTCCTGGGTCATAGGGTAGCTCTATTTTTAGTTGTTTGAGGAACATCCACAACATTTTCCAAAGTGGCTGCACCAATTTGCATTCCTACCAACAGTATAAGAGGGTTCCCCTTTCTTCACACCCTCTCCAACATTTGTTGTTTCTTGCCTTGTTGATTTTTGCCATTCTAACTGGTGTAAGGTGGTATCTCAGTGCAGTTTTGATTTGAATTTCCCTGATGGCTAATGATGATTAATGTTTTCTCATATGTCTGTTAGCCATTTGTATGCCTTCATTGGAGAAGTGTCTGCTCATGTCTTCTGCCCATTTTTTGACATAGTTATTTGCTTTTGGGGTGTTGAGTTTGAGAAGTTCTGTATAGATCTTGGATACCAGCCTTTTGTCTGTAGTGTCATTTGCAAATATCTTCTCCCATTCTGTGGGTTGCCTCTATTTTGTTGACTCTTTCCGTTGCTGTGCAGAAGCTTTTTATCTTTATGAAGTCCCAAAAGTTCATTTTCACTTTTGTTTCCCTTGCCTTTTGGAGACCTGTCTTGAAAGAAATTGCTATGGCCAATGTCAAGGAGGTTACTGCTGATCAAGGATGCCCACCCTCACCACTCTTGTTCAACATAGTACAAGAAATCCTAGCAACAATAAGACAACAAAAAGAAATAAAAAGTATTCAAATTGGCAAAGAAGAAGTCAAACTCTCTCTCTTTGCAGGTGACATGATACTTTATGTGGAAAACTCAAAAGACTCCACCCTCAAATTACTAGAACTCATACAGCAATTCAGTAATGTGGCAGGATACAAAATCAATGCACAGAAATCAGTTGCTTTCTTACACACCAACAATGAAACTGTAGAAAGAGAAATTAGAGAATTGATTCCATTTACAATAACACCCAAAACCATAAGATACCTTGGAATAAACTTAACCAAAGAGGTAACCACAGAACACTCATGGAAGAAATCAAAGAAGACACAAAAAGATGGAAAAACATTCCAGGCTCATGGATTTAAAGAATAAACATCATTAAAATGACTATACTGTCCTGAGCAATCTATATTTTTAACACCATCCTGATCAAAATATTAATGGCATTTTTCAAAACGCTGGCACAAATAATACTAAAACTTGTATGGAACCATAAAAGACCCCGAAGAGCCAAGGAAATGTTGAAAAAGAAAAATAAAGCTGGGAGCAACATAATTGCCCAATTTCAAGCTATATTACAAAGCTGTGATCACCAAGACAGCATGGTACTGACACAAAAACAGACACATAGACCAATGGAACAATACAGAGAGCCCAGATATGGACTCTCAACTCTATGGCCAACTAATCTTTGACAAAGCAGGAAAAAATATCTAATGGAAGAAAGACAGTCTCTTCAATGATAGTGTCACCTACAGAAGAATGAAACTGGACCATTCTCTTACACCATACACAAAGATAAACTCTAAATGGATGAATGACCTCACTGTGAGAAAGCAATCCATTTTAATTTTTTAAGATATTTATCTATTTGAGATAGAGAAAGCACAAGTGGTGGAAGGAGCAGAGGGAAAAGGAGAGTATCTTAGGCAGGCTCCCTGCTGAGCATGAAGCCTGACTCCAGGCTCCATCTCATGATCCAGAGAGACAGACGCTCAATGGACTAAAGCAACCAGGTGTCCTGGTATCTCCATTTTAAAGATCTGCCCCACAACTTTTGTCCTTCTGCTGCATCATCCTGTATCTCATTACATATCTCCTGATTTTAAATGTTCACTGCCATAATTCCTTGCATTCATCAAGACCTTGAGCTCTAACTGCCACTGTTTTCTTAGAAGCATCCATGATAGCTTCATTTCCCACACTGTCAATCCTGGTGGAGAGCAGGGGCAGAGGACAATACTATTTGTTACATCTAGTATCTACAGTAAGAAGTCAGCCCACTAACCACTGAGTATATTTTCTGTGCCTCTTTTCAATGGCCAGGATACCTGTGCATAATGATCTAACTCCAGAATTATACAGGCCCAGTAAGGGAACAATTTTCTCTGTTTGGAGATGGGAAGGGGCTGATATTTCTGAAACAAGAAACCCATGTAGAGAAAGAATAGGGAATGATGTACAGTCTATTTTCATTATGATGGAATTAAGTAGTCTATTACTTAAATTTCCAACCTTCACCCATACAATCCTAATTCTGGTACTACAAGGCTACCTATTACCAATATTGTATGTACTGTGAACTTTCACCACTTGCTGTATTTTCATGAGTGTTTTATTAAAAATTGAAGAGAGAAGTACATCTAGATAGCAAAACATGATTTTAAGGTAGAAGTTAAAAAATTATTTAGGATACTTTTAGAGAATGAGTGATTAGTGCACATTTCAGTGTACAACAAAAGTGAGCACACTGATTTCACAGACTCTAATCCACAATGACTTGCATGTTTCTTAGCACATTTTTTTTTCTCTCACTATGTTCTAGAACTCTGCTCTTAAAATGTATAATAAATTGCTGTGGTGATTTGGAACATTAAAAGCAATTCAAGTTGTGGTTAATGTATCTCAAAGCCCCAAGCTAAAATTAAAAGCAGGACACAATTTACTTAGGTTATTTTCATTTTCTGCTTAGTCTCACTTTTACTCATTTCTATTTTTTAGTCTTCTTGGTTTTTCTATTTAGCCATTTTATTTTTGCTTGTAACCTCAAAAAAAAAAAACCACTGAAAACAGTAAAGCCAAATTTGAATAATAATAATAATAATAATAATAATAAAATTTCTTACACCATGCCTTATGCCTAATACACTTAAAGCAATTTACCCCACTACTAATATTCCTAGGAAAAAAAATCCACCTGCATTTTAGCATTAAAGAATTTGAAAGATAAACTTTCAAAGGAGGATAAAAGGTGTTTTAAAGCCATCTCATATTTAAAGTTAAACTGGGAAAGATATTAAAATGTTAGTAAAGCAAAAAGAAAAACATGTTAACAAATAAAACCTTAGGTAAGTAAAGCACAGAATAATACATGTATGAGAACATATCCAGTAGAAAAACAGGTAATTCTGGGGTGCCTGGGTGGCTTAGTCGGTTAAAGCCTCTGCCTTCGGCTCAGGTCATGGTCCCAGGGACCTGGCATCGAGCCCCTCATCAGGATCTCTTTTTAGCGGGGAGCCTACTTCCTCCTCTCTCTCTGCCTGCTTCTATGCCTACTTGTTATCTCTATCAAATAAATAAATAAAATATTTAAAGATAAAAAAAGAAAAGAAAAACAGGTAATTCAAACTTAGTCCAGGGTAACTTGGCTTATGTAACATAATCAGGGACATCCCATGCTTGAAGAACCCATTCATACATTGTTTTTTGTTTTATTATTTTGGGGGGGTCACTGTGTTTCCAGTCCTTGATTCATTCCTGTGCTCTGTCTTATTTACTTTGTTTGTATGTTTGGTTTTATTAGAGCTACATGCACCACTTAATTAATTCATTCTCCTAGCTCCATCACTGCTTGCTATGGTTTCTGGATTTGAAATTCTCTCCTTACACTTAGCATGCAGTTTCTTACTGTTGTTCTCCACGATGCGTTCTTTGACACAGTTTTAAGATCTCTTATACAACAATAGCCTTTCTAGCTAGGGCTGATATGTTTCCTAGCCAGACGCAGTAGAATGAAGTTCTATACCCATACATATACCTTATAAAGTAGCAATGGCAACTATAAATTACTGTGGAATTAACTTTGAATATATGAAAACCCCATGAGAAAAAATTTTAAATACTAAATATTACACTTAAAATGTATTATAATAAAACAGAAGTGTGGGGTTGTTGCAAGAATAACGAAACAATACAGAACAAAATAGCTTAAAAACAGAATTATACATGAGTAAGAACTTAATATATGATAAAGGTAGTCCCACAAAGGACTAGAGAAAGCTTACATTTTATAGTAGATGCTGCTAAGCTCATTGGCTCACTATATGGAGGGAAATTAAATCCCTACCCAACAGTTCACAATCAGATATTATAAAAATAAACTAAAAATTTAAATATAAAATTATGTTAAATCTATAAATTTTAATAAATATAAAATTATAAAGTCAATTAAGAATTAAGAATATCCTCACTTCACCTAGAACAGAGAATAATTTCTAAAATCATGTGTATCTGATTATGTGAGCCATTAAGAATCTCTTCACCAACAAAGGTCACTGCAGACAGAAGACAGATTGTTACAGAACATTCCACTTCTGAATTAACAATATATTAATATGAAATGTACATTTATAAGTAAGACAGCAACCTCAATGTAAAATAAAGCAAAAAATAAGCATAGAAAGCCTTAAACCTATTAGAATATGGAGAGAAACATATTGACATATGATGTCAAAATTTTTGGTAATCAAAGATTGGGATGAAAATAAACAATTGGGAGAGGATTAATAAGCCAGTGAAAACACTTCCAAGTATTTAGATGTATGATTAACTCAGCCTTTCTCATAAGAGGTTAAAAAACATTACTTAAAAAAGTGAACACACATTGATTGTTGATAAACTCCAGATCTTTCTAAATAAGGACCTATTTTATGTTTTTCTAGGTGTGTATTTGGGCCTGTGGTTATACACAACATTGTACTGAAGATATGATTGGCATTGATTCATTTTGAAAACACTGATAAGGCATTCTTTAAAAATGATTGTAAGAACTTAACACTTCGATTTTTTGAGATAAGTATTGCACAGTATTTATTTCTTTAAAGAAAAGGAGAAATACATAAATAATTTTTCTACTAGCTATATGATATCTTGTTAAACCTGTCAAGACACAGCTACCTTTCTTCTGAGTAATTTTTGCACAGAGGAAGGAAGTATAGTTGGTGTGATGTTATTCCACAAAAAAACACATTTATGGATACTGATGACCAGTAAATAGGAGTGAGATAAAATATGGTTTTTACTTCTCCTAAGTGTGATAAAAAGGAACAGGACAATAATTTAATTTTGAAATAAAAATAATGTCCAAATATAACCATTTTAGCAAAATAAAATTTTATTTTCACAGAATTTCTTTGGAAGGGTTTAGTCTATGGTTTACAAAACTGCATTACTTTGAATAGATTTGTGCCTAAGCTCATGGGAGGTAATATCCACCAAAAATTCATATACCATTTTTACTCAATTTGGATTTTGAAATTGTTTCAATTTTGAACAACTAATAGAAGTATTGTATTCCCTGATCATCTCCTTTGTGCCAGATATAATGAATTTATGTAAAGTACCTGTATCTTTATCATACATACATCACATATATACATACATCACACTTTAAAGTATCATATAATCCTTATATGATATAAGTAATATAAATTCATTACTATTATCCCCACTTGACAGAAGAGGGGCATAATATTTTATTAAGGTAAATCGTTTCCTTCCAAAATCTCTTTAATGATTTTCTATTTTTCATATACATATTTTAAAAGATTTTATTTATTTATTTGACACACAGAGAGAGAGAGAGAAATGGAGATCACAAGTAGGCAGAGAGGCAGGCAGAGAGAGGGAGGGAAGCAGCTTCCCTGCTGAGCAGAGAGCCTGATGCAGGGCTTGATTTCAGGACCCTGAGATCATGACCTGAGCTGAAAACAGAGGTTTAACCCACAGAGCCATCCAGGCACCCTCATATACACTTCTTAGAAGATTTATTTATTTATTTGAGAATGAGAGAGAGAGAGAATGAGCAAGGGGAAGGGAGTGGCAGAGAAAGAAGCAGACTCCCTGTTAAGCAGGGAGCCTGATGCAGGGCTGGATCACAGGATCCTGAGATCATGAGCCTAGGACCCTGAGATCATGACCTGAGCTGAACGCAGATGCACCAACTGAGCCACTCAGGCATCCCTCACATACAGTTTATTTGAGGAACGAAAGGCTATCCTGCTATTAACATGCACTTATTTCCCTGAAACTGCCATCTACAAGCATAAGAGAATAAAGAAGTGGAAGGAGATAAAAATTTGTACCTAAATGCTTCTTTGAAATAACTATCATGTCTAGATCTAATTAGAGCATACACTGTTTAACTTTTAATATATTCTTAAAATATCCACTCTTATTTTATTTTTCTATTAATAATTATTCTTCGAAATGAATGAAACAAGATGGGATTGGGAGGGAGACAAACCATAAGAGACTCTTAATCTCACAAAACAAACTGAGGGTTGCTGGGGGGAGGGGTCTTGGGAGAAGGGGGTGGGGTTATGGACATTGGGGAGGATATGTGCTATGGTGAGTGCTGTGAAGTGTGTAAACCTGGTGATACACAGACCTGTACCACGGGGATAAAAATACATTATATGATACAGGAATTCAGTAAAGTGTCAGGATATAAAATCAATGCACAGAAATCAGTTGCATTTCTCTACACCAACAGCAAGACAGAAGAAAGGGAAATTAAGGAGTCAATCCCATTTACAATTGCACCCAAAACCATAAGATACCTAGGAATAAACCTAACCAAAGAGACACAGAATCTATACTCAGAAAACTATAAAGTACTCATGAAAGAAATTGAGGAAGACACAAAGAAATGGAAAAATGTTCCATGCTCCTGGATTGGAAGAATAAATATTGTGAAAATGTCTATGCTACCTAAAGCAATCTACACATTTAATGCAATTCCTATCAAAGTACCATCCATCTTTTTCAAAGAAATGGAACAAATAATTCTAAAATTTATATGGAACCAGAAAAGACCTCGAATAGCTAAAGGGATATTGAAAAAGAAAGCCAAAGTTGGTGGCATCACAATCCCGGACTTCAAGCTCTATTACAAAGCTGTCATCATCAAGACAGCATGGTACTGGCACAAAAACAGACTCATAGATCAATGGAACAGAATAGAGAGCCCAGAAATAGACTCTCAACTCTATGGTCAACTAATCTTCAACAAAGCAGGAAAGAATGTCCAATGGAAAAAAGACAGCCTCTTCAATAAATGGTGCTGGGAAAATTGGACAGCCACATGCAGAAAAATGAAATTGGACCATTTCCTTACACCACACACGAAAATAGACTCAAAATGGATGAAGGACCTCAATGTGCGAAAGGAATCCATCAAAATCCTTGAGGAGAACACAGGCAGCAACCTCTTCGAGCTCAGCCGCAGCAACATCTTCCTAGGAACAACGCAAAAGGCAAGGGAAGCAAGGGCAAAAATGAACTATTGGGATTTCATCAAGATCAAAAGCTTTTGCACAGCAAAGGAAACAGTTAACAAAATCAAAAGACAACTGACAGAATGGGAGAAGATATTTGCAAACGACATATCAGATAAAGGACTAGTGTTCAGAATCTATAAAGAACTTAGCAAACTCAACACCCAAAGAACAAATAATCCAATCAAGAAATGGGCAGAGGACATGAACAGACATTTCTGCAAAGAAGACATCCAGATGGCCAACAGACACATGCAAAAGTGCTCCATATCACTCGGCATCAGGGAAATACAAATCAAAACCACAATGCGATATCACCTCACACCAGTCAGAATGGCTAAAATCAACAAGTCAGGAAATGACAGATGCTGGCGAGGATGCGGAGAAAGGGGAACCCTCCTCCACTGTTGGTGGGAATGCAAGCTGGTGCAACCTCTCTGGAAAACAGCATGGAGGTTCCTCAAAATGTTGAAAATAGAACTGCCCTATGACCCAGCAATTGCACTATTGGGTATTTACCCTAAAGATACAAACGTAGTGATCCAAAGGGGCACGTGCACCCGAATGTTTATAGCAGCCATGTCCACAATAGCCAAACTATGGAAAGAACCTAGATGTCCATCAACAGATGAATGGATCAAGAAGATGTGGTATATATACACAATGGAATACTATGCAGCCATCAAAAGAAATGAAATTGCCATTTGCGACAACATGGATGGAACTAGAGCGTATCATGCTTAGCGAAATAAGTCAAGCAGCAAAAGACAACTATCATATGATCTCCCTGATATGAGGAAGTGGTGATGCAACATGGGGGCTTAAGTGGGTACGAGAAGAATCAATGAAACAAGATGGGATTGGGAGGGAGACAAACCATAAGTGACTCTTAATCTCACAAAACAAACTAAGGGTTGCTGGGGGGAGGGGGTTTGGGAGAAGGGGGTGGTATTATGGACATTGGGGAGGGTATGTGTTTTGGTGAGTGCTGTGAAGTGTGTAAACCTGGTGATTCACAAACCTGTACCCCTGGGGATAAAAATATATGTTTATAAAAAATAAAAAATTATATTACTTTAAAAAAAATAAATAAATAGAAAAAAAATACATTATATGTTTATAAAAAATTAAAAAAGCAATAAAGGTAAAAAAAAATTATTCTTCGATACCATACACTTTTTCTTTGAACAGATTCCTGCTAATTAATGTCATTAGGCTACATATTGGTTATCAAATCTTTCCAAGAAGCCCCAGAAAAGAAATTGCTGGTCAAAACAAAGCCAACTTGATTAAAACTATTGCACTGAGGATGAGCACTGCTTTGGCAAAATGTTAGCAGTCTCTCAGATGGGAAAAGGCGGAGGAGGATATATTTAGTATTGTAGGTCCTTTGCTGGATGGTCTTGGGTGGAAACCAAGACAGAGACCTAATTGGGCTTGGGCAACATTTATGACTTAATGGCTTTGGATCAGTAGACATAATCAGGTTAGAGTCTTTTTTTTTTTTTTTTTTCCAGGTTAGAGTCTTGAAGCAAGTATTGATGAGACAATCTGATGAATAATAAGTCTTAATAAGTAATCTATATTAGTTGCTTTGCAATCTTATTTTATAGAAACAAGTAACTCCCTTATATTTACTTTAAATCAGTACTGTTTAATCACAGAGAAAGGAAGTATATCTGGTCCCAACATTGTTTAATAAAGGACATTATATTCATTTCAGTTCTCATAGACTACTGAGGCATTTCTTCTCCCATAATTTGAAATTATAAAATGTGTACTAACTTAATTAACATTTATTGGACTTTGCAACTGCTGAGGGGAAATATAAATAAAATTATTTTTGAGTTTGGCTTAACAATCTAAACTTCTTTATCCTCTTTTCTTACTATTTAACCTCAAATAAATCATTGAACATATTTAAGCAATAAAATCTTTAACTTTGCAGGAGTAAAATTACAGTGACACTACTTTGCTTGCATTTTTAACAAAGATTAAGTGAATAATAATGCAGTAAAGTACTGAGTTCACTTTGAGTACTCACATTGAGTACAGAATGGGAGTATCCATCCATTCACCCATCCATTCAATAAAATTCTAAAATGTACTAAATTATAGGAATTATTGGACACACAACAAAATACACAATTATTGGTTCACTGATTCCTTAGAAAGTATTAAATGTTGATAAAAATGCTTATTTTATGAGTGATTACAACTATGCCATGTTTAGTTAATTTACATAAAAAGTTACATAAGTCAAGAGAACCTTATTCAATTGTGCTTCCTAATGTTCTATTCTCATGCAAAGCTTGAGCTATTGTTTTCCTAAGGATATTTTAAAAAATAAATTATAAAGATGGAAGAGTAGTACCATATTTTATAAAACAATTTTAATTTTGTTGTCTTAAAGTCAGTTTTTCTTAATCTTATCTCCAGGAAGTCACACTACAATACAGTAAGTGAGAAAAGTTGTAAATAAATGTAATTAATTGAATTAAGTTGGTCATATAGATATATAAAAGGAGTTCACTTTTCACAAAGAAAGCAAGGAACTCAAGAGTCCTTTCCACTTCTAAGATAGGTTGTGATAATGGATTGTCTGTTCAAACCTAGGAATAATCAGGTAGTGGGGAACACAAAAGTAAGGAATTGACAAAATAGGGTAGAGTATGATCATTAGCTAATGTTATGTCTTATATAAAGTAGAAGCAGCTTTGGTGAAAAAGTTGAATTGCTGTCTGCCTTCTGGTTTTCTTAACCTTTCACTAACTGACTGAAAACACACATACACATACACACACGTACACATACACACACACAGACACAGACATACACACAATTCAATTTGGCAAGGAGAAAAGAGTTTGTCATGATCTTTAGCTAAGATTTTCCCTAAATTCTGAATGGGTGAAATATTCACTTTATCAGAATCATGTCCATAACATTTTACAAAATAGTGGAAGCAAAGGGGACCTCATGGTCCCATGGACCTTATATGTCATGAAGACATATAAGGCATTTATGACTGAGTTAGATGTGGCTTTTATGTGTTATATTCAGAAAAGTTACAAATCATTTCCAAATGGAAGGTTTGATTTATTAAAACTCCATGGCATACTAGAAAGAGACAATGGGATTTGGACTCCATGGTTTTTAGAAATTTGTCACACAGGATGATTATGTATATTTAATATCTATCCAACCCAGTTATAAAAGAAAAATGGAACTTGCACTTATGTTGAGGTATTGGAACTTTTTGTCTTTATTTAAATGCCCACAGTTTAATGAATAATATATGTATTACTTCTCTTGATTATATCAATCTGCATTAAATCATAGTGACATTTACATCAATAGCTAAGGGTAAAGGGTATCTTGCCCGAAGGAACAATGCTTTATTACTATAACTACACAAACCTTGTACAACTTCAGAAAACAGCACTGACCAAGAACTTAATTGTTCCTATAAACGCTCTGTGAAGTGTCTGAATAGGTGTAATTTATTTACTTAGAAATTACCAAGATGGATGCTCTCACCCATCATATATCTCCTTTAAATTCAAGTATGATTTAAAGGTTTCTTGTACAAAACTAGCCCAAGCCAATTAAAAAGCAAATAAATAGTCACAGTAGAGGGTAAACTGACTTCTCTACTTTCATGAAGCATGTGTGAATGCCTCAGATAAGATGCTGTCAATCTGTACAATCTCAGAGAATCCATCCTCTTCTTCCACTAGTAGAAGAAAAGCTTTAACATGCTGGACAAATGCAGAGGGCCATTTGTCTAAGTTGTGGCAAAACCTAAGCGTCATAGTACTCCTTGCAACACATTAATCTTGACTTTAAAATAATGGAAAATGTTCTAAATGTTCTCTTAAACACACTTTATTTGGGGCTTAATTCAACCTTTTCACATTTTATGTATTTCAAATAGAATAATACATGTCTTATTCAGTTCTATTTTAATTTTACTAATGTAATCCAAGAATACAGGTCCACTATTTATATTCTGAATTGTTTAATAGTATAGACTAACACTTTTGTAATAAAGATTCTGACTCAAGTTTTTGATGTTTGCTGACAGCTTTTAAGCCCCTCTCCTCCCTACTCCCCTTCTGTCCCACATCTGAGATAGCTCATAAAAAAGCCTGGGTGGGGTGCCTGGAAGGCTCAGTCCTCAGTTGGTTAAGCCTCCTCTGCCTTCAGGTCAGGTCATGATCTCAGGTCCTGAGATCAAAGACACGCCCAGCCCCCCACCCCTCCAACCCCTACCCCCACCCCTGCTGTGGGCTCTTTGCTTAGCAGGGACTCTCCCTATTCCTTTACCCCTCCCTCCCCACTCATGCTCTTCCTATCAAATAAATAAATAAAATCTTAAAAACAAACAAACAAACAAAAACAAAGAACAACAACAACAACAAAAAACCTGGGTGCTCCCTCCTTTGACACAGGTGGGAAGTTCAAACCATGCAAGCAAGCCCCTTCTCAGGTACAGACCTTCGTCCTGCTGCATCTGTTAACAGCAAGAAAAACTCCAAGGCAGTCTAGTCCTCTTTCCTCATTTTCTCAAGTCATTTTTGGACCAGCTTAGGAGGCTGGCCTGTACCTCCCCAGAAAAGCAGGGGAGTGATGCTCAGGGAGCCCCTGCTGGGAGCTGGATTGGGTTCTCTCAGCTTAACCTTTCAGCTAACAGATGGCACTCCACTGAATGTTGTTGTCCTGAGGTTCTTTTGGAATGTAGTAAGAGTATGAATTGTGACCCATCACTCTGGAGAATCCTAATTTTAGGCTATTAGCTATATACCTGGTCTTGGCAGTTGATAGAAGAAGAAACCCTGTGCCCGGGGAAACTTGACACAATATAAAATTTCCCCAAATTCTTCTTTATACTAACATTTCTAATTCCATAATCATCAAAATTTAAGTAAATTCTGTTGTATGTGGGAATGTGATAATGCCACTCAAGACAGTTCTACTTAAATCATTCAGTGGGAAAAAAAATATTCAGTAATCTAACAGGGCTTTTTTTAACAAAACAATGTTGACTCTATAAACATATTTAGATAGCACATTGAGTATAGAATATTTGAATTCCTAGAAATAATGTATATGTTTACTTCTATAATACAAACAAAATTAAGACTTCACAAAGTATTCCCTTTAATGAACATAAAAATGTCTTCCTTTTGTGCACTTTCAGAAAAACAACAACACATTAACTTCCAATGCAAGTATTAAATTTTAAATGTAGCCCAAAAATTACAATCAGCAAATTACATAAGACAGCAGATAATCAATACAGTAAACATTTCTAATGTTTTTAATCTAACTGTAATTATAAATTGAAGAACACTAAATGATTTTAGCATTTTCCATCTGAAAATATTCACTGGTGCTAATTATTTAACAGCATGATTAATGACATGTCTTATATAATTATTTATAAATTAGGTACCATGTTTTTAAACCTCTAATAATTAGTGAGGTAAAACTTTTATCAACATATAAAGTTCACTTTACTTTCATTAAGAAAGGCCCATAGAATACACATAAACAAAGTTTATCTAGTCCAACCAAGTAATGTCTCAGAAAAACAAATGAAAATATACTCTCTATTCAGAACTCCAATATACATGTTTTATACATATGAATCTATATATATATATATATAATATCATACAATTGTATCACATAATGAAATAATGTATTTTATCTGTCCACAGAAATTCCATCAAAAGGAAGGGCAAGAACAAGCAACTTAGAGAATAAATGCTAAAAAAAAAGAAAGAAAAATTAAAAAAATTAAACTATGTAAATTTCTCATAAAAAAGAATAATTAGAACATGCATCACAAAAGAGGAACTCCACATAGAGAACCTGAATCTTTTATAATTGGCACTAAGCCTGCCTGAACCTTTGCTCTAGAGAGCAATACCATCTTTACCTGCCAGTAAACATGTCTGCCTTTGCTCTGGCAAAAGATACTATCCCTATATTCTAAGTTGTAAATAAGCCTGCACTCTGTCCCTGAAATAGACCATTTTTATTTTCTAAGAATGTTTACTGTGCAAACATCCTTGAAAACATGGTCTAAAAAAAGTCAACCAGGGTTTCTGTTCATAAGGCTAAAAATCTGAGAAATCAATGGAATATCATCTCCCAACAAATACTAAAAGTACTTATGTTTTAACTAATAACATGAATACAGTGCTAACCACTTTTTCTGTAGAACTACTGATACAAATAAGATAAAACCAACATGACTGTCTTTTTTTTTAAGTTTTTATTTAAATTCCAGTTAGTTAACATACAGTGTAATAATTTAGTTAACATACGGTGTAATATTATTAGTAATAATACTTCCATACAACACCTAGTGCTCATCATGACAAATGCCCTCCTTAATCCCGTTACCTATTTAACTCATGCCCTCACCCACCTCCTCTCTGATAACCATTCGTTTATTCCCTATAGTTAAAACTCTGTTTCTTGGTTCCCCCCCTTTCCTCTCTTTACTGATTTGTTATTTATTTATTTATTTATTTATTTTAAGAATTTATTTATTTATTTGACAGAGAGAGATCACAAGCAGGCAGAGAGGCAGGCAGAGAGAGAGAGGAGGAAGCAGGCTCCCCGCTGAGCAGAGAGCCCAATGCAGGACTCGATCCCAGGACCCTGGGATCATGACCTGAGCCGAAGGCAGTGGCCTAACCCACTGAGCCACCCAGGCGCCCCCTGATTTGTTATTTAAATTCCACTTGTGAGAAAGTCATATGGTATTTGTCTTTCTCTGACTGAACTATTCAGCTTAGCATAATACTCTCCAGCTTCAACCATGTCATTGTAAATGGCAAGATTTCATTATTTTTTATGGCTGAGTAATATTCCATTATATATCTATACATGCCATATCTTCTTTATCCATTCATCAATCGATGGGCTGTTTTCATAATGTGGCTATTGTAGATAATGTTGCTATGAACATCATTGTGTATGTATTCCTCTGAATTAGTATTTTTGTATCCTTTGGATAAATACCTACTAGTGCAAACAATAGCTGACTTTCTTAGATTATACGGTGACAATATTATGGAAAACCCAAAAGTATTTGGACACCTTAATAGAATGATTATTCTTTGAGGACACTATGCTGAGAAAAAAGTTAAAAAGTACAGAAAATATTAATGATCAAAAAAATTACTGAAGCCTTGTTTTTCAGCCTCAAACAGGAAATGTATGTGTCTTACAATAAGTTTGAATCACATCATGGGTAAATACATAATGTTAAATATTAGTTAGGCATTGAACGCTTTTTTTAAACAGTTTTAATGCGGTGTATGACAGAATGCCAACTGTCCCCTCAATATCTGTTTCCTCTTTTTCCCAAGCATATGCTCTTGCAAAGTCTATTATTTCCCAGCCAGAGAGTTTCATGGACTAACATGTAATTCACATGTTGAATACATGCAGAACAGATGTATGTGCAACTTTCCTCTCACCTGTTTAAAAATAAGTTGCTAGCTCAAAATTCCTTTATCTCCCCTTCCCATAAGCAAAATCATAGACATGGCAGATACCAAGTTTTAACCAAATAAGTAACAACAGACACTTAAGTGATGGCAGATCCCAAAATGGAAGCAACTGTTTTTGAATGATTTTTTAATTTAATCATTCAATGATTTTTTAATCATTCATTAAACTGTTTTTGTTTTTGAATGATTTTTTAAGAATAGATCTAGCCTACCAGTCTAAATCCCCCATCTCAGGCTACTTATTAAGAGAGAAATAAACTTTTATTTTATTAATACCTCATTTTAGGGCCTAACTTTTATAGCAGCTTAACCTTTACTTTAGCCAATAAAAGTAGGGCAGTGAAAGATAATATTCAGAATTATGTTCATGGAATAATCTAAAATAAAAAGTCAAGAAGAAGGGAGAGAGTAAAAAAAAAGATTGTGTGAGCAAAAGTTACATTTGAGAATTAAGATTATGAATACATATATCGCTCTTTCATTGTAAAATAGTTTTAAAACATTTGGAAAACAGTGCTTTTGAAATTAGAAAGTAATTGAATGCAATATAAAATTAAAGTTGGTAAAAAACAATGAAAACTTTTAAAATGTGCTCATAAAAATGGCCTATTATAAATGGTAACAATGTAATTAATTAACTCTGACTAAAAAATAAGTAAAACAAGAAGAATAAATTATTTATTTGAGACACACACACAAAGGAGGAACTAATTTTATTTGGAAATAAAGTAGTATTTTACTGGAGCCTATATAAGTAAATAAATATCTAAAATGAGAAAAGGGGGAGGGAATTAACTTAATGTTAAAATTGAGATAAGTTTTTTTTTTTTAAATCTTTTTTTTTTAATTTATTTTTTTTTTATTTTTTTTTTTTAAGATTTTATTTATTTATTTGACAGAGAGAAATCACAAGTAGATGGAGAGGCAGGCAGAGAGAGAGAGGGAGGGAAGCAGGCTCCCTGCCGAGCAGAGAGCCCGATGCGGGACTCGATCCCAGGACCCTGAGATCATGACCTGAGCCGAAGGCAGCGGCTTAACCCACTGAGCCACCCAGGCACCCAAAATTGAGATAAGTTTTGAGGGAGAGGAGAGAGAGAGCCCAAGCACTCATGAGCAGGGGGAGGGGCAGAGGAGGAAAGAAAGAACCCCAAGCTGACTCCATGCAGAGAACAGATCCCACTGCAGGGCTTGATGGAGCACCCTGAGATCAGGACCTGAGCCAAAACCAAAAGTCAGATGCTTGACTGACTGAGCTGCCCAGGGGCCCCAAGATTCAGGTAAGTTTTAAGAATGGCAAATTTTATTATAGTGCTAAGGAACGGAACAATGTACATATCAGAAGATCTTGAGATAAGAGTCACAGAAGAATAAGGGACCAGATCTTGGGATGCCCAAACAGTCGTACAGACTTGAAGAAAAAAAGGTAAGCTGTTGAGAAAATTTGTGACCATATGAGTGATAGATGAGAGATTTGTGATTCTGGAGACAGATCTATGCTTTTTTTTCAAGTGAAAGATGATCTGAATTGGAACTTTTACAGTGGTTATGGAAGTTGAATATTGAGTAATGTCATGCTTCAGTGATTTGGACCAATGTATGTCCACTCTTCTCTTACTTTAGAAAACAAATTTTATTTCCTATGGAAATGACAGAGAAAATCTGATTATTTCCTCTAGGTGGAATCTTACCTGCAATTGCTGGTAGAATAAAATAAACAATGTAGCTTCATTTTTGTTCTTATTTAGTAAGATATTTTACCTTTGCTATCCTCAACTAAAAAGATAACTTTTCAAGTGGCAAGTTCATCTTATAAAATTGTGTTAATATTTTTCAGTATGAATGTACTGAGTTAGCTTTTTCCCTCCTGTCTCTTATTTAAAATTATTTGACTAAATCTTGTTTGTAATTAAAATAGAAGACCTGTAATTTAAAATGCTCTATCATTCCAGACACATGATTATGAAGATAGGACTGTTTCAGTGGATTAGGCAGAGACAAATCCTCAGACTTTAAAAACAAATTTACCTATGCATAGTTTAGAATAAAAGTTTTCTGAAAAATGATTCCAAGACTTAAAGAGCATGTTGGTTAACGTTGAAGCAGCAAATCCCACTCTTTTTTAAAGAAATTTAGAATCAGAGTCCATCTGTTTAATTTGGCATTTTGGCACTAACTGTTATTTGTTATTTTGTTTGATATGTTTGAACTGGAATTTTAATACTAACCATTAATTGTGATTTTATTTGATTATACACAGCACTCTGGGATGCTTGCCAGAAAACAGCTTTGTAAATGCAAATTGTCCTATATTTCTTAGTTACTCCAAAATTGTCTTTAACTATTTTGAAACTGTGGACAAGCAACATAGCTTCCACAAACTTGTTTAACACTTCCACAACACATGGTCTATAGCAAATATATTGTGAATCTTTTACATGTAAAATTAATATAAATATTAATTTTTATGTCAGAGATAAATATATAGATATGCATTTTAAATGATCCATTCAATAACATTAGAGTTCGAAAATAAAAACAAATTGTTTCCTTTCAATTTGACTCTCTCCCTAAATCATAAATTAAATATGTGCTGTCCTTTGAACATTTTTACCTGTGTTACTAAAAGATTTCGATTGCTAAAGGATTCTTTATGAATAAAATAAGTTATCTCTGGGGGTGGTAAGGAAATGAAATACACAGAAAATTATTAGATAATATAAATTAATAATAGAATATAATTCAATCAAAATGAACTTTCTTAAAAATTATACATTTCCAAGCAGCGATAAGTAGGTTGTATTTGACATTTCTAATTAAAGTAGATTATTATCTTAGTGCAAATCAGGTTGAAAACTACAATCTTTTTCCCCTTGAAAAATGTTTCAAGCGCTTTAAAAACATCTTTATGTCAAATATTTAATTTATTGAAACATATTACTGGATGTTGCAAGCACTATCTTTTATAATACCCATAAAATTTTTATTTTTTTAAAGATTGAGAGAGAGAGAGAGAGAGAGAGAAAGATTAACGTGAGTGGGGGAAGGAATTGAGGGAGAAAATCTTCAGACTGCCTGCCCAGCACAGAGCCCAATGTGGGACTTTATCCATGACCCATGAGATCATGATGACAAGTCATGATGCTCAACCGAGTGAGCTACCCAGGCACCCCTAGAATTATGTCTAATCATAGATATACTTGAGGTACTTTAGGAAAACTGGTTTCTGCTCTGAAAATACTTTTGAGATGCAATATTTCAACCTGTATCAATATTTCTCACATAAATATTATTACAGAATGGGTAGTGTGGGGAGACAATTCTAATGAGAAAGAATAGAATATTAAAGGACCCTCAGGTATATGGTATATTGAAGGAAGTGAGAGAGAGTGATTAGCAGTTTGAGGTGATACAGAGAGGTGATATCACAACCAGACTGGGGACCACTTAAAGACTGACCACTTTATCTTATGTTAATAGGAAGACACTGGAGTATGTTGCGCCAGAGACTGAATGCAGAATCAGTGAGATCAGATTTGTGTTTTGGAAAATTCTGTTTTCAGTATATAAAATGTAACATCTGAGGAGAAGGGAGCATTAGAGAAAACAGGAAGCTCTAAATTAGCTCAAATGAGTAACAATGACAGCTTGACACAAGGAGATGTAAAGAAGGGGAGAAAGGTAAACAGAATCAAGAAATATTTAAGAGGCAAAATAGAATCGGTCATGGATAAGATTGGATTTGGGGGTTGAAAAAGAGGAAGAGACGGGATATTTTAAGAGGATCTAGAAGGGTGACTTTATTCAGATAGTACCATCTGTCATTCCTGACTTCACTCCCCCTCACAAGAAGAATAACTAACAACTAATCATGGAGAAGACATCATTGAGAGACGCTTAGAACTTGGGAGTGAGGCTAAAGCAGGCTCTTGCACCAAAAGACCAAGACAGATTGCAGGCTACATATAGACTGCATTGCCCTCCCAAGGCCAGTGCAACACAATGCCAAGTTGTCTGCCCTGAGGCCACAGTACCTCCAGTGAAAAAGGAGAGCCCAGTGGTGACACTTAGACCCTGCAGCCTTGTGGGTCACTTTGTAGGAGTCCCTACTCTGCTTTCTCCCTACAGGAATTATGGAATTTACAGTGCTCAACTGCTGTGAATATAATTGAGTCAGAGAAGTGGGGAGGAGTTTCTAAGAACCAGTTCTCACATCTTGTTAACTACTTGCAGAACCCAAATAGGAGTCGTAATCAGTGATTTATCTTACTGTCAGATGCACAGTCTGACCAGAGAATTCAACAAGGTGCAGGTCTGCCAAATTTGATTCCTAAATTAGGAGTTCTGCTGGCCTGAAAGCCTGGTCTGTCCATGCCCAAAGCAAGAGTTAAGTCATAGCCCCACCTGCTGTGGATAGCGGCTCTCAACCCTTCCCAACCAGAAAACATGTTTGGGAAAATTTGGGAGTAGCCTGAAGTAACCTCTGCCCAGCCAAAAGTCGGAGATATGACCCCACATGTCACAAAGCACAGTCCCCAACACCGTCTGACAGGAAAAGCCGGTAAGAGCACATGGAAGATGTGTAACCTAAGAACTCTAGAGCCAAGAGGCAGGCAGGCAGAGCTGATTGTCCCCAGAGCAAAAACAGTGACCAAGTTCCAGCTAGGGATATGGGACATGGAATGGCTTGAGTCAAGACCACAAAGAGCACTATGGTTGCCTTGGAGTTGTTTCTTCCATTACCTTCCCAGTTAGAGAAACTAATTTATAGCCCATTATTATTGCTGAATATAGCCTTTGGCCCACCAAACAGGGAATCTTACCAGAGCACATGGGAAGCTATATAGCCCAACCAATAGCCCTGCTTACGGTAGCATTTGAGAAAACGACATAGCTATGGCTTCCCCTGTTTGCAGATCAAAACTGGTGTCCTCATCTGACCAGAATATTCAATGTACTCTCTTGCCTGATTAAGGTCCCCTACCAACAATCTGAGCAGGCCCTGGGTCCTCTCCTGCTGCCCTGCCAGGGAAGCTAATTCATAGCACCACCTACTACTGAGTAAAATACCAGTCCCAAACATCTAGAAATCCTAACCAGAGAATCCAGGCAACTAGGAAGTCTGTCTTACAGCTTCACTTGGGCATGTAACTAAGCCAGCAGTCCTATCTAGCTATTCTTGGCCAGCGCCATCCCCTAACACATGACCTCAGAGCTCAAACAGTTGCTTTGTCCCATCTTCCCAAGAACATTTTCAGAAGATACATCCCGAAACCCAAAGTAAGTGGACTAGTGAAGAACTGTCTCTGACAAACTGAACCTGCAATGTCCTAAAGAGATCACTTACTCAAATACCCAGTTCAAATCCATATTGTTCAAGGGTCATCTGTACCTGGTTCTGGATAAAGATAGAGTAGATCCAATTCACCCTGTTAATCCTGCCAAGGACAGCTAAAAAACCTGGGCATTAGTTATAAAACAAAGACTCAAAAATTGAAAGGTATAGAGAAGACAGAGAAACGAGGTACCTTAGGACCCAAGTAACAACACGTTGAGTTCTTTGGATTTTCTTTGACCTTGTATAACCTAGCTTGAGAAGCCATCCACCTTGAAATGCCAACAGGAGCAGACAGAAATAGCCATAAGGAAAATCTACTTTCTAGCTGAAGATCAGGAGAGTGGTACTATAGCAAGACATGAGATTTTTACAAAGTAACTAATCTACTCCAAAGACTATAGGAAAAAAAAAAATAAAAGCAGATTCACCCCTAATCTGGTCAGCAAAAGTTGAATGGGAAACTAGACTGAGAACCTTGCCCAGTGGGAATGATGCACTTCTCTCATTCTTAGCCAAAAAGATGTCAGAAGAGGCCTAATAGAGAGCCCGTAATTGCACTTCTCTACAACTGTTAGAAGCTGTGTGGGGAAGCTGGACATGTACCCCTCCTTGGCAGTACTGACACAGAGTCCCTTTCCCCACTAGCACAGTGGTTAGAGGAGGCCAGCTATAACTATCTATCTATCTATCTATCTATCTATCTATCTACATGTATATACATATATATGTATACACACACACACACACACACCTGTATATATATATATACACACACACACCTGTGTGTATTTTTTAATAACCAGAGTCTCATAATACACTACACCAAATCTCCAGGATACATTTAAAAATCATGGAAATGTAATTGACAATGTTAACTCCAAGATGACACAAATGTTGGAACAATCTGAAAAGGAGTTTAAAACTGCCATATAAAAATTATGCAGTGAGGGGCGCGTGGGTGGCTCAGTGGGTTAAAGCCTCTGCTTTTGGCTCAGGTCATGATCTGGGATGGAGCCCCACAAAGTGGTCTCTGCTCAGCAGGGAGCCTGCTTTCCTTCCTCTCTCTCTGCTTGCCTCTCTGCATCTGTGATCTCTGTCTGTCAAATAAATTAAAAAAAAATATGCCATGAACAATAATAAATATGCTTGAAACAAAAGAAAAATAGTCTCAGCAAAGAAATAGCAAATATTAAAAACACAGATTTTTAGAATGGAAAAACAAGTAAATTTTTAAAAAAACTTACTGAATGGGCTCAACAGGAGAATGGAAAGGACAGAGAACATAATCAGTGAACTCGAAGACAAAAAAATAGAGATTTCCCAAACTGAATAACAGAAAGTAGACTAAAAACAAACAAACAAACAAACTGAATTTCCAGGACCTGTGGGACTACAAAGACATAACTTTTATGTCATCAGAGTCACAGAAGAGAGGAGAAAGACAATAAAGTTAGAAAATATTTGAAGAATAAATGGCAGAACATTTCCCAAATTTGGTAAAATATTTAAGTTGATTCATGAAACTGAATGAACACTAAACAGGATAATTTCAAATAAATCCATGCCAAGATACAGCTTAACCGTAGTTACATAGTTAGTTACATAGTTATGTAACCATAACTATAGTTATGAACCATAGTTCATAATATGAAAGACAAAGAAACTCTTGAGAGCAATGATCAAAACATCTTGGCAAAGAGGCAGAAACATCTACTCAACAGTAAGTTTCTCCTCAGAAGTCATGAAGACAGAATGAAAGTGGTATACAATTTTTAAGTGCTGAAATAAACCAACTGTTAACCTCAAATCATATGTCTTACAAAACTATCTTCAAAGAATTAAGAAGAAATAAAAATATCATCAACTGCAGAAAAACTAAAAGAATATGTTACCAGCAGATCTACTTTTAAAAAAGCTTAAGAAGTTTTTGAAACAAAACGGAAATTATAAAAGAATTTTGAAACATCAAGAAAGATTGTACAATGGAAAGGACAAATATATGGTTAATTCAATAGACTTCCTCTCTGTTCTTATTCCTAAATAATGTCTGAAGCAAAAAGTACATCATTGTCCTATGTGGGTCTCATTGTATGCTACATAAATTTTAAGGCAATTATAAACAGAATAGAGAAAGGGATTTAAAGAAAGGTAAGTTTCACACTTTACTCAAATTAGTAAAATACAATAGTATATCTTTGGAGTGACAGAACAGTTCATACTTGATTCTACCAGTGGTAGATTTATCATATGTGTATTTATCATATGTGTAGATTCCTTCACATTTATCATAATGATCTACACATAGATTCCTACACACATGTGTAGGAATCTACACATATGATAAGTAAAGGGAATTATACACATACATTTTTCCAATATCAATTTCTTGATTTTGATATCATACTATCATTGGATAATCAGTGGGAAAAACTGGGTGATGAATACTATGATCTCTCTGTAATACATTCACAACCTCCTCTCACACTAAGGTTACTGCAAAATAAAAAGGTTTTCAAAGGGTATTAGTTAGAGTGTTTAGACCTAGATATATTGCCTTTATATTGGAAGCCATACCTGAAACATGTTGAATATGTTAGAATGTGGTTAAGCTTTATGATACTTTTCCTAACTTCTTACCCAAAACTATGGTGGCTAGAAGATAGTGGATAGTTTCTAAAATGTCAAACATGTAAAAAACAAGACAAATACCTGTCAATTCTGAGTTCTGAATATGGCCAAAATAGTAATTTACTTAAGTCATGAAGCAAATAAGGACATTTTCAGATAAAAGAAAAAAAAAACAAACTCCTTTGTCAGTAATCATTTTGAAAAATATACGTCACTTTATTATAAAAATAAACATAAACCTATCTAGAAATTCCACTCCTGTGTATATATCCAAGTTAGGAAAAATGTGTTCACAAAAAGACATGTACATAAATGTTCATGGTAACTTTTTCACAATAGATAAAAAGTCTGAGTCTATTTAGAATAGATTCATACTGTGATAAATTTATTCACTAGAATACTATGTGGCAGGAAAAATGAATGGCCCATTGATAAATCAGCAGGGCTGTTTTTCAGAAACAGAAAGCTGTACTGAGCAAAAGATCTCTTATATAATAGGGAATAGTGCATTCTATTTATATGAAATTTTAGAATAACCAAATCTAATATGTGGGAGAAAATAATTTTATTTATTTATTAAGAACTTTAAAAGAGTAGTCATCTTTGGGAGATATCTGGAGAGGTTCAAATGTGAAAAGGCCAGAGTAACTTCCTGGGAAATCTGTAATGTATATATTTATAGGGTTTTGTGTTATACAGGTGTATACATTTATCATGATAAAGAAACAAACTGAAATGACTTAATTTACATGATAAATAGTCGTTCTGATGGAATTAAAAAGTAGTGTTGGAATTTGTATACAAAATTTTTTAATACCAGGGAATTAAAACTAGATCAAGTGATGAAAACTTTAGAGACTGTGATATATTTTAAGGATTTTTCTGTTTTCTCAAGTGTGTTTTTTTTTATCAAGACACATTTTCTCCAGACTGTCTGCCCTGCCAACTCCATTAGATACTTTTCCTTTGTGTTCCAACTGCTTCTGGAGGGTGCATCTACCAGAGTATTTCCTCTTAATATATTTCTCTCTATTACTACATTACACACTCCTTTAGGCCAGAAGATTTATATAATTTATCTTTATCCTTATTGCTAGAGCTGGCACAGAAATGGCACATAACAAGCAGTCAGTAAATGATCAGAGAAGCAATACACAATTACCAAGAATAAAGTAGAAAATTCTTTCCATCCCTTTTTAATTAATGTAAAATAGTGTTTTTTAACACGGGCTTAAAGGAGGGGTCATAAGTTTAAATGTCCATCATTTTCAGTTAATATAAGTGGGTGAAATGGGATGAGCCAAATAATTTTTGAATATGTAATAAATTGGAAAGCTTGTGTCCTTTATTTAAAAGGAAGCATATGCTCGTCCATGCCTGCTAAATTTTTATGATGTAGGGATATAAACTGGTCATTTCAGAGATTCAGAGTATCAAGAGAAGAAAAATGCTCAGCTTTTTCCTAATTTGAGCTCCAACTTTACATTTTGGCTACATATCTAAGGCATACATATTACAACACTTCTCTAGATTCTGATCTGAGAGAAACCAACTTGTGATCGCTGCTATGGAATTTTTTGTTACCAAGAAAACAGTAGTTAGAAACAACTATGGGGGGTGCCTGGGTGGCTCAGTTGTTGAGCGTCTGCCTTCAGCTCAGGTCATGATCTTGGGGTCCTGGGACTGAGCTCCACATTGAGCTCCCTGCTCAGCGGGAAGCCTGCTTCTCCCTCTTCCATTCCCCCTGATTGTGTTCCCTCTCTCACTGTGTCTCTCTCTGTCAAATGAATGAGTAAAATCTTAAAAAAAAAAAAAAGAAAAAGAAAAAGAAACAATGGGAGGGGCATCTAGGTGGCTCAGTTGGTTAACGTCTGCCTTTGGCTCAGGTCATAATCTCAGGGTTCTAGGATCAAGCCCCCATCTGGCTCCCTGCTCAGTAAGGAGTCTGCTTCTCTCTCTCTCTCTCTGTCAAATAAATAAATAATTTTTTTAAAAAGAAACAACTATGATAGCAGATACATATTTTTTGCATTTAGTAAGACAGCCTAATTAGTGTAAGTGACAATTCAGGGACTGGATGATGCCTAAAAGGAAGTTTCATAACCTATATATCAAGACAAAGTATTCAACTTCTAGAAATGAAGATTTAACAATGAAGTAAGCTACAAGTCCCAGGAAACTCTGCACCACTGCCATTCCACAACACACAGCTTACTCTCAAGGTATTCATTATTGCTTGGTCTTTCCAGACAAATTTTCCAAATTTGTCTAGTGAGAGTTATTCTCTGCAGAAAAGCATCTCTGATTGCATAATTAATGTTAGAAGAAAATAAGCTATTTATAACCAAAATAACTGGAACACATGTATTCCATAAAGGAAGATATAAATGAATTCACACATTATAAGGTTTACATGTTTCTTATTTCTTTTTGGCTACGCTTTTCCATTAAGTAGAATTTGACTCACACTTATTTTCCATATTTATTTCCCTTTGTGCCCTAGGATTACCACAGAAAATTTAACAATTTTGAATTCTAATTAAACTTTCCTGTGACTTCCCAATGTAATAAAACCCCAAATGTTGATAGGGAGAAAGTTTTGCCTACTTAGGTTATACTGGTTTACTTATTTTACAAAATTTTAAAAAGGAATTAAACCTCTAGTTTATCAAGCTCAGTACATAACACAAGAAATAATTTGCAAAAGATATACTTTGAACTTTATTTGAAAGATAGAGTTCTTTAAGCAATGTTTGAATCATTAAGAGGAACAAAACATTTCCAAGTCAAAAGTGCAAAGTCCTCTTACTGGAAAGAAAGCCAGTGACATAAGAAAAAAAAATAATAAATGTCCATTGAAAAATTAATTCTCTTACATTTAGGGCAATTTTTATAATATTGCAAAGGGCAAAATGAGAAATATGTGAGAACATGATATGAATAAATCACAGACATATGCTGGTCATTTGTTACCTATTCTTTGCAACAATAATAATCAATGGTAATTGACTGCTTTTTATGTACCAGGTACAATGCTAAATGCTTTTTATACATATTCTCAATTAATACTTGCTATGAAACCATCAGACAGTAAAAGCTTTAATCATTTTCCTAATTTGTATAACATTTCTGATACTTTGCTAGGAGATCACTTTTTTTTAGGTTATCAAATTTGCTGCAGGCAGTGTTCTTATTCTGTTTGTAGGTGCTAGTCTATTTTTATATTCTTATTCTGGTCAAATTTTATATATATATATATATTTTTTTTTCCTTAATCAGATTCCCAAGAGTTTTTCTATATAATAGATCTATAAGAGGTAAATAGTTTGAAAATATTTATCTTTTCTCCTTGAGGGCTTCTACTTATCAATTCAAATTTTATTTTTATTAATTCACAGATATAATTTTTTATATTTTAATATTTCAGAAGTATAGAGATGTGTTTTCTTTGTGTTCTACAGTGGTGACATCATGTTAATCTACACAATTCATGTGAGAACCACCTTTGTTGTATTGCATAAGTGTTAGTACAAAGTGTTCTATCCTCTGTTGTTTCCTTGATATTTGTAATTTTCTTAATGATTTCTTGTTATTTCTGAAGTTTACTTAGCAATGGGTTTCTTAGTTTTCCAAACTGTAGTTAAAATTTCCATGACAACATAGGCATGTATCTTTCAATACATTTTTGGTAAATGTTTCCGTAATAAAAATTATGTTTATCATTTGTCTCCACACTTTTCATACCTACTATTGCAGGCTGATCTGTGTCCCTTCAAAATCCATATGTTGAAACCCTAAGTGCCAGTTGTGCTAACATGTGACTGTAAATAAGGCCATAAAGGCAGACTCTAATCTAATCTGACTGAAGTCCTTATAAGAAGTGGACATTAGGGGGCACCTGGGTGGCTCTGTGGGCTAAGACTTTGCCTTTGGCGTGGGTCATGATCTCAGGTTCCCGGGATCGAGCCCCACATGGGGCTCTCTGCTCAGCAGGAAGCCTGCTTCCTCCCCACCCCGCCTGCCTCTCTGCCTGCTTGTGATCTCTCTCTCTCTCTCTGTCAAATAAATAAATAAAATCTTAAAAAAAAAAAAGAAGTGGATATTAGAACACATAGTGGAGACACAGAGGCTCAACATACAGAAGGAACACCACTTGTAAAGGCAGCAAGAGAGGGCCACCTCTAAGCCAAGGAGAGAGGCCTCAGAGGAAACCAACCCTACTGATGCCTTGATCTTGGATTTTTAGCTTCCAGAACTGTGAAAACATAAATCTCTGTTTTAAGCTACCTAGTCTGGGGTACTTTGTTATGGCAGCCCAAATAATATACCTAGTAAAATGAGTAGTGTACTTATTTAGGTCCTTTTGAATATTTTTACCTTTGCTTTCAAGATTCCACTAGAAAATAAAACATCTAAATATTTAATAGTAGTTAAAACATAATATTAAGGAATAAACACATTATCTTTATGAAAATACTAAGGCTATCCATTATAATATTAATAAATGTTTTACAGTGATTTTAGACTTCATGTAACAGACACATTGCTGCTGCCTTGGCACTTATTAGCCAACAATTACTTCATATGACTATAAAGTGTTACTTTACAAGACTATAAAGACATAAAGACATGTCGTCATCATGTCAGTGCTCACAGATTTCTTTGAAAGTAAGCTTGAGGAACTGATCTCATTATAATTTAGGAAAAAGTAAACTTCCCCTTTTCAAATTTGTATAGAGCAGATTTTATAAACATTCTGAGGGACATCTACAAACTTGTGTAAACATTTTGAAAATATTGCCACACTTCAAGCAATAAATATAGCAAGATTTTAGGTGATTGTGTTTGTATCAGTAATTTATGACTTTTAAATAGTTTTACCATTAATCTAGTGCTTTAGATTATAAAATAAGAAGCTAACAAAGATATGAAAAGCCCTTAAATAATGAAGAACTTTAAAAGTTCCTGGATTACATATTTTAATTTAGTGACTCAGAATATTTTTGTCAAATCTCATAACATGAAAAGCTATAAAACTATATTTCTACTTTGTGTTTACTGCAGTCTCTTTTTGATATACATTGAAATCTAACCTTCTATTTTATTTTTTTTAAAGATTTTATTTATTTATTTGACAGAGAGATCACAAGTAGGCAGAGAGGCAGACAGAGAGAGGAGGAAGCAGGCTCCCTGCTGAGCAGAGAGCTCAATGCAGGGCTCCATCCCAGGACTCTGAGATCATGACCTGAGCCGAAGGCAGAGGCATAACCCACTGAGCCACCCAGGCGCCCTGAAATATAACCTTTTATAAACTTATTTTTAATAAATGAATTTGCTCAAAACAAGGATCTTTATTTACTGTCTTTTCAGGACTTCACTAATATCCAGTTATGGGTTATTTTAGCTACCTGTTAGAAAGTTTTCATATAGCTTTTTAACTTTTCACCTAGTCTTTATCAAGCAAAGAAATGTGATAAGCAAATGTCTGTACTACCTAGATATGTGTTATATAGACTACTTTCTATCTGCTTAAATCTGTGGGGATAACATTCAAGGGAAAAAAAAAACAAAAAACAATGAAAGCAAACTACTAGTACAGCCTATTCAGTGTTGATAATACACAGTTAATAGCTAATATCTGAACTTCGATAAGTAGGAAATACTACTCCTTGTAACAATTTTCACCATGTCTATCATTTTGCCCAATGGAGACACCTTCGGATTAGGCCTTATTTGGGAAATTTCTCTACTTAGCCAAATACACCAAATATAAGACATGCCGTAAGGATACAATTGGCAGAATGTGACTAATGCAACACAGCATACTCAGGGTATGAGTATTGCTTCACGACTGAATAAAGGGAAGTATTCTTTTGATAGCCAACTAAATACTTTACAATGAATCTATTACCAAGGAATAAAAGTATACTCAAAATAACTCTTGTAACAGGTGGAATTTTCATTTGGCTCTTGAGATATCCACCTCCAAATGTACATGCCATGTATGATCTCCTTCCAACAAGAGCCCATAGAACCCATTAATATGACAGGAAACCATATTATTAGCTTATATATGGCAAAGTGGACATAATTTTGAAGATATAATTAAGGTTTCTAATCATTTGACTTTGAGTTAAATAGACAGTGTCCTGAATGGCTTGTCAATATCAAATGAGCCCTTAAGAGAGATTTTTCTTTTGTTCTTGAGGAAGTAAGTTTGTGCTGTTTTAAGCTGTTAACATTGTTGTAGTTTATTACACAGGAATAGAAAACTAATATAACTTGGGGTGCCTGGGTGGCTCAGTCAGTTAAGCATCTGCCTTTGGCTCAGGTCATGATCTCAGGGTCCCAGGATGGAGCCCTTAGGATCAAGTCCCAGGTCAGGCTCTCTGATCAGTGGGAAGCCTGCTTCTCCCTCTCCCTTTGCCCTCCCTCTGCCCATGCTCTCTCTCTTTCTCTTAATTAAATAGAATCTTAGAGGGAAAAAAAAGAAAACTAATATAACTTCTATGGTATATTGTATACAATTCATAATGTAAGGTGTTGGTTTGCTTAGTCACTTACAACAATTTTTAATTTTTTTTTCTTTCTTCATGAAAGCCTAAAAATAATCTATAAATAGTATTATTGGTTAGACTGGACATATCCCACTACTATAATGTAGGGAAACTTTTAGCTGGAAATACACAAAACTCATTGCTAACTGACCTAAATAATAAATAATCACCTTACAAAAATCAAAGTACAAAGGCAAATTAGCTCAGGATTTAAGGATCCAGTAGCACAACAATGTCACTGGGATTAATTTTCTGCTTATCTCTCTATTCTGCAAATTTCCTCTCATATGTCACTGACCAGAAACAAATCTTCAGTGTCATGTGTTTCCTTTTTCATCCTGTCAGTAGATATTTAGTAGGTGTCTTTAATACACTTGGCAATAAAGAAAAACACAGTTACTAGTGTCTTCTCTCCTTGGGGAAGCTAAAGTACCGGACAACACCAGTGTGGAAGTAATTTAAGCAAGACAGAATAGTGAACAAGTAGACTGAGATCTAGCAAAGATAAATAATAATTTGACTCTGAAGCATTAATATACTGATTACATAGAAGTATCTGGATCAGTCCAACTTTATGTGAAAAAAATAAAAGGGACCTTTTCGACTGACAGAAAATACAGTATAAAATGGAATACAGCATCACTGCTTAAAGCATATATAAAATGAGGCTACATTAATAAAACAAAAGTGATAGTTTCAACTGACTTTTGTTATCCAAATTTAATGCAGAATGAATATGGTATTTACTTACATGTTTACATGGTATTATGAAAGAAGACAGAATTCAGGGGATAGAAGTCAAATTAAATAGGAGTCTAGAAATAATGTTACATGACAATAAGAACTCTAAGGAAATAATACATGAAAATGAGAAGATGTAAAGGAATCCTTATTAATCATTAGTATTTTCTCAAGTAGACAATCTACCAGGAAAAATCGTGAGTTCCAAATCACACACACCCACACACACACATAATGTTTATGAAAATTCTGAATGGCCATTTCTTTCTTTTTTTTTTCTTTAAAGATTTTATTTATTTATTTGACAGAAAGAAATCACAAGTAGATGGAGAGGCAGGCAGAATGAGAGAGGGAAGCAGGCTCTCTGCTGAGCAGAGAGCCCGATGCGGGACTCAATCCCAGGACCCTGAGATCATGACCTGAGCTGAAGGCAGCGGCTTAACCCACTGAGCCACCCAGGCGCCCCTGAATGGCCATTTCTTCAGGATATCAAAAAAAAAAAGATTCCTTAAGGGGAGGAGTACCACTATACATTTTCTTTAAATTATAAAAACCACTTAGGTGGTTTTTATGATCCCTGCCTCCTGGTGTTCATGCCCTTATATCATTTCATCTTGACTGAGAACAGGACCTATCACTGGCTTCTAATCAACAGAATATGGCAATGATGAAAAGATATATGTGATTATGTGTATATTAATATGCTACATAAGTTTGTAATGTTCATCTCAGTAAATGATTCTCTTGTCTGCTGGCTTTGAAGAAGCAAGCTGCCACATTGTAAGACACAAAATGGAGAAGGTCATGAACAAGAAGCTAAAGGTGGCCTTCCGCCAATAGCCAGCAAAGAACTGATTTCTTCCGTTCATCAGCCTGCAAGGAACTGAATCCTGCTAACAATCGAAAGGAGCTTAGAAGGAGATCCTTCTTGAAATGAGCTTCCAGTGACCTGATGAAACACCTTGATCCCAGGGAGACCCTTAACACAGGACTCAGTTGAGTGCGTTTTTTTAAACCACTAAATGTGTCGAAATGTTGCTATTACCAATAGATAACAAATACAAGCCTATCTTCAAATATTACATGAGATTTTTTGCTAAATATTTTATCTGTGTACTTATCTTTAATTTATCTGCGCTGGTATCCAAAAATATGATTAAGTTTCTATCTTACTTTATTCTGGATAGAAGTCTTTTTACTATACTTTATTTATCTTTTTAAAAATCTATTCATTTATTTTAGAGAGAGAGATGAATCACATAAGCCAGGGGAAGGGCAGAGAAAGAGGGAGGGAGAGAGAGAATCTCAAGCAGACTCCCTGATAAGCAGAGAGGCAGAGAAATCCTTTTTTTTTTTTTTTTAAATTTTTATTTATTTGTTAGAGAGAGAGAGAGAGACAGAGCACAAGCACAGGCAGATAGAGTGGCAGGCTAGAGGCAGAGGAAGAAGCAGGCTCCCTGCCGAGCAAGAAGCCTGATGTGGGACTTGATCCCAGGATGCTGAGATCATGACCTGAGCTGAAGGCAGCTGCTCAACCAACTGAGCCACCCAGGCGTTCCGAGAAATCTTTTTATTTTAAAAGTGAGGCTCAGGGGCGCCTGGGTGGCTCAGTGGGTTAAAGTCTCTGCCTTCGGCTCAGGTCTTGATCCCAGGGTCCTGGGATCGAGCCCTGCATCGGGCTTTCTGCTTAGCAGGGAGTCTGCTTCCTCCTCTCTCTGCCTGCCTCTCTGCCTACTTGTAATCTCTTTCTGTCAAATAAATAAATAAAATCTTTAAAAAATAAAATAAAAGCTACACTCAAGGCTGCCATTTTCTTATCTATTCACCTGTTAAACACACTGAAAAATGACAAAGGTTATCATCAATGACATTTCTGTGTAAAATCCAATAAGCAAATTAAGAAGCATATATCTGGATGACAACATATTCATACAAAAAAACTCTTTAGTGTGTTAATGACATGACCTGTTGCACTCTCTGGCTTTTAAATATCACTGTTAAATAGGAGGAACTATTATGGGCTTCTCTTCACCTCTCAAATGACTTTTATGTCATTTAAAAATAAATTATTATCATCTGATAGCATTTAGAGTACTTCTATTTATTTTGCAATTAGCCAATCAGAGTGATTAGCTAAAAAGACCTCTTAATATTAACTGCATTTTGTGCCACTCAGCTGGTATCCATCATAAATTACTTTAATTTGTATGTCTTAACTTCTACTTTTTTGTATGTCTTCTCATCTACTCATTTGTATGTCTTAACTTCTCTAAAGTAAACAAGATCATGGGAATAGGGTTTACGTCTATGTATTTCTTTTAAGCCTCAGTGTGCCAACTCCTGGATGCCACATCTACATAAATACTTTCCTTATATGATCACATAATTAATCATTTAATAATTACTTCTATTCAGGGACCCTAGGACACTTTTATTTTAAAAAAGAAAACAGAATAACCTTGTCAAGAAAAACAAGTTTTAAAATGATAAATGAAGGGAATTAAAAAAAAAAAAAAGAAATGTGCAAAGGAAAAGAGGAAGAAAGGAATAAAGGAAAGAGGAAGGGAAAGAGAGAAGAAGAAAGGAATGATATAAGGGGAAAAAAAGAAAACATGTCTTAATACTTTTATCTTATGGAATAAAACGATTGGTTTACTATAGCTAATCCTCTAGTAGATCACCAGTGATTTTTTTTTTTTTTTTTACTGGATAGCTACAATGACATTATACAGAGAACAATTTTATAATGATGTGTTTAATAATTTTAAAGATCATGCTATAGTCTCTGTTATTGGGTAATTACTAATAAATCTTTTATAAATTGTAATCGTTATATTAAAAAAAAGAGAAGTAGGAAGATTTTAACACTCGGGATAATCCTTGAATAGTCCCTGACTAAACACTATTTAATTATATCCATTAAGCATACCCACTGCCTGATAACTAGAGCAGATTAGTTTATCCAACTGAAATGTTAAAAAATGGACACCGAGTCTGAGATTTTCATTGTGGCATATAATTCTACTGATTAGCAAAATAGCAATTTTCAAGGTGATTTCTTCCTTTATTTAAAATAAGACAAACCACTCAACCAAAACTAATAGTTCATAAGGAATTAATCAGGCCACACTAGCCAAAAAGTACAGTTATTATTTCGTTATATAATTTTAAGAAAGGAAAGATGAAGGTGACACAAATAATTGACACAGGGATTATAAATCAAAATAAGTACAAATGCTCATCTGGAAATAGTGCAGCACTAACATGCTGGATTTCATAAGTACATGTTTCTACATAGGCAAATGGATTGAGGGGTTTAAAATAATTTCGCATCTTCAGAACTGTAGAAACTTACCACGACTTTGTAGAGAAAATGTGATTTTATTTCAGGGTACATTCTATCTGTGTTTCTACTGACAGTTCAGTATTACCTGCACTTTATCTAGATTAAGTCTTAACATAACTCTTTCATCAAAGCTACTTCACTAACATGTAGGTGACTGATTCTAATGGAACTGCTGAAAAGAAGACAAAGAAAGGGCTGTCGTGCCCACACCAATAGTTTTGCTACCCAAACACGTACAATTATTTCCACTAAAGCTTTCAAATTTGACGCTGAACAGGAGGTTTCACTAGATACAACCCTGAAGCAATTGCTATTACTGATCATGCCAAATAGATTAGCAGAATTTTCTCCTGAATTATTTCTTTCTAACTGGGGAGTTTGGAGATTAAATGGGTCTTAGAAACATTTAGTGAAATTCATGGATTAATTTTTTGGCTTGTTTTGTAGGCACTATCTTATGTGTCATTACATCTATAAAAGAGTATTTGGAAGTTAATTGTTTTTCTTTCCTCATTTAAAAAAAAATTACAAGAATTATTCCTCAGATATTTTAGTGACAAGATTCAATGAAGGCCATTTATTCAGTTATTAATTCAACAGAGTCATTAGTCCACTATGTGACAGGCATTGCATTATAGACAAAAATTAGGCAAGACAAAATCCTGTCTAGGAACTTATGAAGTAGGAGAGATTAAAAAAGTAAACAAATAGGTAAAATAAAATGTGATGCATCTTAAATAAAGGTTGAACCTAACTCCCCCTAGCAGTTTCACGAAAGGTGAGAAACCAAGTCTTGAATATCACTAGGAAGGTATGGAGTAGAAAAGACATATGAGCAAAGTTATACTCTGAAGCATTAAGACTGGAGGACTACATTGTATTGTGATACCTCGAACAGTCTGATAGTGTCAAAGCTTTGGATGAATATGGACTATGGTAAGAAATAACACCTAAAAGTTTCAAATAATGAAGATCCTTGAATGAAATGTCTAGGCATTTCATAGTAAGAAAACATTTAAACATTTTTGGCAAGACGGTAATGTGAAAGATTTGCATTTTAGGAAAATCCACTGAGCTTCAGTACACAGAATTTTAATTATCTTATCTTCTTTCCAAACTACAACAATCACGGAAAAAATGATGACGGGAGAAAGAAGAGATATTAGAGGCTGTTGAGAGATGTAATTGGCAGAATTTGTTGCATATTTAGATTTGATTGCAAAGAGGAGAAAGGGTATGTATGTATGTATCAATCAATCAATCAATCAATCAATGTAAGTAAGTAAGTAAGTAAATAACAATAATAAGACCATTCCAGAGACTTACATTCCTTTGGGACTATACTATATTCTAAGATAATTAAATACTGAAAGATCACAGTCCTTCTCACTCAACTCCTACTTGCCATGACTAGGACTGGCTCAGTTGTCTAATTTTTGTATCATTTAATTATATCTCATTTTCTTGTAATACTAAGTCTTTACTTCAAATATACAACTAAGGCATATATTCTGTCATATATCCTTGAACCCATATTTATTGGACTTCCTCTTCCCAGGCCTCCAACCACCGGCTTCACTTTCAAAATTTTTTACATTGCTTTCTTAAAACTTCATTCCACAGTTAACAAATCTAACTGTATCATAATGGCTGAATATTTTTTCAGTTGAATTTTTGTTGTAAGTTCCCACTGATAAACCCTGGTTTGATAACTGCATAAAGTACAAGTAAACTTAAGTTTGGAAGAAGAAACATTATATGGGATACATACCCATGTTTCCATGGGTCAGTCAGAAGCTTTTGCTCTTACTATCCCTTTCTAGGTCCATTGAACATTAGAGGAATGTGCCAAAATATTTACGTCAAAAATTAACTAATAATTAATAACAAATCTAAACGTTGACATTTCTCAAGGGGTATAAAGTTTCAGTTATGCAGGATAAATACATTCTAGAAATCTCATGTACAATATAGTATTTACAGTTAACAAGATAGTATTGTATACTTTAAAGTACATAAAGAGGATGGCTCTCATGTTAAGGGTTTTTACCAGAAAAGAAAAAAGAAAAGAATTAAAAAGAAAAAAGAATTAGAAGAAAAATTTGTTGTTAATAGATGTTTATTACCTTGGTTTGATGATAGTATCATGTGTATATGCATATGTCTCAACATATATTAAATTTGTGAAATTTATATATATCAATTTTATCTCAATAAAACTAGAAAAAGGATATATTTCACTATTTTCTTTAAAGGCCACTCACATTTTGGCTTAATTCCTGTATCTCCTTTATGTGTGGGGGATGTTCTGACTGAATGAAGTCAGCTGGCCCACAGAATATAAAAAATGTTTAAACACATTCTTAAAACAGGATTTGTTTCCATACCCATAAGCTCTATCAATCTATGCCTTTCCTGAGTTTTTTTTTTTTTTTTTCCCCCAGGGAAATCCAATTGCTTCTCATTGGCATCTGCTTCTATAGGCCCTTAATTCTGACCTCTCTCAGTTCTGCTAAGTCACAGCTCTCTGTCTGCTATTGAGTCACACATATTTATGATTTAATATTGCAAATGTCCTAATATTCCAGAAATAAAACTGCATTTCTAATCTTTACTTTTTATCTTATTTTATTTTTTATCTTTATCTTTGTTGGGAACAAAGAAGAAAGAGACAGAAGTGTCTTCACTTCATTATCTTGAAATGAACAGTTAGAAATGAGAGTAAACAAACCATAAGTGACTCTTAATCTCACAAAACAAACTGAGGGTTGCTGGGGGGAGGGGGTTTGGGAGAAGGGGGTGGGATTATGGACATTGGGGAGGGTATGTGCTTTGGTGAGTGCTGTGAAGTGTGTAAACCCCTGGGGATAAAAATATATGTTTATAAAAAATAAAAAATTAATAAAAAAAAACAAATGAAAAAAAAAAAAAAAAAGAAATGAGAGTAAAGGACAGCCACAAGATTTAACTTGCAGGTGAATGAGCAGACACAGGAAATGAATTCAGTGAGAAGTCCAGAATGCCTCTCACCACCTTCAGTATTTCTGTCAAAACTGCGTTTTTTATGTTGTGCCAAAGTTTTTGTAATATTTGCTTCTATACACATTCATAAAAATCCAGTAGAGTCACTTTTCAAAATTTATTAAAAAATCAATGTGGTTTAGTGAATACAAAATTTGTAGTTAGGTTCAAGTGTCAAATTTGTTATTATATAGTCGTACACCTTCAGTTTATAACTCTTCTCATCTCAGTTCTAGTTCCAAAGTTTGACTGTTCCAGATACTTTACATTTTTTTTTAATTAACTCTTTTTTTTAAACATTATTTTATTGCTGATATTCTTCTTGCTTTTTACATAAGAATCTGAGATGGAGCTTGCCCAGGTGGTAAAGTTATATGACTGCAAATGACTGGATCAATACCCTTCGAAGCCTCCAGCTCAGGAATACTACTCTTTTTTCTTTTGTTCGACCAGCTGGCAATACTGACCATCACCATGTTGGATTCTGTTACACTACTTATTCATCATTTTTTCTCAATATCCTATATAGATGTCTATGATGTTTACCCTTACAGGTTAATATTTTCAAGGCTTTTTATTCAGTCTTCTGTTCTTATGTTAAATATGATATTTGTATGAATTACTTATTCTCCTTTGCTTCAACTCTTATGTATACCTGTAAGTTCCAACTTAAAAATTCTACCCTAGAATTCTGATATGCCCAAAATTTAAAAAAATTTTTAAAGATTTTATTTATTTGAAAGAAAGATTTTATGTGAAAGATTTTATTTATTGAAAGAGAGCAGCAGGAGAGGGGCAGAGGGAGAGGAAGAAAACAGACTCTCTACCAAGCAGGGAGCCTGTTGCCAGGCTGGATCCCAGGACCTTAAGATTATGACTTAAGCCCAAGGCAGATACTTAACTGGCTGAACCACCCAGGTGCCCCATGCCCAAGATTTTATATTCAAATTCCATATCTCTGTGAATATTCCTAGAAATTCTGATCCAAATGCCTCTACATTTATCATATTATATTATCATATCCCCCACCAAAAAAACTTACTTCCCTTTCTGGTTCCTAATTTTCTAACTGCTAACATGTGAAATATCACAAATTTCTTGGCTTAATTACTACAATTATGTATTATTTTGCTTCCCTGCCTCCTATCTCTTCTATTCAAACTTCTACCCTGAGTGATTCTTCTAAACTGTAAACTTTATCATGCTATAACCTATTTGAAATCCTTTAAGGCCTTGGCATAAATTTTAGTGAATATTTTATACTATTCAGATTAGCAAATAAACCTTGCATTTTCTTTTGCTTAACTTTCTGATTGCCTCCTATTTTAACCCCAACACAATTGTTAATATGAACCTCAAGACATTATGTTAGTTCCAAAATATATTCTGAACTTTCATTTCTCTGTGTCACATATAAGATTTTCTTCTATCAACTTTTAAACTTCAGTTCAAATGTCATCCACCTCAGGATTTCCCATGAATCCCCTCAACTTTTGTGAAGTTTTTTTGAAGTTTCATAGCACAGTGCGGACCTTTCTCTCGTAGCATGAACCTCATTGTATTGTAAGATGATGGTTTTGTTTTGTTTGTTTACCCCCCATTTCTTCTGTTTGTTGTAACCTTCAATTTTTATTTACAGACTTATTTTTTGTATTCACAAAATTTTTCTTATCATGCAGTAAAATATTCAGTAAGAAATTTTCGAAGGGGAAAAAAAAATTTTGAAGGGATGAGAGGAAAGGGAAAAATCAAGAATTTGAATCATAAAACCTCTTACAAAATCACAAATTGATTCTCCTTTTTAATGCTGCCTCACCTTTCTCAAAGAGTTGTTATGACAGTGATACAATGCCAAGTTAAAGCATTTTACAAATACAGAGCCATACATATTTATAAAACATTAATATATACTTGAATTGATAAATGAGTAAGGTTGTAAGATAAATATCAATAGGCAGAAATCAATTAGTGTATTTCTAAACATTAATAATGAAGCAGCAGAAAGAGAAATCAAAGAAACAATCCCTCTTACAATTCCACCAAAAATAATAAAATGCCTAGGAATAAATTTAACCAAGAAGATGAAAGATTTGTACTCTGAAAACTATAAAATACTGATGAAAGATTGAAGAAGACAAAAATAAATGGAAAGATATTTCATGTTCATGGGTTGAGAGAACAAATATTGTTAAAATGTTCACACTACCCAAAGCAAACTTCAAATTTAATGAAATCCCTATCAAAATACCAAGGCATTTTTCACAGAACTAGAATAAACAATCCTAATTTTTTTATGAAATCACAAAAGATCCTGTATAGCCAAAGAAATCTTGAAAAGAGAGGAAAAAAAAGCTAGAGGTATCACAATTCCAGATTTCAAATTATATTACAAAGCTATAGTAATCGAATAGTCTGAAAATGGCACAAAAATAGACACATAGATCAGCAGATTAGAACATAAAGCCCAGAAATAAACTCATGATTATACAGTCAATTAATCTTCAACAAAGTATTGGGCACCTGGGTGGCTCAGTAGGTTAAGCCGCTGCCTTCGGCTCAGGACTTGATCTCAGAGTCCTGGGATCGAGTCCTGCATCGGGCTCTCTGCTCAGCAGGGAGCCTGTTTCCCTCTCTCTCTCTGCCTGCCTCTCTGTCTACTTGTGATCTCTCTCTGTCAAATAAATAAATAAAATCTTTAAAAAAAAATCTTCAACAAATTATCAAGAATATACAATGGGAAAAAAACAGTCTCTTCAATAAATGATGCTGGGAAAACTGGACAGCCACATGCAAAAGAGTAAAATTGGACAACTTTCTTTCACAATATACAAAAGCTCAAAATGGATTAAAGACCTAAATGTCAGACCTGAAATCATAAAACCCTAGAAGAGAAACAAGCAGTAATTTGTCTGATATTGGCTGTAGTGACATTTTTCTAAAAATGTCTCCTAAGACAAGGGAAACAAAAGCAGAAATAAACAATTGGGACTACATCAAAATAAAAAGGTTCTGCATAGCAAAGGAAACAATCCACAAAACTAAAAGACAACCTACTGCATAGGAGAAGATATTTGCAAATGAGCTATTCAATAAAGGGTTAGCATCCAAAATATATAATGATCTTATACAACAATATCTCAAAAATGGCAGGTATTTCTCCAAAGAAGACATACACATGTCATGTCAACAACACATGAAAAGATGCTCAACATCACTCATCGCCTGGGAAATGCAAATCAAGATTACAATGAGATAATACCTCATACATGTCAGAATGGCTAAAATGAAGAACACAAGAAATACATGTTGGCAAGGATGTGGAGAAAAACGAACCCTGTGCACTGCTGGTGGGAAGGCAAACTGGTACAGATACTGTGGAAAACAGTATGGAGTTTCCTCAAAAAATTAAAAATAGATTTCATTTCTTTTGATGGCTGCATAGTATTCCATTGTGTATATATACCACATCTTCTTGATCCATTCATCTCTTGATGGACATCTAGGTTCTTTCCATAGTTTGGCCATTTGCAACAACATGGATGGAACTAGAGCGTATCATGCTTAGCGAAATAAGTCAAGCAGCAAAAGACAACTATCATATGATCTCCCTGATATGAGGAAGTGGTGATGCAACATGGGGGCTTAAGTGGGTACGAGAAGAATAAATGAAAGAAGATGGTATTGGGAGGGAGACAAACCATAAGTGACTCTTAATCTCACAAAACAAACTGAGGGTTGCTGGGGGGAGGGGGTTTGGGAGATTAAGAGTCACTTATGGTTTGTCTCCCTCCCAATCCC
>NC_081561.1:42753034-42799746 GCF_022355385.1 Mustela nigripes | reverse complement strand
GGGGGTTTGGGAGAAGGGGGTGGGATTATGGACATTGGGGAGGGTATGTGCTTTGGTGAGTGCTGTGAAGTGTGTAAACCTGGTGATTCACAGACCTGTACCCCTGGGGATAAAAATATATGTTTATAAAAAATAAAAAATTATATAAAATGAAAAAAAAATTAAAAATAGAAATACCAAATGATCTGGTAGTCACACTACTGGATATTTATCCAAAGAATATAAAAACAGTGATTCAGGGGGATACATGCACCCCTATGTTTATGTTTATAGCAGCATTATCTACAATAGCCAAATTATGGAAGCAGCCCAACTATCCACTGGTAAATGAATAGGTACAGATGTCGTATACATATACAATGGAATATTATTCAACCATAAAAGAACGAAATCTTGCCATTTGCAATAAGAGGGAGTGTTGGTCTAGAAAGTATAAAGTTAAGCAAAATAAGTCAGTCAGAGAAAGATCAATACCGTATGATTTCACTTGTACCATATGAATTCACTTCAATTTGTCAATTGAAGGAATAAAACAAAGGAAAAAAAGAGGGGCAAACTAAAAATCCGACTCTTACTTACAGAGGAAAGAACTGATGGCTACCAGAGGGGAGGTGGGTGAGGGAATGGTTGAAGTCAGTGAAGGGGATTAAGAGTACATTTATCTTGATAAGCACTGAGTAATATATGGAATTGTTGAATCACTATATTTTACACCTGAAACTAATATAACGCTCCAGGTTAATTACTCTTAAAAAGACACTCAAGAATTCAGATTTAATAAAATAATAAAAAAAGATTAAAAAACACATATTAGGTCGCAGTGGTTGACATGCAAGCTCAACACAGCTGAAATTAGATAGAGATAAAATCTTAAGATTCTCTATGAATGCCTGGGTATGCTTTCCACAGGAATCATGGAACTTTCTAAAATAAAATAATAAACTTTCTGAATAATAAGCTTTCTGAATAAACTAGAACATTTATTCCCAATTTATATGTAAAAGTTTTGTTAAACAGCAAAGCACTCTACAAATATAATGTATTCATGGTTAACTATTAAACATCTCATACAAGCAAATCACTGTGCTAATACTGCAGGGAATATAAATTCACAGAAGAAAGTAGCATATTTAATGGTTAGTATATGGGATTTTAATCCAGCACGCTAAACTTGTTCTTTAAGCCTGAGGGTCTTCATGTAAAAATGGAGTTGATAATACCAGTCCTGTCCATTTCTTAGGATTGTATGGGCAAAGGAAACAATCTATGTGACAGTTTTTATTTAAAACAATGGAGCTCAATATGGATGAAGGGTAAGGTTTTGTCTTCTTGAGTTTCAAAGGCAAGAAAAAAAACTGGGATATGAAGAATATAGAGGACACCCCTGGTAATCTTCTGGCAATGAACAGTTCAAGCTCTGATTTTCCAGTAGAAAGGTAATTTCTATTTGGCTTTAGTCGTCAGCTCTATGTCTGTGACCTGACTATATCTATGTCTTGAATGCATATTTCAACGCTGGCAGACCAACAGAGATACACCGCCTACATTAAAAAAAGATGTGTTTCTTCAACTTTCTTTTTCTTAGCTAATATATTCTTAATACTGGTTTATGACTACTCTAGGGCTACTTCAAATTTTCTTTCTTTAAATAGTCCTACCGTCAAGAAGTTGTGGTGATGATAGTTTTTCTTAGATTGTTTATATAGGCACTGAGTCTATCTTGTTCCCCAAGTCTAAAAATTCAAATAAGAATTTGAATTTGAAATGAAATACTTCTTCCTGAAGGCAACCCAGCATCTGGAAATATTTTATTGTGAAGACCACCTTTTTCATCCTTGCCCTACTCACTAAGACTCTCAAATTTCTTCTCTCTTCAGTGAAATGTGGTCTTTTGTAATGACTTATTTCCCCAGTGGAACACACACACACACTCACACACACACACTACTACACACACACACACATATTCTCTATACTCTCTATTTTTTCTAAAACATATTTATGTCATCAGAAATCTTTTTCTTTCTGAACGAAATTGCTGAAATTTAATGGTCAGGAGTCTGTGTCACAACCACAGTTATTTCTGTTTTCAAACTTTTCATTGCCATTTTTAAACTCTGGTTTTCAAAATCTCATTTTGTACCACTTTTGGCCCTCCACTATTTGAATGCTTATTTCTTGAGTACTCCATTTCTTGTAGCACAGGTTTTTCTGTTTCTTTTTAGTAGATTTCAATTGCTTTTATCAGTTTTTATTTTCCTATATGTATTTTAAAATTCACTTTTATAACAGATAAGAAACTCTTTTCTTTTGAATACATATAAATATTTTCTAGAGTTTTAAAACATTTCCATTGAACATATAATGTATTTTAACTATAAAAAGGAGCTAAATAAAAGCTGAATTGCACTTTTTTTTTATAAAGTTAAAGATTCTAGGATGAAATTAAACACAGAATTAAAATTACCCATATGTTTTCCATGTGCAAAACATAAAATTCAATCTTCTTATTTTATAATTCTAAAATTGGAAATATCTCTGCCACTCATAAAGAAAGAAGTCCTGGGTATGTGTACAGTGTGGTGAAGAGAGTGGAGAAGGCCTGTCTTCACTGCCTTACAGGAATTGCCAGTGTAGTTTAGTTATTCTCCTCAATTAGGAACAGCTAGGATTGACAAATCATGCCACATGGGTGAAAGTTTGCCTGTTGCCTATTTCAGCACTTCCCATGAGCTCAGAATTATTTTACATTTTCAAATATTTCTTGAGAAAGGCTTGTACCGCTATATATTTTCCTCTCAGGACTGCCTTTGTTGTGTCCCATATATTTTTGAAGGTAAAAAAAGTAGAATATAATTTCTAATACATAAAAATTCCATAAAATGTCATTATCATAGCAATTTTATTCCTAGAAATATATCCAAGAAAAATAAAACTGTGTTTACACAAAAACTTGTGGATGGCCATATGTACCCCAATGTTCATAGCAGCAGTGGCCACATTCATCAAACTCTGGGAAGAGCCAAGATGCCCTTCAACAGATGAATGAATAAAGAAGATATGGTCCATATATACAATGGAATATTACACAGCCATCAGAAAGGATGAATATCCAACTTTTGTATCAACATGGACAGGACTGGACAAGATTATGCTGAGTGAAGTAAGTCAAGCAGAGAGAGTCAATTATCATATGGTTTCACTTACTTGTGGAGCATAAGGAATAACATGGAGGACATTAGTAGAAGGAAAGGAAAAATGAAATGGGGTAAATAAGTGGGGAAGATGAAGCATGAGAGATTGTGGACTATGAGACACAAATTGAGGGGGGATGGGTGAGCTTGGTGGTGGGTATTAAGGAGGTCACGTATTGTGGGAGCACTTGGTGTGGTACATAAACAATGAATCTTGGAACACTGAAAAAAATATAACTAAGATGTTAAAAAAAAATCTTGTACATGAATGTCCTATAACTCAAATGCAAACAATTGATAAATGGCTAAACTAAAATGGTATATCCATACAATGAAATACTCTTCAAGAACTGGAAAAAAAGGTTGCTATATGCTACAATATGAGTGAACCTTGATAATATTATGTGAAAAATGCCAGACATAACAAAGCATATTTTACAGTTTCTGTATGAAATATCCAGAATAAGCAAATCTGTAGGAAAAGAAAGTAGATCAATGGTTGCCAGAGGTTTAGGGGAAGAAAAACTGGGAGTTAATAAAATTTTCTGGAATTAAATAGTAGTGACTTTTGTGTAAGTTTGTGAATTTACTATGAACAACTACTGTATACTTAAAAAGAGTGAACTTTATACTATGTGAATTATAAGAAAATATTTTTTAAAAGATTTCACTACTTTTCAAGAGTTTAACTGTTAAGTATTCAAGAAGCTAAAAATAGGTAATATAGATACCCAGAGTAAATACATAGAAACAGAGATACAGAGATAAATAAATACATAGAAGGAGAGAGATAAAGATAGATATTTTCAACCTTGTTTCTGGTTTATAGGATTTCTTGAAACTGACTGGGGGTTGTTTTTCTGTTTGGGCAATTTCTGTTCATTATCTCACCAAATATTGCTTATGCACCATTTTTTTTTAACCACCTGTCCTTTTGGGGTCCTAAATACCTATATGTTATACCTTCTTTTATTATGTATCTATCTACTATATATATATATATATATATATATATATATATATATATATCTCGATCGTACTCTATCATACTAGTATATACTATATATCATACTAGTATGCTATAGTATATATAGAGATATATATAATACTATATATATACATATCACACTATCTTATACATTTCAAAACTATTCAACTGTTTGAGTTTCATTGTGTTATTTATTATAAATCATCATACCTATATCTTTAGCTGTGTTTCATTTGATATTATACTCCTGTATTTGATTGTTACTTTTTTTTCAGTTTTAGAATTCTCACTTGATTTTCTTATAACTTCTCAATCTTGTCATTTCTGTGAACAGAGAAAGCATGTTTATTTAAAAGTCTCACTCCAACATTTGGAGCCACTGGGGACCATCATTATCCTCTATTTTGTTTTCATTCAAAACCAAGTTGTCCTTTCTTCTCATGTCTGATTATTTATGAATATGTTACTGACATCATATTATCAAAATTGCTTGTGGAAAGTATGTGAGGCAAGAGATGAGTTATCGTTCCTCAAATTTCATAAATTTGCTTCCAGAAGGGCAGTAAATTCAACAGCAGTCTAGTATCCCCATTATCTAATTTCAAGAACTGAGATGGTTTGAAGTGGACCTGTAATCCGTGCGAGGGCTTATCTGTTTCCAAGCCACTCTTCCTCTTAAATTCTAGTCCCTCTGAGGCTTCAGCCCATTTAAAAGAAGTTTTACTATACAGTTCCTTTATTCAGTACCAGACAGCACCTTTTTGTCCCAGTCCTTTAATGCTGTCATAAGCACTGCTCAGTCTCTTAAACTCAGAGACAACTTTTTTCAAAGCTGACAAATGCTCAAAGTGAATGCTATGGCATATCACTTGAATATATGTCTTCTTCAACACTTTGCATTGGTGAAAACTACTACCATTTTATCTCTCCTGTATTTTAAAACATATTTTACAAATTTTAAGCCGTGTGAGTTGTTGTAAGCAAGAAAGTTGATCTACAAGTAGCCCCTTGTTCCTGAAAAATGAATTTCTGTTATGGGATAGAAACTAATACAATTTTAGTTTCACAAGAATAGGACCATGATACGTACTTTAGCTTGCCTTTATTGTATAACAGTCGATTTCTCTGAGTTGATAGATAATAATCCAAACCTTTATTTTTTAAGTATCTGCAGAAATATCATATCACCCTATGATGTGAAAATCTCACTGCTTATTCAACCATATCCTTCTTGGTAGATACTTTAGTATCTTCTTTTAGTCTTCACATTTATTCTTGAAATCAATGAACATATATTAGTGGACTAACATACTAGTATACTCTTGGACAATTCATATATAATTTTTTTATTATTTTCTATAATGAATCTGCTTTTATACAAAGAAAAAATGCATTCTATTATTTTTGACTAGTCAATTAGTTTATTCTTCATAAAATCAAATTGGAGGAAGTCAAGAACCAAGTATTCTTTATCAGCACTACAGAGAGAACTCAATGCTTACATGAAGCATACCTAAGATATACATTGTATATGATGCATAAGCAAATTTGGTGATTGTTTAGCTAATACCAATGGTAAACACTTTGTGTGAATATTTAACTACTACTCCTAAAATGTGTAAAAGTATAAATATAAAAGTATGGTTTATCATATTCTATTTTTTAAAAGTTTAAATTTAAATATAATATTTGACAAAAATCAGAAAATATAGTATAAATTTCTCTCTCTTAAGTATTTGCTTTTCTGGAGTTATAGTAATTCAGCCACCATAAAATGTTTCTGTCTTTTGATTATGGTTATCTCCTACCATATTAAAAAAAATATTTTGAATTAACAAACCTGAAATGTGAAGTATTCATAGATTATTTTAAGCCAAATATGACTTTGGAAAGATAAAAAATATATATTTGTACTAACTTCCAGCTATCATATCCAAAGTTATGCCAAACAAAGTGTTTTACACTCTACAAAGTTTCTCAAATTTAGAGTACACTTACTCCTATCTTCTTCATTATTGTTACATGTTTAAGAACACCTTACTGAAGGGCACCTGGGTGTCTCCATCAGTTAAGCATCCAACTCTTGGTCATGGTCTTAGGGTCACGAGAATGAGCCCTGAGCTGTCTCCATGCTGGGTATGAAGCTGCTTATAATCCTCTCCTTTGACCCTCCACCTACCCCCCTTGTCCCTTTTTTCAAAACAAAACGAAACAAAAAACAAAAACCCTCACACTGAAAAGCTGGAACCTGTTTTGGTACTGTCCATATTGGGGAAAAATTAAACAGAATATACGAGGCTCTAGCTTTGGGGGGAAATAAAGTACAGATACAGTGTGTGTTGCCTTGAATCATATGCAATAAAATGGAAAAGAAAAAGCAAACATCATTCTAGTGCAATCTTCTAAAAATGGGAAACTTCCTTTCACCTACAGGAACTATCTTTGTAACAAGACCATGATGGTGCAATAAAGTAATTATAGGGACATTTTCCTAATATGAGTGACTCATTTTGGAGAACAGCTAAGGAGTCAATTACCAAAGAACCTCACTGTGAAAGGGTTAGATTTTTATAAACTTTAGAACACACACACACACACACAGACTGTGTATAATAGAAAAGAATTTTATCCCTATAATGAAATTTACATCAGACTTATTATCATGTGGAAAAAACACCCAATTTTAAAACAAACTGATATTTTCATGGGGTATATATTGTATTAACCATTTCCTAGGACCAAAAAAAGATTTACCATTAAGGTATACGTTACAGTGAAAGCACTTCCAGATACTCCAGCAATGCTAAAATTCTATGATTTTAGGTGGTGATTGAAAGTTCTAAAAATGTCCTTATATAAGTCAATTTAATGAACTAGAACTTACCATTTTAAAAGGTCAGACAATAACTACTAGAACTATTGCTACAAGGTTACCAAAATGTCTAAGCCAAAAATAGTTTCAATAGCTCAAATACTAAAAGAGGCTATTCCCTCACATTTAAGCACTATAAAACACTGGTAATCTGAGGTGGTCCTGAGATAGATTTTAACACATGAGAACAATATTAAGGCAGCAGAATAAAAGAATTACCATAAAGTAGCAAAGCTACAGAAATCTACAAGACTTTTAACCAAAAAAAGGGAAAGAAATTGGGGTCAAAACATGCATAGATTTTCTATTATCACTTATTTTAAAGTTAGATAATAACCGTGGAATGGCTCACATTGCAACAAAAAGAGAAATGAATTTTAAGATGCAATGAGATCCACCAAATGATAAAAGTTCCCACCATATTTTTTCCAATACTTCCAATATTTAAAGTAGCAAATCTTTCTCTTGTCTTATGAAACTTTCAACTATTTTCTCTCCTCAGGGTAACTCCCACAAACAACAAATAATTAAGTCATAATTCTAATTAAAAACTGAGTAGGAGCCCCACAGCTTGTGAGACTTATAAGGCAATGTCACTCATTATTTGTTATTTCTTTTTTAAATTTTTTTTACTTAATTTTTAAATTTAATTTAATATTTTTAAGTGTTTCAAAATTCATTGTTTATGCACCACATCCAGTGCTCCATGTAATATGCGCCCTCCTTAATACCCACCACCCTGCTCACCCCATCCCCAACCCCCTTCCAAAACCCTCAGTTTCAATTTGTGGTCTGAAACAGTACTGGGCAGCTTGAGGAAAGTATGTGTACAACAAGCAATCTGGACCAAACCAGTTTCTCAAAAATACTATTGAGATATTACTGATTTCATAGTTATTGAGTCTTATGCAACCTTTTAATTGCCTTTACCATTTAGATCTCCTATCTTTCCAGAAAAGCATATAAGCTATAATAATGGATTATTCATAGTTAACCCATTAAATAATCTTCATGATATCCATACAATATAATAACAATTCTTTTTTTTTTTTAAGATTTTATTTATTTATTTGACAGAGAGAAATTACAAGTACACTGAGAGGCAGGCAGAGAGAGAAAGAAGGAAGCAGGCTCCCTGCTGAGCAGAGAGCCCGGCGCGGGACTCGATCCCAGGACCCTGAGATCATGACCTGAGCCGAAGGCAACGGCTTAACCCACTGAGCCACCCAGGCGCCCCTATAATAACAATTCTTATACTGTTCTTATTCAGGAACTAAAATTTAACTTTTTAATTTTCAATGCTTTTATTTCAAGTTTTATATCACAAAGTCTAGTATGCTATCCTTGATAATGGAGCTAAGCAGAAACACATAGTATTTCAAATAAAAGACTCCACAACACCAGGTATATACTTATATATACCTGGTAAAAGCTCAGTACTTAGAGCTTAGATTTGCAGGAAACTATTTCTGGTGCTAAAAAAGGAAATGGTTGTCACATGCATGGAAACAGTTCAAAAAACAAACAAACAAACAAACAAACAAAAACCTGTTACTGACCCCACCAGGGCAGGACTGAAAAAGATCATTTGACCTCATTCTTATATGCATCTTTCCGGAAAGTTTAAAGCTGAAAAATTCTACTAAATCCAATTAAGCTAATTTCCTTTAAAATGTTTCTTTTCTTCTTTTTTTTTTTTAAGATTTTATTTATTTATTTGACAGAGAGAGATCACAGTAGGAGAGAGGAAGGGAAGAGATCACAGAGAGAGAAAGAAGGAAGCAGGCTCCCTGCTGAGCAGAGAGCCCGGCGCGGGACTCGATCCCAGGACCCTGAGATCATGACCTGAGCCGAAGGCAGCGGCTTAACCCACTGAGCCACCCAGACGCCCCTTTTAAAATGTTTCTTGAGGGGGCACCTGGGTGGTTCAGTGGGTTAAGTCTCTGCCCTCAGCTCAGGTCATGATCTCAGGGTCCTGGGATCAAGCCCCACTGTGGGCTCTCTGCTCGGAAGGGAGCCTGCTTCCCCCTCTCTCTCTGCCTACCTGTGATCTCTGTTGAATAAATAAATAAAATCTTTAAAAAAAAATAAAAATAAAATGTTTATTGAGACTCTAATTTTATACATGACTACAAAGTATTTTTTTAAAAGATTTTATTTATTTTGACAAACAGAAATCACAGGGAGGCAGAGAGAGAGGAAAGGAAGCAAGCTCCCTGCTGAGCAGAGAGCTCGATGCAGGGCTCGATCCCGGACCCGGGGATCATGACCTGAGCTTAAGGCAGAGGCTTTAACCCACTGAGCCACCCAGGTGCCCCCAAAGTATTTTTTTGAATATTGAGAAATTATTCAATTATTTAAAAAATATTATTCTATTAGAAAAAGTTTACTCATTACTTAGGCTTACAAAATACATACTGACAGTTAACAAACAGAATTGTATCAATTTAGAGAATAATAATATAGTATTAGAAAGATATGGTAAAAATTTGTCCAAATCCCAAAGTTAAATTTACCTTTTTTACATACATCTTATAGACAGAACAAATGGCAAACAGACTTTTAATGTAGTATCTTGCATTCACAGAAACTTCTAATATTCATGGAATTTTTCCTTAATACCACAATTGAGTTAATTTAATTTTATGGAATTTTGTGATTCTGATTAAAATAATCCCAAAGTAAATTTGTTTATTCATAGAAGGTAAAGTGAGTTACAGAAAATTTTTGTCCAGTCTCAGCCTTTTAAAAATAACAATGTTACTACTTTGTAAATCCTGCCTGAAAGTTGGCTGATATGGGGCATCTGCACTCATTAACACTATAAGGACTTCTTGCTCCATTGTAACTTTGTTTGAGTCCTGGATTTACACAGAGGAAGGAAGAGACATATGTTAGTAAGAATGTTAACTAAGAAATTGCCATTTGAAGATTCCCAAAACCCATACTATCGGCCTTTCAACTACCTGAAAAGTAGAAACTAAAACAGAAGGATACATCTACATTTTTAAAAAGTTATCCTTGAGTTGTTGAAATGACATATGTATATAAAATTCATGGTTTTCTTAAACTTTAAAACATATCTGTTAAAATATGCATTATTTTATATCCCTAATATACCAATCAGCTCATCAAATAGAGAGCAGGGAAGAAGATACAGTTGAACAGTTCTTAAGGACAAAAGCAATACACTTTAATTTCTTTAACTGAGCAATATAAATGATTGAAAGAAGGCATTGTAAGAAAAACATAGCTAATATGTTGGATCCCTGAGGTTTGTCACTGACCACCATTTTATTAGGAAGAAGACTAATTTTCTGTTGTAAATCATGCAGATTAGACCACGTCTGAAACACTGTTTCAATTTCCGTCCTTAAGAATTTATTTAGGAAAAACAAAACAAAACAAAACATTTAGATGAGGTGATAATGATCTTCAGCAGCTCATCGTAAAACTATGCCAAATAATACTCACTGAAGATATTTTAAAACTGAACTTGTATGAGAAAAGAATAAAGTCTGTAGTACTGCCATGAAACCTTAGAAGACACAGACTTACAAGGTATCAGAACATAAAAACACAATGTAGTCAAAGAATGAAATCTTTGTGTTGTATTAGTTAAGAGAGCAATATAAGTCTTAAATCCTGGAAATTAAAAGAAAACTTTATAGTTTTGTGCAAGGGATATTAATTTTAATTGAAACTGCCCACATATAATTTACAGCTTTTTGATGAGAATAATGAAGAAGGGGAATTTAGCTTTACAGGATACTTGCAGAGGATTACATCATGTTGGCCTAAGTTAGCATGGATAAGCTCATCCTATCTTAAAATACTGTGATGCTGTGATAGGCTTACTGCTTGTTATGTTATAGAAAATATTAAACTTCACTTTTTTTTTTTATGTGTTTGTTCTTTTGGAACATGCTGTCAGAAAAGTTGGTGGTTTATAGATCATGTTTTGTAGAAATGTAAAATATTTAGCAGGAGTGAATGAGACAGGGAGAATTTCTTGTTACTTCACTGTAAATCTACTAACCTCTCCAAAATATAAATCAAATAGAATATAAATGAAAATAGAATAGAAGACTCATCAACTGTTAGAAAAAATATTATCAGACACCAATAATTTTTCCTTGACATCTAATATTGGTCTTATACTTATGAAAAATACCATATCCTTTGAAATATTTTTATATGAAAATCTACTATAAGCAATTATTATCAAAATAATGCAATGATGGGTTATACAATAAATTTTTCATTTTCACATGCAAATATAAATAACTCAGGTTATCATTTTGTCAAGTTTTTAAAAGATATTAATGAATGTTGCCTGCAGGTTTAAGATTGGCAAATCACTTGAAATAGACCTAAGTATTCTATTGATAAAATTATATGGGGGCACCTGGGTGGTTCAGTGGGTTAAAACCTCTGCCTTCGGCTCAGGTCGTGATCCCAGGTCCTGGGCTCTCTGCTCGGCGGGGAGCCTGCTTCTCCCTCTCTCTCTGCCTGCCTCTGCCTACTTGTGATCTCTGTCAAATAAATACATAAAATATTAAAAAAAATTATATGTGCGAAGATAACTCTTGCATTATATCTTGAATTAATTACCTTGCTATTAAAGTAACAGTTAAGATTTGCTTGAAATTCAGTTGCATAATAAGGCCCATACATAAAGCAATGATATAATTACATTGACAGATTAAAATACTTCAACTAAAATTTCATCTATTCCCTTAACTAAACCCTAAGCAATTATAATATATACAAAGTACTTTTCTTAAAGATAGCATATGGACTCAGACTTCAGACAGACTGGATAATAATATAGGAAATAGGACACACCCACACGCATGATACAAAATAATAAAAGCTGCAAAACAGAAAACGCTATAAAAGGAACATAGTTTGGGTGATTTTTAAATGTTAAAACCCACCTAAAAACAGACAGGTGGTAAATCTACATCTTTTTACAAAGGTTATAATGACTGCTTTTTCATGAAGAAAAAAGACTGTGAAAGGGAACATAATTTTATATAATAATCGCATTAGATTTATAGATTTAAACATATTATAAACATGTCTTAGGAGACCTCCCATTGTCTATCACTGTCTATAGATATCTATTTTTCCCATTATACTAAGCACAAGATGGTTTGTCAATGGTTCTAGAAATAAAATTTCTAAAACAACTGTCATTTCTCCATCCTTTGAAAATGAAGTTGCCACCAGGTTTGGTTTCATATTTTATGAATTTCAGAAATCTCTGTTGACCAGATATAGTCCCATACATTTACCGAACCAAGGCACTGATAATTTGTGGCAATTTAAAGTTAACTGATAAGTCAACATAATTTGAAAAGGATTGTTGATCATACAAATGATGAATTCTCTTAAAAGGTGTTAAAAATTTTATAATTTAATCTTTTATAAAATAGTTCTATTTTTCACTTTTTGAGGAACCTCCATACAGTTTCCCACAGTGGCTGCACCAGTTTCATTCTCACCAACAGTGAATGAGTCTCCGTTTATCTCACATCCTTGCCAACACCTCGTGATCCAACAAAATCACACTTCTGGGTACTTACCCAAGGAATACAAGAACACTAATTCAAAAGGATGCATACACTGTTGTGCTTATTAGCAGTATAATTTACAATAGCCAACATGAAAGCATCCTGAGTGCCCAGGGGTCGATGCATGCGTAAGAAAATGTGCTGTATATATACAGTGGAATATTATTCATCCGTAAAAATTAATGAAATCTTGCCATTGGCAGTGACATGGATGGAGCTAAAGAGTGTAATGAGTGTAATGCTAATAAGCAAAATAAACCACAGTGTCTCCTTTCACTCATAGGTGGAATTAAAGAAACAACACGAACAAAGAGGAAAAATGAGAAAGAAGAGAGAAGTCAAGTAACAGACTCTTCACTACAGAGAGCAAATTAACGGTTACCAAGTGGGTGCAAGGGGGGGTATTCTGATGAGCACAGAATGATATATGGAAGTGTTATGATCCCGCACACCTAATACTAGTGTGACCCTATATGTTAACTAATAGAATTAAAATAAAAACTTTAAAAAAAAAGGAATTTGTTCTAATTATGTGCCCCTTTGGAGAGGGAGGGCAGAGCCAAACACTAGACTGCATGATCTGAGGATCCTGTGGGAGGCACTGAATGGGATTGCCCCTTCCTGGAGCACATCTGGGAGAGATGGTCTTGCCCTTCTGGGAAAAAAAAATTGATCTAATAAGTTTTATCTAATGAATTTAAAAGACAGGGGAAAATGGCTTTCTTTATAACAAACCTTTTTTGTTGTTCCTCTCTGTAGGCTTGACTGATACATATAATTGTTATAGATCATCTAAGAGGATCACTAAACACAGAAAGATGAGGACTAAAAGTTCTCAAAAAAACCCTACAATGTATGTATTATAATAACATGGCATGTTCACTAAATAGCACATTTTAATCTTACATAGCAACTGAACATTCACAGCTGTCTGAACTTAAACATGAGAGTTCAAACATTTGTTAATATCAACAATATGAAATACTTTTTTTTTTCTTAAACTAGCTTTGTTTTTTTGTCCATGGAATAGAATTTCAAATAAACAACTTTCTGAAGTTTATCCTTATGGACAGTTTCATTAGTTTCACAAAAGCTAGCCTGAAGGTGTCACACAACTAAATTTGAAAAAAGCTTTTAATGAAAGAAGTCACTTTTATTTTTAAAATAATAACACTGACACATCTGAAAACGGTATTAAAGAGAATGAGAAAATTAGTTTTACCCCCCACCCACCACCAAAAAATGTTACAGTCAGAAAGAGGAGGAGCTGATTTAAGGTAAGTTATTCATCACTGACTGAATTTAGGTATACTGAATTTGAAGCAGTGGTAGATATTGAAGTAAGAGGCTATGAATGTTTGGAAATATAAAACAGCAAGCAGAGGAGATAGGCTCAGTTTATAGCACCAACTACTACATATCATAAAGGTTATAACTCAAGTTATAAAATTAGACCGGATACATCAGTTTGAAAAAAAAAAAAAAAAAGGAGAAAGAGAAGAAGAGCAAAGACAGACTTAAATGGAGTATACAAGTAGATGGCATGAGGAAGAACACAGAGGCTGAAAACCTTGTAATCAATGGAGGGCTCCAAAAAAGAAAAAGAAGAATGAAGAAAAATGAAGAATGAGGAGAACACTATGAGGTTGTAATGACTAGGCAGTAAATTGTTGGTAAAGGTTTTCTTACCGGGATGACAAAATAAAGGGTAAATATGGAGAACAGGTAGCAGATCCAGAATGTGAGATTATACATGAAGGTAAAGATTTTGATAAGGAGACCTGAGTATAATCTATATGTAATGAAACAGTATCAATAATGAAGAAAGGTCAAGGAGCTAAGATGGAGGAGTAGTGGGAGGACTCTACACTTGCCTCATCCCTAGAACACAGCTAGATAAATATCAAATCATTCTGAATATGCAAGAAATCAATCTAAGTACTGAAGGAACAATCTGCACAACTAGAGGAAGAGAAGATGTCACACTGTGGATGGTAGGAGACGCAGAAATCTGATTTGGAGGAGAAAGAGATCACAGGTGCTGCAGAGGGGAGGGAGCTCTGGTCAGGAGAGAGGTGAGAGGGAGAGAGAGAAAGCAATGTGCTGAGCATTGCACAAGGAAAACACTTGTCCAAACCCACTGATGTAAAAATGAGAGGGTCTGATTTTCATGAGTTTTACAGTCAGCAGGGTTCAAAGACTGGAGTTTTAGAGATCTGCCACATGGTCAGTGGGTAGCCCTGAGGGCACTTCAGTGCCCCTTTGGAGAGGGAGGGTAGAGCCAGGCACTAGACTGCATGATCTGAGGATCCTGTGGGAAGCACTGAATGGGATTGCCCCTTCTTGGAGCACATCTGGGAGAGATGGTCTTGCCCTTCTGGGAAAAAAGAGCCAGCAGGTGCCATTACCCTCCTGTTCCCTTCAGCATAGGGGCAGAGATACCTACTGAGATGGCTAACCTGGACACTGACTTTTTGCTGTGCTTTACTCCAGGCTCCATGCCCCTGCATGTTGGTGTGACTGCCCTTCTAGGACAAACCTGCATCAATTCCAGTATGCGAGACCCTCCCCCAGAGGACCAGCATGGTCCGTGACATGCCAGCTCTCTAAAGCTCAGAGTTTTAAAACTCAGCCAACCTGCCTGGGCTAGAACACAGGTGCACTGTGCTGCCAGGCAGGCAGATGGCCCAGACACAGATGGTGAAGGCAGGGATCTGAGGGACACCTGAGACACACAATGGGAAATTGTTTGCTCTTCTGGGAGAACTTCCCATATAGCAGCAGGTGCAAACTCCCCTCTCTGGGGACGGAGGAGGGGGCTGGCATCATTTCTCTCCCCTGCCCGTTAGCATAAATCTGAGTAAGCAGGACAGTGCCAACTGTTGCAGCCTAAACTACTCACACCAAGCCCCTCCTCACTGCGCTGTGCAGGTGCTGCTTTTCCCGAGCATGTGTGGTGAGAACCAGAGCAGTGGGCCTCTTCCCCAGAAGACCCACACAACTCCCACCCCCAACATGCACCACGTCTACTGACCACAGAGTTCTGCAAAGCTTCAGCTCTAGTCTAAAGACTATCAGTCCTCTTTTTTAAAAGCAAACCAGGACACACCTGGTTAAAGTTCTCCACACCCTGGCCCAGGTGCAAACACTGCCCATGGACGGTCAGGAGAGACTGCGGAGGAATGGCCTGAGGGAAAGAACAGCCAATACAGAGAAGCAGAGCACACGCAACATACAGCAGAGACATTTCCTGAAGCACCAGACCCCGGACAGTTATGATCTCTTCTTCATAAAGCCATTACCCTTAGAAACATAACAGGCTTTCCTAACACATAGAAGACAAAGATCTAGACAAAATGCGGAGATGGAGAAACTCATCCCAAAAGAAAGAACAAGAAAAGGTGACATACATGGATCTAATCAAAACAGATATAAGTAATAAGCCTGATATAGAATTTAAAGCAACATTCATAAGGATACTAGATGGGCTTGAGAAATGCACAGACCACAGAAAACACCGGGGAATCCCTTACCACAGGGATAAAAGACCTAAAAACAAGTTGGGCTAATATGAAAAATGCAAGTCGAGATTTGAGACTGACTGGATGCAATGACTTAGCAGATTTATTCAGAGCATTTCATCCTAATGCAGCAGAATACACATTCTTTTCAAGGGTGCATGGGTCATTCTCTAAAACAGATCACATACTAGGTTACAATCAGGCCTCAGTAAGTGCAAAAAGATTGAAATCATACCATGCATATTTTCAGGACACAACACTATGTAACTTGGAAGTCAATCACAGGAAAAAATTTGGAAACACAACAATCACATGGAGGTTTAAGAACATCCTACTAAAGAATGAATGGGTTATCCACGAAATTAAAGGATAAACAGAAAAGTACATGGGAACAAATGAAAATGAAAACACAAGGGTCCACGACCTTTGGGATGCAACAAAAGCGGGCCTAGGGGGGACATATATAGTAATACAGGCCTATTTTAAGAAGCAAGAAAATTTTCAAATACGCAACCTAACTTTACACCTGAAGAAGCTAGAAAAAGAACAACAAATGAAGCCTAAACCTAGCGGAAAAAGGGAAATAATAAAGATTACATCAGAAATAAATGACATGAAAATAGTAATAAAAAACCCAGCAGAAGAGACCAATTAAACTGGGAGCTGGTTCACTAAATTAATAAAATTGATAAACCCCTAGCCAAGACTTACCAAAAAGAAAAGATGCCTACCTCTCTGCCTACTTGTGATCTCTCTCTGTCAAATAAATGAATAAAATCTTTTAAAAAAATCAAAAAGAAAAGAAAGAGGACACAAATAAATAAAACCATGAATGAGAGGAGAGATCACAACCAATACCACAGAAATACAAACAATTATAATGAATATTATAAAAAATTATATGCCAACAAATTGAGCAATCTGGAAAAAATGGATAAATTCCTAGAAACATATAAACTACCAAAACTGAGACAGGAAGAAATAGAAAACTTGAGACCAATAACCAGAAATACATTGTAATCAAAACTTTCTCAACAAACAAAGATAGCTCCCCAGGGGAATTCTACCAAACATTTAAAGAGGAATTAATGCCTCTTCTTGTCAAACTGTTAAAAACAAAAACAAACACAAACAAACAAACAAATAAAAAAAACGAACAAACAAAAAAAACCAACGACTACAAAAAACGAAGGAACTCATTCTATAAGGCAAACATTACCATGATTCCAAAATCAGAAAAAGAACCCACTAAAAAAAGAGAATTAGAGGACAATGGCCCCGACAAGCATGGATGTGAAAATTCTCACCAAAATACTAGCAAGCTGAATCCAAGAACACATTAAAAGAATCATTCACCATGATCAAGTGAGATTTACTCCTGGGCTGCTAAGGTATCTTAATATTTGCAATCAATCAACATGATATACCACATTAATAAAAGAAAGGATAAGGAAAAATAGAAGGAAAGAACCATATGATCCTCTCAACAGATTTAAAAGAAGCAAAGTATAGCATCCATTCATCATAAAAACCCTCAACAAAGCAGGGATAGAGGGAATATAACTCAATATCGTAAAGGCCATATATGAAAGACCAGCTAATATCCTCAATGGGGAAAACTAAGAAGCTTTTCCTCTACAGTAAGGAACAAGACAGGGACATCCACTCTCACCCCTCTTACTTAACATAGTACTGCCTATGTCCTAGCCTCAGCAATTAAACAACAAAAAGAAATAGAAGGCTTCCCAATCAGCAAGGAAGAAGTCAAATTTTCACTATTCAAAGATGACATGATACTCTATGTGGAAATCCTGAAAGATTCCACCAAAAAACCTGCTAGACTGATACATGAATTCAGCAAGATTGCAGGATACAGAATCAACATACAGAAACCTGTGGCATTTCTATACATCAATAATGAAGCAGCAGAAAGAGAAACCAAGGAATCAATCCCATTTATAATTGTACCGAAAACTATAAGATACCTATGAATAAATCTACAAAGGGATAAAAGATCTATACTCTGAAAACCATAGAAAACTTATGAAAGAAATTGAAAAGGACATGAAGAAATGGATAAACATTCCATGCTAATGGATTAGGAAAAAAGAATTGTCAAAATGTCTATAGTACCCGGGCACCTGGGTGGCTCCATGGGTTAAGCCTCTGCCTTCGGCTCAGGGCATGATCTCAGGGTCCTGGGATCGAGCCCCTGCATTGGGCTTTCTGCTCAGCAGGAAGCCTGCTTCCCCCCTCTCTCTGTCTGCTCCTCTGCCTACTTGTGCTCTCTCTCTTTGTCAAATAAATAAATAAATAAATAAAATCTTTTAAAAAAAAGTCTATAGTACCCAAAGCAATCTACACATTTAATGCAATCCTCACCAAAATACTAAAAATACAAACTACAAAAGCAAAGCAAAGCAAAGCTAGAGGCATCACAACATTCCAGACTCCATATATGACAAAGCCATAGTCATCAAGACAGTATGGTACTGACACAAAAACAGAAACACAGATCAATGGAATAGAATAGAGAACCCAGAAATGGACCCACAACTATATGGTCAACTAATCTATGACAAAGAAAGAAATAATACCTAATGGAAAAAAGACAGTCTTCAACAAATGGTGCTGGGAAATCTGGACAGCAAGATGCAAAAGAATGGAATAGACCACTTTCTTATACCATACACAGAAATAAATTCAAAATGGATTAAAGACCTAAATGTGAGACAGGAAACCATCAAAATCTTGAAGGAGCACATGGGCAGCATTCTCTTTGTCATCAGCTATAGCAATTTCTCTTACCAGATACTTCATCAGAGGCAAGGGAACAAAAGGAAAAATGAACTATCAGGACCTCATCAAGATAAAAAAGCTTCTGTACAGTGAAAGAAACAATAAATAAAACCCAAAGGCAACCTTTAGTATGGGAAAAGTTATCTGAAAATGACATATCTGATAAAGGGTTAGTATCCAAAATCTATAAAGAACTTATCAAATTGAACACCCAGAGAACAAGTAATCCAGTCAAGAAATGGGCAGAAGACCCGAATAAACATTTTTCCAAAGAAGACATCCAGATGGCTAACAGACACACAAAAAATGTTCAATATCACTCATCATCAGGGAAATTTTAAATCAAAAAACTACAATGAGACAGCACCTCACACTTCTCAGAATGGCTAAAATTAACAACACAGGAAAGAAATGTTGGCAAGGATGCAGAGAAAGAACACTTTTACACTGTTGGTAGGAATGCAACTCATACAGTCATTCTGGAAAACACTGAGGTCCCTCGAGATATTAAAAACAGAACCACCATATGATCCAACAGTTGCACTACTAGGTGTTTACCCAAAAGACAAAATAATACTGATTCAAATGTACACATGCACCCTAAGGTTTACAGTAGCATTACCAACAACAGCCAAATTGCAGAAGGAGCCCAAGTGTCCATCGACTGAGGAATGGATAAAGAAGATGTAGTATATATACAATGAAATACTACTCAGCCAAAAAAAAAGAATGAAATATTGCCATTTACAATGATATGGATGGAGCTAGAGTATAAGTTTGAGAAAGACAAATACCAAATTATTTCACTCATGTGGAATTTAAGAAACAAAACAAATGTATGTGGGGGAAAATGAAGAGAAAGGCAAACCATAAATGGACTCTTAACTATAAAGAACAAACCAGGAGTTGTTAGAGGGAGGTGGGTGGGGGCTGAGCTAAATGGGTGTTGGGTATGAAAAAGGGTACATGCTGCGGGGATGAACACTGGGTGTTACATGAAAGGGATTAATCACTAAATTCTAATTCTGAAACTAATATCACACTATATATTAACTAACTGGAATTTTTAAAAAACTTGAAACCAAAATAAAATATTTTTTTCCTTTAAAATAATATTTCCTTTAAAAATAAATTAATATAATTCATATAATTAAAAAATAATGATGGATAAAAATGGAGGCAAAAGTTCAATGTGATAAAACACCCTTATTTAATAAAATACACAGATTAAACTAAGTCAATCAGTAAACAGACACAATCCACATAACCTTAACACATGCATGCTTAGTTACTTGTGCTTGTTATGAAAGGGTGCACCACACCCAGTGCTCTATGCAATACATGCCCTCCTTAATACCCACCACCAAGCTCACCCAATCCCCCACCTCCCTCCCCTCCCAAACCCTCAGTTTGTTTCTCAGAGTCCATGGTCTCTTAATTTTGTCTTCCCCTCCAATTTCCCCCAACTCACTTCTCCATAATTATTTTTGAGTCACTACCTTGAAGGTTAATTAAAGTGGATTTTAAAAAGTGACCATTTTACATGTTGCTACTCATTATTGAAATATCTTCTGCAGCGGTTTTAATAATTTATACACCCACCAACAAAGTATAAGAATTTTGGGGGCGCCTGGGTGGCTCAGTGGTTTAAGCCTCTGTCTTCAGCTCAGATCATTATTTCAGGGTCTTGGGATCAAGCCCCACATTGGGCTCTCCACTCAACGGAAGCCTGCTTCCTCCTTTCTCTCTGCCTGCCTCTCTGCCTACTTCTGATTTCTCTCTGTCATATAAATAAATAAAGTCTTAAGAAAAAATACTTAAAAAAAAGAATTTTGTGTTTTCTACACATTCTTCTCAGTATTAGATTTCAACTTGTCCGTTTCTTCCCATTGTTCTAATTCTTATTAGAGAATAAAAAAGAAAAACCTTTCTTAATTTAAGCACAACCAGTTAAAAGTGGGGTTTCACTTCTTCATAATTTTACAGGATAACTGTAAAGTTTTTAGAATTTTTTTATCCTATGTAAATTTTCCACAAATATTTTTTGTCAGTGATTATATAATCATGCAAGTAATTTTGTTTTTCAAATTTTAGATTGGCTTTTGTTTCCATATAGATGTTTTATATCTTTGTATGATTGAATTTAACACTATTCCTTTTAGGTTTTTATATTTTCATGATATGTTTATGATACTTTTTCCTATACATTATGAAAACATACATTCATTTATATTTTAAATGCCATCTCCTAGTACCCATTAGTCTCTATTTTGCATATTGTCCTTTTCTGGTGGTGGATATATATTGTGAATTGTATCTGTCTTTTCAAGCATCTTCTCTGCTTTTTATATTCCATAAGTAACTTTTGTTGATACATCTTAGATCACATAACTGTCCATAAGTAGTATATTCCACTCCTTACTCTTTGGTATTTACATTTTAAATTTAAGTTTGCTGAAATTTGATTTTTTAATGTTGGGAAAATTATTTTCCATATAGTTAGTTGTTTTATGAATATGAATGGAATGCACATGTCTTTATTTCTTAACTATAATACCAGCTTACTTATTCTGAGCTCTCAAATTTGTTAAGACATTTCTGTGTTTTGTTTATTCTTGTGTATTTGGTATGTTTCAAAAAGTCTCATGAAAATATTACATGGTATGTTATATCTTTTTTCTCCAAAATTTTCTTTACTGTTTATATCTGTTCATAATCCCAAATCTGATTTGGATTTTAATTTCCAATGTATTTTCTTAGGATTTATTTAGAATTTCAACATTTTATAAAAATGTTTAAAGGTAGGGCACCTGGGTGGCTCAGTGGGTTAGGCCGCTGCCTTCGGCTCAGTTCATGATCTCAGAGTCCTCGGATTGAGCCCCACGTCAGGCTCTCTGCTCAGTGGGGAGCCTACTTCCTTCTCTCTCTCTGCCTGCTTTTGATTGCTCTCTGTCAAATAAATAAATAAAAACTTTAAAAAAATGTTTAAAGGTATACCCCTTGTAATAAAAAAGTAATTATTTGAAAATATGGTATTTTTCTCCATTCATATACTTTTATATTACTAGCTTTAACATTTTGTTTAATCTAGTATGTGACATTTCTTGTTTAGAATTTTTTTCCTTTTATTTCACATATTTTGGAAACTGTTATAAATGTGCTTCTTTTTATTTTCTACCTGGTTGGCACTTATATTTTTAAATTATTTTATATTTTTGGTATTTGGTTTTTTTGTTTGTTTGTTTTTTGTTTTGACACTCTTGAGACATAGTTACCATAGGAATGAAAACACTAAAAAGAAAAAAAAAAAGATTTGGAAAAACTATAGCTAGCATTTTCTGCTCTAAAACACTAAAATAAAATTTTCTCAAGCAATGACTGTACTTCCTCCTGCTACAAATATTTTTCAGGTGAAAAACAATGCATTCTTTATTGGAGTTCAAGCAATGATAATACTTCAGTTGATTCATATCCCAATATATTCGGGATATGAATTTGACTGATTTTGACTAATCATTTGCTGCACTGGATTGTCCTTCAGATTTAAGTGGAAATGCTTTCAGTACAGCATGTTATAAAAGACTTCAACTAAATTGATAAAATAAGGACATATAAAACATTATGGTTCAAACAAAAAAACAATAACAACAACAAACCTGAGGAAAAAATATAAATCTTTCTGGAACCAGAAAAGACCTCAAATAGTCAAAGGGATATTGAAAAAGAAAGCCAACGTTGGTGGCATCACAATTCCGGACTTCAAGCTCTATTACAAAGCTGTCATCATCAAGACAGCATGGTACTGGCACAAAAACAGACACATAGATCAATGGAACAGAATATAGAGCCCAGAAATAGACCCTCAACTCTATGGTCAACTAATCTTCGACAAAGCAGGAAAGAATGTCCAATGGAAAAAAGACAGCCTCTTCAATAAATGGTGCTGGGAAAATTGGACAGCCACATGCAGAAAAATGAAATTGGACCATTTCCTTACACCACACACAAAAATAGACTCAAAATGGATCAAGGACCTCAATGTGCGAAAGGAATCCATCAAAATCCTTGAGGAGAACACAGGCAGCAACCTCTTCGACCTCAGCCACAGCAACATCTTCCTAGGAACAACGCCAAAGGCAAGGGAAGCAAGGGCAAAAATGAACTATTGGGATTTCATCAAGATCAAAAGCTTTTGCACAGCAAAGGAAACAGTTAACAAAATCAAAAGACAACTGACAGAATGGGAGAAGATATTTGCAAACGACATATCAGATAAAGGACTAGTGTTCAGAATCTATAAAGAACTTAGCAAACTCAACACCCAAAGAACAAATAGTCCAATCAAGAAATGGGCAGAGGACATGAACAGACATTTCTGAAAAGAAGACATCCAGATGGCCAACAGACACATGCAAAAGTGCTCCATATCACTCGGCATCAGGGAAATACAAATCAAAACCACAATGCGATATCACCTCACACCAGTCAGAATGGCTAAAATCAACAAGTCAGGAAATGACAGATGCTGGCGAGGATGCGGAGAAAGGGGAACCCTCCTCCACTGTTGGTGGGAATGCAAGCTGTTGCAGCCACTCTGGAAAACAGCATGGAGGTTCCTCAAAATGTTGAAAATAGAACTGCCCTATGACCCAGCAATTGCACTATTGGGTATTTACCCTAAAGATACAAACGTAGTGATCCAAAGGGGCATGTGCACCCGAATGTTTATAGCAGCAATGTCCACAATAGCCCAACTATGGAAAGAACCTAGATGTCCATCAACAGATGAATGGATCAAGAAGATGTGGTATATATACACAATGGAATACTATGCAGCCATCAAAAGAAATGAAATCTTGTCATTTGCGACAACATGGATGGAACTAGAGCGTATCATGCTTAGCGAAATAAGTCAAGCGGCGAAAGACAACTATCATATGATCTCCCTGATATGAGGAAGTGGTGATGCAACATGGGGGCTTAAGTGGGTAGGAGAAGAATCAATGAAACAAGATGGGATTGGGAGGGAGACAAACCATAAGTGACTCTTAATCTCACCAAACAAACTGAGGGTTGCTGGGCGGAGGGGGTTTGGGAGAAGGGGGTGGGATTATGGACATTGGGGAGGGTATGTGCTTTGGTGAGTGCTGTGAAGTGTGTAAACCTGGTGATTCACAGACCTGTACCCCTGGGGACTAAAAATATATGTTTATAAAAAATAAAAAATTAAAAGTTAAAAATATATATATATAAATCTTTGATTTAATTTTTAAAAATCAGCAAAAGACTAATATGTCATAAAAGAAAGCCATTCTCATTATAAATAGAAATTGAGCCAACTTAAAATAATAATGTGTATTTAAACCAAATTAAAAAACAATTAAGGAGAATAATACTTAATGCTGATCAGAATTGGTTGTTCAGTCCCTAGAAATGAGTATTCATAGAAAATTTCTAGAATGCAATTTGGCTTTACAACTTAAAAACCTCACACAAGTATGTACTTTTACCATGAATAAAATTCTCCCAGTCCTGGGAAATCCATTATCACTATAAGATAAAAAGTTTTTACCAAGACAGGGGTACACTGATATAAGTCACAATGTTATTAAACTAGAAAAGAAAACAAAGAAAAGTTAAATGTCTAAAATTGGGGAATATTTATTTCTGCTAGATGCATATACATAATGAAATATTTATACTTGTATTAAAAATAGAAAATTCTCATAGACATTATTATATTGAAAAACGAAAGACAAACTATATACATATATGTGGATCATCTCAACTATTTATAATTAACTGTTTTATATTAATAACAGCTCATTTTGTATGTGAATTAAAAGGACACATCTATCCACCAAAATATTAATAATCTCTAGATTTTTAGACTGTGGGAAATTTATAAATAATTTTTATACATTCATTTTATATTCAATTTTTCTGAAATTATCACATATCAATGTTGTCACTTAAAATAATTGAAATCATAGGAACCTCCTTAACTCAGCTAAAGCATTTATATTTAACATAACTATAATCCTGATTTATAAGCCACCTAACTATTTGTCTTCTATTACTTTGGTAACTCAAAGTAGTCTGAAAAAACATGTGCCTAAGAACTCCAATATATCAAAACCTCATAATGTAGAAACTATTACCCATTTAATGCCCACTAGTATTCTCATCAATTTGCAGTTATCAATAATGACCTGACTATAGTAATTGGTCTTGACTTCAAAAAAACTGTTACCATAATGAAAAACTTATGCTTAGACTTAAGTTTTTATTCTTTTCTTTAGAACAAGTTTCTTAAAGATTCAGCTATTAGAAATGGTACTAAAAGTTGTATCAGGTGAGTAAGCAGTTGTGTTGAAAATAACACAGAGGTGCTTGGGTGGCTCAGTCAGTTAAGCATCAGGTTGTTAAGTCAGTTAATCATCACCTTGATTTCAGCTCAGGTCATAATCTCAGGATCCTGAGACTGAGCCCCAAGTCAGCTCCTAACTGACTATACTGGGTAGCCCACCTAAGATTCTCTCTCTCCTCTTTCCTCTGCCCCTCTTCCCTCCAAATCTTGCACACTCCTTTCTCTCTTTAAAAAAAAAAAAAAAAAAAAGAGAGAGAGAGAGAGCGAGAGAGAGGGATAAAAAGAAAATGAGACAGGAGAGAACACGCCATACAACTGCATGTAGATTTCACTCAGTGTGATCAACCTCACATATTCAGGAGTTTCTAGGGTGGCCATGATTCCCACTCTGAGAATCCTACTTTCACAGCAGTATCAAATTCTAGTATTCTGAGCTGAGAGACATTAAGAAACATCTATTCTGTCACATTTGTTCTAAAAGTTTGAAAATATGGTCAGTGGGTTTTAACTGCTGGTTCTGGTGCAAAATATTCTAATTATTGATAGAGTTAGCACTAAAAATAAAGTACTTAGTTCTTTCTTGGCTTTTTCTAGCAAACACCCTATCCAACTTCAACTTCAGAGAAGCCATGGATACTGTCACATGAGGGTTAGGCTCTGTCATATTGCTAGGCTCTATTTTGTCTGTTTTTGTATTTTCTTGGGAGAATAACACTGTATTTGGGTACAGTTAATCAAGAAAAAAATAGTTCCCCCAAACAAGGCAACTTTATTGAAGGCTAGTTCAATATAACTCATTTACTATTATTCATGGCATGTGCCCAGTTTTAATGTAAAGTCTTATCAGAAAGTTACATACAAAATACTTTTGAAGTAGGAGTACCAGTTTTACCATGACCTCAATATCCACTCTGAACTTCAATATTCTAAAATGGAGTTTAATCTCTTATCTGAGGCTTTTCTCAGAATTAAGTTAGTTAATTGGACAGCACCTCACAAATTACCTCCATTCCTATGTTAGTTCCCTAGCCTAGTTACAATTCCTGTAACAGAAACACAGGTGTAATATTAACTTGCTTTCTGTTATTATAGGTAGATAAATAAATACACCTTCTGCCACACCTTATATGTTAATTGGTTATTAGAGATGTATTAGGTAACTTAAGATCTATCGACTTCCTTGTTTTGAGAGAACTGTATCTCAATATAAATCATGGGAAAATATTTTGATATGCTTTAGAGAAACATATTGTGCTCCTGCCAATTTTTGAAACTAAAATATTGGAAACAACACAGTTCATATAAAGCTTTATAACTTCCCCTAATGTGGAATTTTGGGAAAAAATTAAATTACATGTCAAGCATGTGGCAATCTAGAGCAAGATGTGTTATGGTCCTAGGTGAGAGAATGTAGTGTGTCTTAGTAGACTGGGTTTTACACTGTATTTGGGTTGCCAGAGTTGTAACTAAGGAGACTCTGTGTGTCATTTTGGGACTGACTTTTGCACAGTGAGTGATACCACACAGGAGAGAAGGATACAGAATAAAATGGCAGTATAGCTGAAATGATGTAGGAAAAGGTACTCTGGAAGTTAGAATTCTCAGAAAATTAAAAGTCATTTCAAATTCGCACACATAACTATCTACTTAAAAATATGACTTTTCATGAAAATTATTTGCATCTTCTTTTTTTTTTTAAAGATTTTATTTATTTATCAGAGAGAGAGAGGGGAGAGAGCGAGCACAGGCAGACAGAATGGCAGGCAGAGGCAGAGGGAGAAGCAGGCTCCGCGCCGAGCAAGGAGCCCAATGTGGGACTCCATCCCAGGACGCTGGGATCATGACCTGAGCCAAAGGCAGCTGCTTAACCAACTGAGCCACCCAGGCATCCCAATTATTTGCATCTTCTAAAAGGTTGTTCTTCAGACCAGGCCACCTCTTAGGCTGATAACCGTAAAAACAGCATCACACCACAGTTCCTGAGTGTTAGTCCCATGAAACCCTAAATTTTGACATACCCTTGTACTTAATGATACTAGATCCACCATAAATATTTGTCACCAAACACATGAGTTTTATTTATATTGAAAATATGTTGAGGCAAGTAGCCCTCCTTTTTAATATTCCCATATCTGAGAAATTGCCTTTGTATCTTTGGTGACAGCATTCATCACTATCACCTCCATGGTTTGGCAGATTCAAATAGGCCATAAAAAGAAATATAATTTGGGGCTGTATACTAAAGTTTACAATAAAATAAAATACACATATAAAAATAAAAACTATATATAAAATAAGTTTAGACAGCAGAAGTCTGGCCAAATTAAACTTTCAAATTCTTTTAAAGTGCTGCTTAAGTGTATTCTTCATACATTAGAATCGCCTAACATTCATCCTAGGCACATACACCATTCTATTTAATACTCAACTTACAAATGGAATTCATGCGAATATCTGGCATAATGTTTTGGTTTTATAGTCTAAGTAAAGTTTAATACCTTCAAATAAGGAATGAACCCACCAGGAATGGATGTAAGATGGGGAGCAGGATCAAAGGTTAGAGTTAATGTAACAATTTCTGGATTTCTACTCACAGTTTAGTTTTAATGTGAAATAGTAAAACAGCATACAGATTCTTTTCCAATATATTCTAACCTCAATTGCTACTACTAAGGAAAACTCAAGTCAGCATGCCATTTTAAAGACAGAGCATAGCCAAGAAAATAATAGTATAGCCAGAGTGACAGGCATTTCTTGCCAGAGTATAAATAATTCCAAATTTTTCATGAAGCTTTCAGTTATACTGGGGTAGAAGGGCTTCTTCAGTTGCTGTTTCATGTTTGCTATGTATTGTATATAGAGTTGTCAGTTAAGTAGGTTAAATAGATGCAATTCTCCATATTCTGAAGGCTGAGTAATAAGAATAAAAAAAAAAAATCAGTTTCAAAGAAAAAAATCTCTTTTAACCAGTCAAGAGACAAGTCCACTGAGGAAGACCTTTTCCAAACTTGAGAAACAATTTGATAATGATGGCTCCCATTTACTTTGAAATTTTATTGTGAATAAGTTTATTTATGTAAAAACACTGCAAATTTTATTCTTTACAAATTCATTTTTGCCTCTGACATTTACTTGAAGTTAAAGTCATTTGAAATTAATTAAAACTACTTACTTCACATTTAACTGTCCTATATCTAACAATGGATTTTCACATTTATTTTCAGGATTAATTTTAACATCACAATTTGAATATTTACACTGCACAAATCCATTTTTAAAATATTAGAGTATTTTCTACTTAATTTATGCCTATATTTTTACATTAAATGCTTTCATTTGAAATCATATCAAAGTTTACTTTTATACTCTTTTAAAGTAATTGTTTTCATAATTCTGAAAATGAATTCTAGTAAAGAGTAAATAAAAAATATATATCCCTACCAATCTTGTTAGGAATAGTACAGAAGACATATCAAATATTTTACCGTTTCCTCAATTCCCATGAACTTAGCTCTAGAATTTCATTCTTTTCTCAGTTCCACTAGAAGACAGTGATATGGACTAAGAATAATGCTAAAAATAAGGCTATCAACATATAGACTATAAAATTTAATGGAAGCAAAAACTCATAATTGATAGACTTTTAGGGATACAATATTTGTAATACTAGGTTTAAAAAGCCAAAAAAGTGACTTTATTTCTCTCTCTTCTATTTCCTTAAAAACATATTCTGTTATAAACAAAATAGGAAAGGATCATCCAAAAAATAAAAAGTGCTTAATTGTCCCATGATCATTAATTTGTTCAGGGAAAACACTTCAAAATGCATCTCTGTAAAAGTCAGAATAATGGATTCCAAAGATATTTACACCCTAATCCCTGGAACTTGTGAATATACATGAATATATATGATAAACATTAGTTAAGGTTTGTATGAAATTAAGGTTCTAATCATGGGACGCCTTGGTGGCTCAGTCAGTTAAGCAACTGCCTTCCACTCAGGTCATGATCCTAGGGTCCTGGTATGGGGTCCCACATTGGACTCCTTGTTTGGGGTGGAGCCTGCTTCTCCCTCTGTGTGCCACTCCCCCTGCTTGTGCTCTCTAGTTCTCTCTCTCTGACAAAAAAATAAATAAATAAAATCTTAAAAAAAAAAAAGGTTCTAATCAGATGACCATAAAAAGGGATACTATCCAGGATTATCTGGAAATACAAATGTAACCACAAATATCTCCGTAAGTGGAAGAAGGAGGCAGAAAGGAGGTTGAGGTGCGAACTCAATCTACTGTGGATGGTTGGCTTTTAAGATAAAGAGAGCCATAAGTCAAGAAATTTGGGCAACCCTTGGGCAACCTTGACACTGGAAAGTACAAGAAAAGGATTATCCCTTAAATCCTTCAGAAGGAATGCAATCTTGCCAACATCTTGATTAGTCCACTGAGGCACATTTCATATTTCTGAGTGACAGAGGAATAAGATCATAAATTTCTGTTTTCTTAAGCCATCAAGTTTGTAGCAATTTATAATAGCAACCATAAAAAAATATAGTTTCTACATCTGCATCTATCTTAATTTTGTAAACTGTCAAAATTTTATTTTTAACACATGCCCCCTAACATGTTGTTAGCAATATAGACAGCATGTGCTTAAGAAAAAGGCAAAAAAGGCAATGTAAAAAGAGTGAGTAACTTAACATGCCAGCCCTCTTTTCTAAGAAAAAAAAAAAATACAACTTAATATATTTATAATAATAGTAACTGCAATAATTTATTATATATTTAGAATTGGAGTTGTAATATACTTGTATAAATAACTGCCAAAACAAAACAAAAAAAATTCCTGATTAATTGACTTGACCTTTTTAAATCATATAGCCCAATGTTAACTATTTTGAAAAAAAAATCACGATTTTCCAGGCTAAGATTTCATACTTCTGTGTCATTTGCTCCTCTACTATATCAAAGAAATAAGAGCAGTCACAGCACATGCATCGCTCTATGGAACATATTAATAAAGTTCTCAGGATCAATGCTACTGACTGCTTCCTTGCAGCAGCAGTTTAATGCCAGCAAAAATATTGCCTCATTAAAGCACAGAAGAGAATAAAATAGAGCAAAATCAGCACAAATAAAATTCATTAATTATGTCTTAGCTATTGAACCTTTTCTTTTATATTAAAGAAGTTTAAACATGATGGGTGCATATACTAGAAATGATGGAGTACCTACTTATCCCTGGTGATGCTCCTTCCTGGATCACAGTTGGTTAGTTATCATTATTTAATGTTTGTAAAGTGCTCTGAAGTCAAGCTCACTCCCTGGGTGCTGAGTAGGATCATCTGCCTGAACAAATCTAATGATGAAAACCATATGTTATCATTTTCCATGCCTGTATAGAGGAAAGTGAATATTTACCATTAAAGAAAACAAAACAAAGCAAACAAAAAAGTAAAAACAACAACAACAACAACAAAAAAAAACTAGTTCAAAGGAAGTTGCAGACCAATTTAGAAAGAAACAAAACTTGTGCTCCCTCAATTCAGGCCAGAAATAGCAGATCCTCTTGTGCTTGAACACAAGGAACAGACATGCTATTACCTGCCTAGAGAGGCCATGGTTCTTTGAGCCAAAAGGACATATTGGTCAATGGAACAGCTGTGGGTACTTTAGGTTTTGTATGTGAAAATATTCCACGATTTTTATGTTCTCATCACCCAAACAAGTGAACACTGGGAAATAACTATATTAAGTTAAGGCAAGACATGCATGACAACATATAAGTGCAGGATATTACTCACAGAAAAACTCCCAAAGCTTTCCCAAATCACTCTGTAGGGTATGAATAAGAAGCCAAAGAATGGGAAATGACAGTTCATATGCTGATTTGAAAAATCTGCAGTGATAAAAATGGCTTGGGAAGACTCAACTGATTCAATCTCTGGCTTAGTAAAATTTTTCATGAGTGCAATATGTTACAGGTAAGTTAGGTAAGCTAGAAATTCCTGGATTCTAGCATTCATTCTGAGACAAAGCAGTATGCTTAGCATTTTTCTCTAAACTAAAAATATATATTTAAAATTATCTGTAACTATGATTTCTTAACAGTTTCAGCCTTTTTTTCTGAATTAGAGTGAATACGTAAGATTCTGTTAAATATGTATGTTTAGGTTTAACAAAGTAACATTTGTCTCCCAAGAAAACTGGAAAATGTGATAAAAATATAAAACGTATATGTGAAATATCCTCCAAGCCAATGAATATTGGTTTTGTTGTGTCAAGAGCAAACAAAATGGGATGAGTATTTTAGACCCAAGTAACAGCTGCTTCTTTGAACAGAAAAATCACTATTATTTGATTTTCAACATACTGCCCTTCTTTCAGGGAACTTAGGGAAATATGCTCACATATCACCTGTGTAAAATAGGAACAATTTATGTTCTTTCAACTGTGAACACCAATCACACATAGACATTTGCAAATTTACATGAGATGGAAAGCAATTTCAAGGCAATCAACTAAACCACAATAAAAATTACACATGCATCACAGCATTGGGAGAGGGATAAAGCTGTGACTTGCCAAAAGAAAATCAGTTTGTACATAACTCTGGCTGACTGGCGCTGGTGTCCCAAACAACAAAGAACTATCTCTAGGCAAATGACACTGTAGATTGATGTGCTAAGTCAGGCTGCAGTAGGGCATGTACGTGTCCTGGCTGCAGTGCTATAAAGAGTGGCCCTAACCCTACAGAAGTCGGTTACCTGGATGTTGCTTTACCCCATTTCTCAACTGCTAACTAGAAATAATTTGGCCTATTTTCAGCAGTTGATTTAAGAGTAACAGAAATTGTATTCATTTGCAAATTTTTTCCCCAAATTGAAAAGATTTCCAAAATACCTACTGATTTTGAAATCTAGACAAGTGACCATTCAGGTTTAAAATGAAATGACTAATTCAAAAGAAAGAAAATAAAAGATGAAATATTTTTAATGGTTGTGTTAACATTTAATTCAGATCCTTCAGTGTTAGAAGTACAGTGTATTTTAAGTGTTTTTTTTATGATTAGACTTTTGCTTTTCACATTAAAATGACTCTTTATTCATTAATTGTTATGGCAGAAAGTACGAATAAGTCAATTAAAGGAAAATGTATCTATAATCATGTATTCTAGGATTAAACACTTTAATAACTGTTTCTCTACAGTTTTTTTCTGTTCTCTGTGCTGTATGAGTGCCATATGTGTGTATAATTGTTTTTCTGTACAATTTCATATCAAGATTAATTATATATCAAGTACCACTTAAGAAAAAAGTAAACCTCAGCAAAACAGAGATTAAAAATTGTTAAGAAAGGTTCACTTAAAATTTTTACAGTGGGGGTGCCTGGGTGGCTCAGTGGGTTAAAACCTCTGCCTTCGGCTCAGGTCCTGATCCCAGGGTCCTGGGATCGAGGCCCACATTGGGCTCTCTGCTCAGCAGGGAGCCTGCTTCCTCCTCTCTTTCTGCCTGCCTCTCTGCCTAACTGTGATCTCTGTCTGTCAAATAAATAAAATCTTTAAAAAAAATTCTTTTACAGTGAAAAGTAGGTAACACTTTATGAGATACATATATATTTATAAATATCCAATTTAATGCAAATATGATTTTAGAAATGCTCTTATTCTTTTTTTAGTGTCCTTAATACCTAATTCTTTTATAGTTAAAACTCCTCAGCAATAAGGTAGAGCTATTTTTATTTTATTTTATAGATGAGGAAGCTAAAGGGCATAGGTTTTAAGCAATCTCTACGTTTTGAATAGTTAGTAATTAATGTACTCAATATCTGAACCTATACAGTCCAGTATTATTAGTCTCTTTCACTAATTCCCTATAATATCTCTTCTTTTATGATCCTAAAACCCATTATGAGAAATCTCGATTAGTCCTTACACATACATACTTATAAAAAGGCCAACCATTAATGCATCATTGTGTCTTTTTAGAAACATGAAGTGAAATGAAAGCACAAGGCCAAAGAAAGACTGATTAAATCATGGGGTGTAAGTGAGGACGCTAGATTTTTACTACTGGAAGTTTAAAGTTGTACTGGAAATAAAACTACGTTCTATATAAGCTAGGTAAGTGCGTCCCAACATTTTCATCCATTGATTCATTTTCAACAAATATTTTATGAGTGTCTAAAATATGCCAGGCACTGTTCTAGAAACCTGGGACATATCAAAGAACCAGATGAAAATCTGTGCCCTTATGGAGTTTATGTATTAGTAGAGGAAAGAGTAAAGTAACAAACTGAGTATATAAAGGGCTTGTTAAGAGTGAAGAAAGCAGTAACAGCTGGTACACTGAAGTAGAGGCTGGACCTCCTCATGACCTGGGTGCACACGCACACACAACACAAACCCCTCAGGGCCAGTGGGATCAATGTGTCAGTATACCAGTGGGGAGACCAGATAGAAATGCATGCGATGATACCATATTTTGAACTCCTTGGGAAAAGAAGTTCTGTAATCAAAGACTGTTATAGGAAAGTGTTGTTGCTTCTTCTCTATGAGCAATTCAGATTGACTTAATTCAAATTAAAATTTCTCACCTAATGGGATAGGACTCTTTTCCCCAAATTCTGAAGACTGGTTAAAGTTAGTGCCTAAACTAAAATAAAAGCCCGTTGGTGGAGAGTTCAGAACGTGCTGAAGTGCGTTCTTTAAGTTGACCGTTTCTGAAACAGGTTTGTTTTAACTTATGAGTTTAAGGGAAGATTTTAAAAAGAATCAACCCAAAAAACAATTAAAAAAGTTATTTTCAGGGCATCTGGGTGGCTCAGTCAGTTCATTGTCTGTATTTGGTTCAGGTCATGATCCCAGGGTCCTGGGATGGAGCCCTGCATCAGGCTCTCTGCTCAACCAGGAATCTCCTTCTTTGCTCTCTCTCTCAAACAAATAAATAAAATCTTTCAAAAAAATTTCTTAAAATTTTATTTTTCTCTTTTTATTCTATCCTATTGCTAAATTCTAACATTTCTGGTGATCCCAAGATCAGCAAAATAATCTGTGAAAGCAATTTATAAACACATAGCTTAAAAAACAACAAAATCCTCAAAGTATTCACAGTCACATTTATTCCATATCAATTTTAAGTTTTAAAGTTCAAAATATTAATGATTGCAATCATAAACAGAATATTATACTTATGAAATATGACACAATAATTTTGGATATTAATTTATGTTTTTTCTGTTCTCCATGCCCCACCCCCACTGCTTCCTCAATTTGTGCTGAAATCAGGCTCTGCGTTCACCTGCAAAACAGGAAAGAGGTGGCAAGGCCTAAAAATTGGAATCTTTATTTAAACAAATATCTCATCTTCTGATAAAGCTTTTGTCCACTAATGGTCCCACCTACTACAGGGTAAGAAGGAGGACTCTTCCGAGAACAGTAAAATAAGTAGAAAAGATTGATACCAGAAAAAAAAATCTACAGAATTGAGGAACAGGAATAACCCATGTCCTCAAAGTGAACTATGGATTTGGAATAATCTAAAAAAATCAATAAGGGTCTCAAGTCTGCCAAATATTTCTTTTAGGCTTGGATTGTTCATGGAATTCTGGACAATATTAAACTGACTTTTTAGCTCATATTCTCTTGACTGCCCCAGGTTTCCAGGGTTTCCTTCTGCTACTACATTTTAATATAGTGATTTTAATTAGTTAATTGATATTAGTGATTGTGAAAAATTTTTCATAGTTCTAATTATACAAGGCTAATCTCTAATCACTCATTTTCATGTTATATTAGCTGGACATTTGACTTTATATGGGTTTTAAGTTTGATTTGAACATACTTTGTTATATTAAAGATGTGATTTATACTTTTTGTTTTTAAACATATTTGAAATGTACTTCCAGAAAGATGGCATAGTAGGAGGACCTTAAGCTCACCTTGTCCCACAGATTTAACTAGATAATAATCACATCAGATAATAACCATGTCAGTATAAATAACCCAGAAAATGACACAAAGATTGGCAGAACAAACTCTCCACAGCTAAATGTAGAGAAGAGACCACATTGGATAGGATAGGAAGGATGAAGATGGGTCGGGGGCTAAAGGAACCCATGGGACTGTCCAACGGAGAGAAACCACCAAATGTTCAGAGAGGGGAGAGAAACAGACTTTTGCACCAGGGAACCCACATGAGGAATACAAATCCCCATAACATTTGGTTTTGCAAAATACAGGGGCCAAATTTTGTGAGTTTTTACAATCAACTTTAAAAAACAGCACGGTCCTGGGAGAGCTGGAAGAACAAGGGAAAACTAAGTCGTCACTCTTCAAGAGACAGAAACTAACAGCCCATGGAGATATAGCATAGAAGCAGCAGTTTCACAAATACCTATGGTACATGGGAGGGAGACTTTTCTTGCTAATTCAGAGACTGTGCTGGAGGGGCAGAGATCTTTGGGAGATTTCTCTAGTAACAACTGAGCTGGCAGGTGCTATTTCTCTCCCCATTCCTCCCAGCATAAACACATGGACACCTGTGGGAGCCAACACAGCACCAACACTTGCTACCTGGCTTGCTAACAGTGCACCCTAACCCTGAATTCTCCTGAAGACACATACCCTGCAACCAGTCCTTACCTCCAGGCCCCTTCCACAGGAGACCCAAGCAAACCTTTCCAACACCATGTGCCCTGCCTCCACACACTTCTGCAGATCTGCCTCCTCCAGCCCGGCCACCCTGGTCCCTGGGAGCTACAGGCCCCCTCCTACCAGCTTGGACCTTGCTGGCACTGTGCACCCCACTCCCATCTTTTCCTGCAGTCTGGTTCTACTGCCATCTCTGGCAAATGCCTGGTCCTAGACTAGGCCCCTAACAACACAGAGATCATACCCTATCCTGACAAGTAAAGAGAGCCACTGCAGATGACTAGATTGAAGGCAACTGTGGCTCAGTGACAGCAGTAGGGCTCATGCAACACATACAGAGGCACCCCTGAAGTATCAGGTTCTGGTGAACAGGGGACTTTACACCATAAGGCATTACAGGAACTCTACTTCTTAATGCCACTACTTCCAAAAACAGGAGACAAAGATGACTTTCCTAACATGTAGACAAAGACACAGAGAATGAGACAAAATGAGGAGACAGAGCCCATATGAAAGAAGGACCAAATTACCGCAAGAGATCTAAATGTAATGGAGATAAGTAATATACCTGATAGAGAATTTCAAGAGATGATTATAAAGACACTCACTGAGCTTGAGAAAAGACTGAAGGAAGGATCTCAGTGAGATGCTTAAGAAAAAGATATAAAACATGAAAAAGAACCCAATATTTTATTATAGCATTATTTATAATAACCACATTATGGAAGCAGCCCAGCTGTCTGCTGATAGATGAATGGATGAAGAAGATGTGGTATATATATATATATGCAATGGTATACTACTCAGCCATAAAAAAGAATGAAACTTTGCCATTTGCAACAAAATAGAGCTAGAGTATAATGCTAAGTGAAACAAGTGAGAGAAAGACAAATACCATATGATTTCACTCATATATGGAATTCAAGGGACAAAGCAAATGAACAAAAGAGAGAAAGAGGGGAACCAAAAAAACGGACTCTTAACTATAAAACAGATGGTTACCAGAGGGAAGTTGAGTAGGGGGCTGGGTGAACTAAGTGAATGCAATATAGAGTACACTTACCCTGGTGAGCACTAATATATGGAATTGTCCAATCACTATATTGTACACTGAAACTAATATAACACTGTTTGTTAACTGTAATGAAATTAAAATTTAAAAAATAAATAATAATAAAAATATTTTGAGTAAATTTTGCATTTTATCAACTTTTACATATCCTTGAAATCATTATATGCATATTTCCTTCATCTGACCTATTAGCATGATGCATTAATTAAAGAATTATTTTACAACTCCATCATCAACCTGCAAGTTATTCTGCTGGATATTATTTCTTAAAATATTTAATGTAAGAATCATTTACTTCTATTATTATTATTATTCATTGTTCTATTCTCTACCTTAGCATATATTTTTATTTGTATTAATATTGGTTTTCTTCTTAGAGTCACATGTGAAAATTTCTTGATAATTTAGATATATTTTTCAAATTAAAAACTAGTAACAATGGGAGATGCAGTGGAGAAGTGAGTTGGGGGAAATTGGAGGGGGAGACAAACCATGAGAGACTGCGGACTCTGAGGGTTTTGGAGGGAAGGGAGGTGGGAGGTTGGATGACCCCGGTGGTGGGTATTATGGAGGGCACATATTGCATGGAGCACTGGGTGTGGTGCATAAACAATGAATGCTGGAACACTGAAAAGAAATGAAATAAAATAAAATGAAAAAAAAATGATAACAAAACGATCACACTGTTCACGGGCAAATTTCATGCCTTATTTTCCCCTTGAGTGGACTCATTGATGGGGCTTTAGCTGTGTCTGTTTGAAAGTCTTAAATTGAAATTAGATTGAGAAATCTTGGGTTCTCAAACATTGGAATGCCATCTTTACAAGATACATTGAAGAGAGCTGAGCAAGTATATCACTATCTTCCCTAGCACTTGGCTGAGCAGCCAAGCAGTTTTTCATATTACTTGTGAGCACAGTGTGAGCATATCACATCCATGTATTACAAGAGGACTGTGCAAAAGCCTCTGTGTTATTCATGCCCATGCAAGCATAGATATCATTTTTAATATTAGTGGGAAAATGCCACTTCATACAGAACAAAATTCTGTCTCTATGTCTAAAATGATTATAAAAGAATAAATCATGCAATGTGAGTATCTCCAAACAAAAACAAATTTCTAAAATAAAAATTGCCAATCTAGCGCCAAGGAACATCAACTAGCCAGTCATCCACCTTGCATGCACTGGAAAGGACATTATTTCAACCTACAGTGGGTATCAAATGCTTTGATGCAATTTATTTCAGAAGATAATTGGATACACAATTTCCTAAACAGACTATATACAAGTCAATAAAACTAAACATGTTTTTCCACTAACATACTTTTGTGATTTTCTTTGTCAGCTTGTTATAATTTTGTTCACTGACAATGCTATTATTTACCAAGACTGCCATTGGACCTTGAGTGGTTTTTTCAATAAGTCAAATTATCTGAATCACAACTGGCTGAACATCACTTACAAAGAAGATGCACCACACTCAAGAAATATATTACAATTTCATGTTCCCAAGCACGAATAAGCTTTACTATTTCCACTGCTTCTCACTTATTCTTCCAGTCACCATCTATTACTTGCAGTATCAAATTTAAAAAACAAATATTTATATATAGAGAAATTATATATCACTTTATATATATGTATATATATATATTATATATATATATATATATGGTGGGGTTGTTTAACTCAGTTCTTTACTCAATAAACAGTCATTAAGCTCTTTATCTTTGTTTATTCAATCAACATACTCAAGCAACTACCTTGTAGGGAACACTATTCTAGGTGCTGGAGATAAAACAGTAAACAAATTCCTTGCCCTCACGTTCCTTAAATTCTAGTTTTAAATTTATATTTATTAAATGTATTTAAATAAATAAATGTAAAATTTATTTAAATAAATACACTTAATGTGGTGAGAACTACTTTAGGAAGTGGTGAGGAGATAATGAGTGAAGGACTTTGTGGTGATAGTGGTATTATTATTATTTGTCAAACAGATTCATCACAACTTCTCTTTTAGGGTTATACTGAAGTTAGCACCCAAACAAAGCAAAGGAGTAATCAATACAAGTGTGTTCTCTTTAGAGAGCAAGTAATTGCATAGGCAGGTATGCCAGAGGAATAGAGAGAGTTCGGTAATTTCACCAAATTGGAGTCAACCAGGTGGCTATAGCAGGGTAAGGGCAGTGAGTTAGTCAAAGTAGGATATATCATGCTCTGTAGAACTTATTTTTATAGAATTTTGAATTTAATTCCACATAAATTGAATTTTAAACATATGCATTTCATTAGATCATTCAGATAATTTTGTGGAGAGTAATTATAGTAAATGTAGTTGTAGGCACTACTTGAAGTGCAGGGGAAAGTGAATACAGTATTGAACTTGATAAGCAATGACTCTCCTCTCAGGAAGTTTACATCATACTGGGGGAGAGGAGCATAATACAAGAAAGTGAAAATAAATACATAAAAAGGATATTAAATAGTGATAATTTTCATATAAAAATAAAACAGGTTGGTATGGTAAGACTGAAGGTAGAGGGCACAAATTCTTCCGTGCAAAATCAAAGATCTAATACAGAATTACATTTAACCTGAGACAAGAATGAGACAAGAAGACAGTCAAGGACACACCATAAGGAAGAGAGTTCTGGAAAGACAAACAGCATGTAAAATTGCACTTATGTAAGAACAGAAGAAAGGTCAGTATTTTTAGAGTAGGGGAAAGCAGAGGGAAATCAATATTAAGTGAACTGGGACAAAAGAGGCAAGATGATGTGAGATCTTATAAAGCATATGCCATGAAAAGTTTAGATTTAACTCTAAGGAAGCTGGGAAGCCATGGGACACTTTAATGCTAAGGAAGTTAACACAGTCTGACTTTATATAGTTGGAGGATGGGTTATTCTTTGGAAAATCAACTTTGGTGGAAAGTACTATGAAGAAGGGAGGCAAAAATACCATTTTAGAAAGTTATTTCATTAATTTAGAAGGAACATTTTATGGTTTAGATTACATGTTAGGTGAGAAGATAAAAATACATGAATGAATTTGAGAGATATTCTGGCAGTACAGATGACTGGACTATACTGATTATAGCTATAATTGGGGGGTGATGAGGTTAGAGGCATCAAGAATGTCTCCTAGATATTGGGTTTTAGTAAATGTGTAGACAGGGAAAGCTACTAATTAAGATGTGGAAGACACAGCTTTAATAATTGTGGGAAAAGTATTAAGGAAGCATTATTTCTCCTTTGGGTATGGCAAATTAGAAATATAAACTAGACATTCAACTAATTATATCAAGTAGTCAAGTAGGCAGTTCCCCTCATCTGATTTAATCTAAAGGAATACCTGAGGTCCATTTTAGTGAAATAATTTCATTTTACTGCCAATAAAAAAAAGAATCCTAGATTGGCTTTATCATAATCTCTAGTTTCTATCAACTTTCCTACTTTCATAATATGATCTAATTTTTTTTTTTTTTTATTGTGACAGACAGATCACAAGCAGGCAGAGAGAGAAGAGGAAGCAGGCTCCGTGCCAAGCAGAGAGCCCGATGAGGGGCTCGATCCCAGGACCCTGGGATCACAACCTGAGCCGAAGGCAGAGGCTTTAACCCACTGTGCCACCCAGGTGCCCCTCTAAAATATTTCAATAGTGACGCCTGAGATCAGGACTGAAGACTAAGGGATTGATTATTGACTTAACAATTTAGGTATCAATGTGGCTTGTTTGACCAAAGTGGGTTCTACTATAATATTCAAATCCCTAGGTAAAATTTCAAGACATTGGCTTGGCCCAAAAGAAGGCATTTCCCAGTTACCTCCCTCTGCCAGAAGTTTTCTTTTTGTTTTGTTTTATTTTGTTTTTTAAGATTTTATTTATTTATTTGACAGAGAGAGAGAGATCGATCACAAGTAGGCAGAGAGGCAGGCAGAGAGAGAGGGGGAGGCAGGCTCCCCACTGAGAAGATAGCCTGATGCGGGGCTCAATCCCAGGACCCTGAGACCATGACCTGAGCTGAAGGCAGAGGTTTAACCCACTGAGTCATCCAGAAGCCCCTCTACCAGAAGTTTTAAGAAATTTGTTACTAAGAAGAAAGCAAAGTTTACCCTCTCGACATATTTTTCGAAGCTTTGAATATTTAACTCATATTTCTTCCTAAGTAAAAAAGTACCCAATGGGGGTGCCTGGGTGGCTCAATGGGTTAAAGCCTCTGCCTTCTGCTCAGGTCATGATCCCAGGGTCCTGGGATGGAGCCCCGCATCGGGCTCTGCTGAGCAGGGAGCCTGCTTCCTCCTCTCTCTCTCTGCCTGCTTCTCTGCCTCCTTGTGATCTCTGTCTGTCAAATAAATAAATAAAATCCTTAAATAAATAAATAAACAAATAAAATTTTAAAGAGTACCCGATGGGGAAAAAAAAAAAAAGTACCCGATGTATTAAAAATTGAAAAAAAAATTAACCTTAAAAACAGCCTAGAATTTGTGATGGAAGCCACTAAATGCCAAGCAGTATCTACAATAATAAATATTATTTGTTATGTAAATAGAAGCAAATATTGAAGCATATTCATTCTTCATTCTGTTCAGACAATAAAAGACTAAAAGACAAAGCATCTGAGATATATCTGGAAGTTACCATAGGAATTTCTAAGAAGGCAGAAGAAGAGAAATGGTAAGCTGAGTAGCAGAAACAAAATATGAGAAAGAGCTAATGAAAATGAAAATAAACTTTTTAAAAAAATTATAGCTAGTCATTATTTGAAAAGCATATAGGATACCTGAATGAGTGACTGTAGATAAAACTGGAATATTAGGTAGGCTAGACTGTGAATGATGTTGGGGTTTCATACAAATAGTTTGGATAGTAAATAATATAAATTATATTTGAGTAACATAATCATATTGGGTTTTAGAAAAAATTTACAATTACAATGCAGTGAAATAGAGGAAAGGACAAGATTTCAAGAAGAGGTAAATGAAATGTCTCAATCAGTAACAGTATGTGCTATCCTCTGGATATTTGTGTCCCCCCAAAAATTCTTATGTTGAAATCCTAACACCCAAGATAATGGGACTAGGGAGTGGGGCGTCTGGAAGTCATGTTGGCAGAGGACTCATAAGCGGGATCAGTTCCATTATAAAAGAGACTTCAGAAAGATCCCTGCCCCCTCCCTTCTACCATGTGAGGATAAAGGGAAAATGTGTTGGCCAGGAACCAAAAAGCAGGCTTTTATAGACACCAAATCTGCCACAATCTTAGGAATTCTGGCTTCCAAAACTATGAAAAATAAATACCTGTTGTTTATAAGCCACACAGCCTATGGCATTTTGTTATAGGGGCCTGAACCAACTAAGACAGTGAGACTGAAGAAAACAAGGGAGAACTGTTAGAAGTCCACAAACCTACAATTAACCACCTCCTAGTCACTATGAGGAAGAAGCTGGAAAGTTAAGTGCCCAACATGATGCTGAGGTGTGTGCTTAAGTGAATAGCGGTATCTCTTAATGAGGAAAAGAAACTCAATTTCATGAGGGGTGTTACAGGAAGAGTTCAATATTTGCAAATTCAGAGGAGATGACCAGTAAGCAAATGGAAATACAGCTGGTTGATCAAGAGAGAAATCAAAGCTAATGTCAGAGAACTGAGAGCCATTAGCAAATTCAAGAAAGTGGCAATTGCTAAACCCAAAAAAGTCAGGAGTATATTAAAATAAGAAGAGACTCAAACTTAAAACTCTGGGGAGCATGGCGTGGACTTTCATGGAAGAGGCAGAGGAAGCCAGAGTAAATCAAAGAGAAGGACCCCTCAGAGACATCATGGGAAAAATAAAATAAAGTAGCTAGGGGCAAGAGTGCTAGAGGGGATAGGGAGTGGAGTCAGTTAAAACTGACTACAAACTAAAGTTATTATGTGTAAATTTGCGTTTACTAGATTTTTCTTTTCTCATTTTAAACATTTTTATCTGAGAGTTTTCATCGATCCTCTCTATTGCTATAATTCCATGTGTCTTTCTCAAAATCGTGAAAAAATTATCTCCTTATTTTCTATTCTTATGTGCATTTAAGAGAAAATTAGTTATAAAATCAATGAAAATGCATAAAGGAAAAAATAAGACTCAAAATATAATAAAAACTCCTATAATTCATTTTTTTTTCTGGGATTGAAAATGAATATATATCACAAAGGCTGTTTCTTCATAATTTTTTATGTCCAAATGACACTTTCTAATCTTCTCTGGGGGCTCTACATGTAAGAGAAACATTATTGTGGGTTAGCTTAGTCATTTTCAAGTATTTATCAGTCATGTATTGTTAATTGTAATATTGAATATACGACCTAAGCCTAGAAGAAATTCTCAGTTAGGAGAGAATCACATCATTGGCAGAAATGATCTATTACCATGAGGGGTACAGATAAAGATCTTTAGTTTTCTTTAAAAAAAAAAATAGATTGCTCTGGGCTACAAGAAAACACATTTTATGTAAGATTTAATTTTAAAGGCATCACATTATTATGTTAGTATGTTGAATAAAGTAAGTGAGTGAAATAAAGTGATTGTGCTGGTTAGATCTGTAACTTTTACAATAATTGATTCATGCTGATCCTGGGGCCACTGAGTAATTAGTAAATCATTCAGTAGTAACAGACAAAAAAAAAAAAGATTCTGTAATTGTGAATTTCTGTACCTTCATATAGTGTCAGATAAGGTATTTATAACATTCCTGAAAAGTCAGACTTAAAAATAAAACATAAGCCCCCAAATGGTGGGAAATATTTACAAATAAGATAGTGATCTGAAATTAAATTTTGTGATTTCAACACCTTGTTATAGGACATTAGGGCTTCTGAAATTGCATCTTGGCCTATTTCTTTGGGCACTTTCTGTAACAAAGATTGCTTTTTAATCTGTAAAATGCAAATAGTATTGATATTTTCACAAGCTGTTTATGAGAAATAAATCAGATAGTAATATGAAGGGTTTCATACATGGCACAACACAAAGCATGCATAGGGACATTTTTTTTTCCTTTAGTTGTGTTTATTACTTGATTTTCAGTAAACTGAGCTAACCATAATTCTCAAAATATCCCAAACGTTTCACTCTATTTTAAAAGATAGAGTATGTGAAATGAAAAGACAATTATACTTGCTCTATCACTTAGGTTTTGCTCACACCATCCTTCTCCCCCTCATGACCCTTGCTCCACCTTCCTCCCCCACCCCAGTACCACCACCAATGACTATTGCTTTTCCAGTGCAGCAGAAGTATAGAGAGGATAGCAGAAGCCTCATTTAGTTTTATAACCCTCAGCTATCAGTTTGAAATCCTGGACCAATTAAATATTGTATGCATTCATCTAAAAATGTTTATTTACTTAATTTCCTTTGCATGTCTGACACAATTGTTGGCATTTGGGATACAATGGTGATTGCACAGTAAGTTTCTACCCTGCCTAATGAAGTGTGTATGCTTGTGAGGATGACACAGAATCAAACCAAACCAAACAACCGTACAAAACAAAACAACAACAACAACAACAAATACTTTTAGGTATAGTGTGGTCAAGGCTCACCTCTCTGGGGAGGTAGTATGTGAATAGAGATCTGAATAAAGCTGAAAAAAGTAGCCATGAAAAGATGTAGGGAAAGTGTGCCCAGACAGAGGAAACAGCATATACAAAACACCTCGGACAGGACAGAGATTGTTTGATTTAAGGAAAAGCAAAAGAAGTTTGTATTTTTCAAGCACAAGCAGCTAAGAGGAATTGTAGGAGAGAAGGAATAAGAGCACTGAAAAGAGCTCAAAGTATTTAGACATTGCAGACGTTAATATGGACTTGGATTGGGGTATATGACAGGAGGAAATACTAAATGAATGGAGAGAGGCATGAAAGAAATGACAGCTGAAAAGGCAAACATAGTTAAATGTGCTATCAAAAAATAAATGTCTAAAACATGAGAGAAAACATAAATACAGGCATCAGATTGATTCTTAAGTTGTTTAAGTCCTTTAGAACTGACAAATCACATTTGCATGCTTAATCTCCTGCTGTGTCTCATGATAGCTTCACAGACATAATGTTTTAGTCTGGATCCTTGTGGAACAGACTATTTGTTTGGTGTGATTACATGGGAACGTTCCTGTTGGAATTCTATTTGTCTCTTCTCCTTTAGGGGTTTTAAATAATGAGAGCACAGGGGAAAGACTGCATAGAGGTTAAAGTATCTCTCCACGTATGGATGTAGACACAGTATCTGGTATAACTGATTCTGTTTAATGATCCCATTTAATAATTTCACTTAAAAAATAAAATCTAGAGGATAATTTTCAAATATGATAAAATAAAGAGAGGTTGCAGTTACTAAGCACACTGGGGAATATAGTCTCCCATTATGAAATCAATTGACGTGATCTCAAACGTGGGAACACTGGAAAGACAAGGCAGCTCTGCAAGTGTACGGCAAAGAGAAAATAAGTATCAGTGTGGGATAGAAGAAAAACACATTAAAGGTAACATGAATAAAAAGGTAATAGTGGATAAAAATTTAAATGTAACTTTGACAGTTGCAAAAATGGAAAATCACTTGTAGCATGATGAGTATAAAGATTTTGTAAGATGACTTTCTAGTATATTTCAACAGATTTTGAATTTATCAGGGGAAGTTTTAGGTATAGGTGTAAACTTTTAAAATAAATATTTTGCACTTCTGGGTAACAATAGGATCTCCTAAAGATGTTGATGTTGTGTCTTCTCATCTTCTCATTTACCTATAAAAGCAAACACACACACACACACACACACGACAAAGCACAAAGGATCACTGAAAACACCAGTCAGTGTTTGGTTAGAAATACCGAAACTACACTAAGTAATTATAAGTGAAATTAAAACGGGGAAATTATTGGCACAGTTATCAGAGGGATCAAAGAACAAAAACAGAATCATGAGGTAACCAAAAATAATAACTTCAAGTGTAGCTACTCCTCCTAAGGACAGGGGAACTCAAGGAAAACGTGAGGTTCACCAGAACCCTACAGCATAGAGAGGTCTCACAGAGTGAAAAGTCAGATCTCCTAGGAGATCTACTGCTGGCTATACCTGTGAGGACCTCTCCTATCTTAGGATTCTAATAAGTGTTTGGGTAAAGGAATCTGAAAAATGCAGTTTGAAGAGCCCCAAGACTATCATCACAGAGTAAAGGAAACTGGCTTTATATCTGAGAAGTAACACGCAAAATCTGACAAACAACCTATTAGCATAATCTAAGAGCAATTTTTTAAAAAAATATTTTATTTATTTATTTAAGAGAAGAGAGAAAGCAAGCCAGCACAAGCAAGGGGGAAGAGTGGAGGGAAAGGAAGAGCAGGCTCCCCCGTGATGCAGGGCTCAATCTGAGGAGCCTGAGATCATGACCTGAGCCAAAGGTAGATGCTTAACTGATTAAGCCACCCGGGTGCCCCTCTAAGAGAAATTTTTAATGAAACAAGATTGTTAGGAACTTTAGGTTTCACTTCAAAAATAAAAACAACCAAACACTGTTTAAGTCCTATTTGTCCCATTGCTTTGAATTATAAGAGAGAGGCATGAAAGAAATGACAGCTGAAAAGGCAAACATAGTTAAATGTGCTATCAAAAAATAAATGTCTAAAACATGAGAGA
>NC_081561.1:42594861-42753024 GCF_022355385.1 Mustela nigripes | reverse complement strand
GGCAGCCAAGACACTGATTTTATAATTCTTACTTCACCAAAACATTCCTGCATTTAACCGTATATTAGGTAGAGAGACAATAGTCTCTCTAGGAATCAGAGGGACAGGAAAACAGAATATGGCTTGCTATTAGAATTGTATCCTGATGAACACAGATAGGCATGAACGTCTACAGGAAAAGAAGAGATAAGACTAGGCGCAATAGCAACTTAAACTCAGGGCTGTGATGTCTTCTGTGTATTCCAAGGCACAAAACCACAGACTCTAGAAGGAGACATATCCTACTTAGATAGTAGAACTACACTAGTTCTTAGCTTTCCAGCAAACTTCACACAGAACACTGAATGTTAGTTCATTCTCTAGTCTGCATGAAAACAGGTTCATTTATCACTCACTGGCAATTCAGAGTAGGTTAAAATGTCATCCGTTTGTGTAGTCTTTTCACCAGGTTAGGGCACAATGGATCCTCATTGCTAATTATAAGTGAGCTGTAAGTGCAACACCATTGTGTTCATGGAAAACACCACTGTGCTTATTACAAAGCAAAGAACAGGTAACCTAGTTATGGAAGACCCACAGAAAACTATATATACCAGATGAAGAATTTTTAAATCACCAAATATTTGGGATTAAACAAAAAGATATAAAGAGAGAAAGGCTGGAGACAAAGTTACATTGTGATATCATTAAAATGTAGATGGAAACTGCATCAGGTAAATGGATAATTATTAGTACACAAGAATTCAGATTAAATTATGTGTGATAAAATAATAACTGGGGGGCATGGAAGAATACGGTAATCCAAGATAAGGAAAACAGGTGTTTTCCATGTAGAAATAAGAGCTGAAACGGAAGAAATAATTGATAACATTTTTTTTTAAAGAAAACAGAGGGAATCAAAGATGTATATGACCCAACCCAAAATTTTAATTACAGATAAAGAAATATGAAAACCCTTTGGCTTACTGTTTTATATTCTATGAACTTTCTCATATGATAGTCTCATTTGATAGCTACTTAAATTTAAATTTTAATTAACTATAATAAAGTTAAAAATCTACTTTCTCAATCTAGGTACATTTGAGGTAATTAATAACTACATATGGGTAGGAGATACTGAATTGAACCATGCAGACATAGAGCACTTGATCACTGCAGAAAGTTCTGTTGGCCAGTGCTGTTCTAGAAAATCACTCTAAGGAATAAGAAGAGGTGTTCTGAATGATTTAAGCAAAAGGAATGTTATCTTAGTAACATACAAAGAGGAAATTTTTTAAAAATCCAGTAACATTATACAGTTTTGTTTTGTTTTTTAAGATTTTATTTATTTATTTTACAGATTACAAGTAGGCAGAGAGGCAGGAAGAGAGAGAAGCAGACTCCCTGCCAGGCAGAGAGGCAGAGAGCCTGATGTGGGGCTACATCCTAATACCCCGGGATCATGACCTGAGTGGAGGCAGAGGTTTTCACCCACTGAGCCACCCAGGCGCCCCAACATTATACAGTTTAAATGAATTTAACCATAAAATTATGAGCCATTTAAAGCCATTATTTGGAAGGAAATTCAATTATATTAAAAAACATTCCCATAATAACATGTGAAAAATATATATATAATTAAATGTTTGGCATGCTCCTAATTTGGGAAGGCAAAGCTTACATGTATTTTGAAATTGTATTAATATACAGTATCAATGTTAGTTATCTTTAAGTGGTTGTCCAGTATTTCTTTTCTTTAAAAAAATGTTCTTATTTCTCCTGATAAAAAGTGTTATTTATAATCAGTCATGTTATTTAATAGTTAGAAATAAATTCCTTTAAAACAAGATGGGCATAAATATGTATATAATGCAAATTAAGTGAATAGAAATTGTGAAATTATTTAAAACAGTATTTTGAAAGGGAGAGTGTATTGTCTATGGAACAGTGGACTGTCTCCCCATATGCACAAGTACCCCTCTACAGAAGGCTTATAGCTCATTATTTGTAAGTATTTGCATTGGAATTTTGAGAAAAACATTCTCTTGCTTATAAAATAATTTGAAATCAGGTCTCTACAACTAGTTTTCCTTTGCCAGTGCAATAACCTAAGACAGTTTTACATGTAAAATATTGTAATTTTTCATATACATTTGGAAAATATGTAACAAAATGAGTTCTTAAATTAGGAATAAAAGGCAAAGATGAAATATTTATATTCATCTGTTAGTTTTTTATATATTTATGTTTCAGATTATATAGTAATTTATCTGTGAGGTTTACCTAAACTGAGTAAAATAAGTTTATAGAATTTGTGTATCTCTACACATGTCTATATGCCAAAAGTTCATAATATATGAACATCCATATCATATGCATACAATTTCTTAGTACCACAATAAACAATGTATCACAAAATATTAATTTGCATAAATGTACAGAATGTTGCAAAAAGAGTTTTATAAATTCTATTACCACAATATAAAATTAATATAAACAAATATACTACATAGACCAAAAAAGGTCAAAATATAAATAACATTTATGTAAAATATGAAACACCGTAATATTAGTTTTACTTTGTTATAGTGGTAAAGGCATTTTTTCCTATTAGAACATTCTGAATGAAAATAATAATACAGAATGTCTAAAGTGTTGTACATGGTCTGGATAGGTTTAATAAAATTCTATATAAATACCCTATAACCAAGAACTTTAAAATTGTTACATGGTCAGTATTCAACAGTACCTGGTATAACACAAAAATGTATTATTTTTTTATTTTTTATAAACATATAATGTATTTTTATCTCCAGGGGTACAGGTCTGTGAATTGCCAGGTTTACACACTTCACAGCACTCACCATAGCACATAGCCTCCCCAATGTCCATAACCCCAAACCCCTTCCCCCTAGCAACCCTCAGTTTGTTTTGTGAGATTAAGAGTCACTTATGGTTTGTCTCCCTCCCAATTCCATTTTGTTTCATTCATTCTTCTTCTACCCCCTTAACCCCCCACGCATGTTGCATCTCCACTTCCTCATATCAGGGAAATCATATGATAGTTGTCTTTCTCCGACTGACTTATTTCGCTAAGCATGATACCCTCTAGTTCTATCCACATCATGGCAAATGGCAAGATTTCATTTCTTTTGATGGCTGCATAGTAGTCCATTGTGTATATATACCACTTCTTCTTTATCCATTCACCTGTTGATGGACATTTAGGTTCTTTCCATAGTTTGGCTATTGTAGACATTGCTGCTATAAACATTCGGGTTGCACGTGCCCCTTTGGATCACTACATTTGTATCTTTAGGGTAAATACCCAGTAGTGCAATTGCTGAGTCGTAGGGTAGTTCTATAAAAACATATTTTCTTAAACTATTTGGCTCTAAAATATTCTATGATCCTTATGAACATTAATTATAGATACCAAAATGTTTTAAAAAATGGATTTTCAGTGACTTATGTCTATAGCCTAAGTAAAGATCAAGTGAAGATCACATTTATTTTCTAATTCATCTAACATACAACACATATATCACAAAGTTAGCAAAATCTTTATTTGAATAAAAGCTACAATGAAATGTGAATTGCTGAATCATATTAATTACATAATCAACCAATCAATCTAGAAGGTATTGAACAAATGGCCCTCATAAATGCTGCTTTATACTTATGGTCCATTAAACAGGACCAGGTGAGCAAGGCAATCAAAATATTTTACTCTGGTATCTGATTAGGAGAAACAAAAGAATAGCAAATAATCTGGGGGTCTATCTTTAGTGGGAAGTAAATTAATCTTATGGGATTGTCACCTAGAATTTGAATTAAATGTATCATTTTCAGCAGATCACATAAGTCCTTGTTTTTACATATATAAATTTAAAACTATTGATTTTAAACAGTCATCTAAATCTAATACCTATGGTCATTTCATTCAATAAATATAGTGGTACCACAGATGGCAATGTCTGTTTTGTAAAAAAGTGATGAATTCTAAAATGCTGGGAATCTGTATCATCACTTGTAATAATATATCAAACATTTAAATATGAAAATCTTTTACATTTTATAAAAATTATCTAGTATGAGAATATATAATTTCATATATTTAAAATTATAAACTATTATATTATAGTTTAAAATTATAAACTATATATATTATATTATAATATAAACTATTATCAATAAGTATTTACCACATACTCTTCCACTTGCTTCATTTTTAGTGGTGTTCAAACCAGACCTGAAGCCAAGTGATGTAATGAGTGGTAGGAGTATCAGAGGAAGAAAAGTCCTTCAATTAGGATAGTCACTGAAGGCATTTATGAGGAGGTAACAGTTCAGTTGATGAGTGAGCAAGAAGAGCCATGGAAAGAGTCATTTGAAAAACCTTGCAGGCCAGAAAGAAAAGAATACAAAAATCTTCAAGACCAAGGGTATGAAGGGAAGGCAGATAAATAAACTTGAGGTGGAAAGGTAAGCCAAGAACAAAACATATAGAGTTTCCTGGGCCTTGGGAGGAAGTCTAGATAGTATGCTAAGAATACCAAGGTCCCACCATTTCAATATATACTAAGTATATTCTAACTGTAATGTGAAGATTGAAGAGTAGGGGAAAGAGTAGAAGTACGGAGATCAACTATGAGATATTTTTCATTTTCTCAGCTGAGAGATATTTATAACCTTAACAGAGGAGGTGACAGCTAAACTAGAGAAAAAATGAATAGGACTATAAATTTTAAAACAGAATCAACTGGGTTTGTTGTGATATTATATGTAGGATCAGTACAAAGATGGCATCAAGCCTTTTTTTTTGTTTAACATTTTATTTATTTATTCGACAGAGAGAGATCACAAGTAGGCAGCGAGGCAGGCAGAGAGAGAGGGGGAAGCTGGCTCCCCGCAGAGCAGAGAGCCCGAAGTGGGGCTCGATCCCAGCACCTGAGATCACGACCTGAGCCAAAGGTAGAGGCTTAACCCACTGAGCCACCTAGGCGCCCCAAGCCTTTTTTACTTTTTTTTTTTTTTTTACTTTAGTTTTTGGGTAAATCAATATAAACTTACTAAAGAAGGTGAGCTCAAAAAAAAAAAAAAAACATGAAAGATAGTTGTGGAACATCAAGTGCTTCATGTTTTGAAGATTGTGTTTAATTCGTCTGTTAAATATATGCTGATAGAATTATCAAAAGAGATGGATGAGACTGACCCTTAAAGAAATCAATGACAGAAAACTTAATTTTTAATTACTGACATATAGATAATGTAAGACATATATAATGGTCACAATTCCCTTCCCCTTCCCTGATTTGGTGATATTTCATGGAGGTAAGTGTACAATTTTGAAATGTATCATTTGGAGTTTGGGCATGTGACTTGCTTTAGCCAAACAGAGCATTGGTGGAAATGGCAATGTACCATCTCCAAGTTTAAGGTCTTAAGAGGTATCAAGTATTTTCATTTATCCTTTTTATGTTTCTACCATCTGTCATGAAAAGAGCATGCCCTGCGTATCTGTTGGTTCTAAAATCAGAGACACATGGAATAATTCTGAACAATCCTCAGGCTGATGCATAATTGTCCCAGGCACTCTAGAGATCTAAGAGCAAGACAAATACATGGTTATATTTCTAAGCTGTAGAGCTTCAAAGGGTTGTTGTTGTACAGAAATATCTTACCAGAAATATCACTGAAAGGCATATAAAACAATAATTCAAAATAAGATTACCTGGGTTAGAATATAGAAGAAAAAGAGAAGGAGAATTAAGTCTAGGGCAACCCTTTCTGAGGCCTGGTAAAAGAGAAGGAACTAGCAGAAAATTTATTAGAAACATCAGGTATGTAAAAGTAAGATAAAGTAAGGCACTATTGATAGAAATGAAGATAACTCCTTTCAAAAAAGTAAAATAGAACCATTGTGCAGAGTGCCAATGAGCAGTAGAGAGAGATGAGGACAGAGAAGTGTTTATCCCTTAATTATGATCTCAGTGAATCCTAATTTACATAGGAGATAGATCTTCCAAATTTACACAATTTGAAGCATATAAAAATATACTAAGGGGCTCACAATCTTCAAGTAGATTTGTATGACATTTAAATCGAGAAAAAATAAAGCTTCACGGATATATATGTGTGTGCATACACACACACACATACATTTAGTAAGAATACATTACTATAGGAAATACAATTTCACGAGAATCCATCAGACTTAAAGTCCAAAAGAAAATGGGATAAAGATTGTTGATTGGTGAAGTCATGAAGAATATTCCACAGCTTAAGCTATATTTGTGAGCAGAATACAGTAGAGGATTTGCAAGTCTGCTTGGCAGAATGTTGGGGTATTAACAGCTGAAAGAAAATTAATGACTTTACTTTCTTCTACTGAGTTTAGAGAAATGCATTTTTTTTTTAAACGAAGAAATCTAGCTTTTACTAGATATCCAAAAATCTTCCATGAGATTCCCAGTACATTACAGAATGACAGTGCATTTATTTAAAAAGTATCCCACTAATCCATGAATAGAACTAGTGACAAAACATTAATTCTTCGTTTACTCAACACATTTTTATCACATACCTAGCAATGTACAAGGCCTTTGCTAGGTAGCAGGGATAAAATTGTGAACGTAAATAAGCACAATACTTGGCATCAATTGATCAAGGTAAAATAAGAACAAAATTAAAAGTATAACTGTGCAAGTATTACAGAGATGGATGTATAGTGTTAGGAAATATAATATGACTCAGAAATTCCACTCCTATGTAAATACCCGTTAGAATTAATAACAGTGTTATCAATTGAACAGTATTCAAAAAACAAACAAAACAAAGTGAAATCTTCCATAAAAATTTCAACAAAACTATTCACAGTAGTCAAAAGATAGAGACAGAGTAGTCCAAATGTTCATCAGTTCTTAAATGGATAAACAAAACTGGTACCATTGGTGGTATATCAAACAATGGATATTATTCAGCTATAAAATAAAGGAAATACTGACACATGCTACAGTTAGATGAATCCTGACAACTTTATGCTCAATAAAAGAAGCAAGACACAAAACACTAAACTTTATAGAAAATGTTCTGGAGTCTAGGACATGACCAAAATAGGCAAATTTGTATATAGAAAGCAGTTTAATGGTTAACTTCATTTGGATAATGAAATTATCTGGATATAGATAATGGTGATGGTTACACTGCATTATGATTTTACTAAATGCAAAGAATTATACAATTCAATTTTTTTTAAATGGTGAGTATATTTTACCACAACACACACACACACACACACACACACACCAGTGTAGATTCAGAAACTCCAATTTCTGTGTTCAAATCTTGGCTTTGCCATTAATTAGCTGTGTGATCTTAGACAAATAACTATGTTCCTATTTGCCTCATCTATAAAATGAAAGTAATTTAGTACTTACCTCAGATACTTATTATAAGAATAGAGTTAATTCAGGCAAAGGCACCTTAAACAAATGTCAACACATAGTAATCATCCAAGAAAGGTTAGATACTACTGTAAATACTTTGGTATATTCCCAAAAAGAATAACAAATGTTTGAAAATCAATGTGGGAAGTGAGAGAACAGCAGATTGTAAAGCACTAAAAATGGATGTATGAAAGAACTCCATGAAGAGAATGAAAAAGTAACTTGCAGAATGGGATAAAAAATTGTAAGTCATACATTTGATAAGGGCTGATTATTTAGAAAATATTAAAAAAGTCAAAATCTCTCACAACTTATAACAACACTAGTTCATTGACCCAAAGAGAGAGCATTGAAGAAGAGTATTATTCAAGAAGGAAATAAGTTAAGTAAAATGTTTCAAGAAGAAAACAGTATTTTTTGTTTATTTTTCAGCTTCACTGATTTGTAATTGACAAATACAAATTGTGTATATTTAAAGTGTACAACACTTAATGTTTTGATTTATGTAAACATTGTTAAATGTTCACCATAATTAAATTAGTTAGCATATCCATTATCTCATTTAGTTAGCATCTTATTTTCTTTTCCTTTTATTTTGTAATAAAGACACTTAAGACCTGCTCTTTTAGAAAATTTCAAGTATACAAATCAATAGAGTATTGTTAATTATAGTTACCAAACTGTATATTCAATTTCGAAAACTCCTATATCTTGCTGATTTAACACAGAATAATGAAAAAAGGTGCTTTATTAGATCATATATCTTGTAATATGAAGGTTAAAAAATATCCATTTTATTTGGTAAGATATAGACCCTCTTGAGTGCAGTGATGGAGGAGGAAGTTCTAAATAAGTGGTTTAATGAGTAAGAGATAGACAAAGAAAGAAGATAAAGATTTAGACAGTCATTTAAATATGTTTTTCTATGAGAAAGAGATTTATAGGGAGATACTATGTGTATATGGAGATAGGCAAAGTGTGTTGCTTTTTGTTTGCTCCTATTATATAATGGTGGTAATTTGAGCATGATTAGAAGCTGTTAGAAAGGACCAAACTGTTAATGAAAGGTCAATTACATAAAAGAGAAAATGTATTATCAATAAATTTTAAAGGAGAGTTGCAGAGAAAGAGAAATAGGATCTCACTATTTGGGAAGCTTAGTCAGATGATAAGAAAGAAGGCCCTCTAATTCTAACAGAAGGAAGAGAGTGCAGGTAAGGGTAGATGAAGGCATTCTATGGTTTGGCTGAAAAAAAAGGAAGAAATTGATGGATAATGATTTTCTTTTCTTTCTAAGATTGGGCTTAGGTGGAAAGCAGCAGAATTTAGAGGGTGAAGAAAAGTTTAAAAAAATATATATGTATGAAATATCTATATAATTATATATATAATAAAACTTTAATATATAAATATAAATAAATATATAATATGATATATGAATATATTATACTGTATATTATGAATTCATATATATAATATATATGAATATAATATATTATATATGGATATATTATATCTATATATTTATTTATATTTATGTACATATATCTATATTACACATTTATAATATAAATTATATATAATATAATATAAATATATAAAATAAAAGTTTATAAAATAAATTAAGTGACAAGAATTAAACTAAGAAGCTAGTGTGATATATGGGTAGCTTCTTGGATACATTTTAGATTTGGACTCTTGGATTTATTGCAAGATAATTTACTTTATTCTGAAATTAAAGAGTTTTATGTACTGCCCAACTGAAGGTGCAGAAAAAGTGGACAGGATTTTGAGAGAGATCTGTGACACATACATAAATTGTCAAGGAGTCTTAAAGGAATATTCTTAAAATGATCAAGCCATATAATCTAAGGCATATGGAGAAATGAGAATAAAGGGAAGGTTGATGGATTGGTAGGGAGTACAGAGGTAAATGAACTATGAAAAGAGAATATTTGTACAATAGCCACTTGAGTAATAAAGGGTAGAATGCATCACGGGCTACTTGCACTTTAAACATCTGCTCTTCTCATAACACAATAGAAGCAATCTAAAGATAAATTAAGTGATCAAGTTCTTAACAGAATGAGTCACAGTTCTTGCCTTTGCTTTACTCTCATGTAATTTTCTCCTAGATTAATTACATTGTGTTCCTTTATTTTTCCCATAACTGGACAGATTTTAAATACAAAATAGGAAAAAATACAAATAATTGGTGAATAATAGAGCACTGAGTCATCTCCATAGATTTAGCAACCATGTAATAAGATAAATGCATTAATGCAATTAGTTATGTTTTCCTCCCAAAAATTATTTCAATAAAGTATCCTTGGTTTCAATACTTCTTTTTAAATTTAATATTAGTTACTAATCCTCATCTCTTAAAAACATTTTAAGATAACAATATGAACTATTTTGGTTAAATATAACTACCAACAATGCAAAATTTATTTTCATGTGTCTATTTATTGGAGCCCCCTACATCTGAACAAAGAGGATACCTCACATGTGGAGGATCTTTTACACACTCCATGGCACCATGCTGACAGGTAATTATGTTCTTTTGAGTCATATTTTTTTAGAGCGCTGTAATTTGACTATCCATCATTTATAGAAGAGGAAATTTAAAATTTTCCAGTAGTGCTGTACGTATCTAAGCTATCATTGAATCTGAAAAATATATTTTATTATTATTATACAGATCACAAGTGGAAAAATTCTACTTCAAATTGTGTATGTGTATATATATATAATTATATATTATAAACATATATTATTTATTTATAAATACATATTTATACATAATATATATGTATTATAAATAAGTTTATTTTACATAATATATTTATATATAAGCATATAAATATATATTTAATACATATTATTTAATACATAGACACCCATACCTATATGAAAAGATGTCAAATGTTTTAAATATTCGGAAGATAATGAGGAAGTGACTCCTAAAACTAAACATGGCAAAATCAAGAAACAAAGAAAAACAGCTTATTTAATGAAGTCTAATGGTTAAAAGAATTAAGTTCTAAAATTGCCCTATGTAAGTCCCCTCTCTGTCCTATTCAAAGAGAGAATCATAGGGTGACTCCTTACCAGTTTGCTATAATATTTTCATATATTGACAGAGAAAATTATCATGTAGGCTCAAAACCAATGAAATCTATGAGTATCATAGATTCCAATTCTTTTTTCTACTTTGATCATCAATATCCATACAAAAAGGATGAGTGGCAAAGAATGAATTTGCTCTTAAGCTGGGAGAAAATTCTATATACAGGCTCGTTTTTCTTAAGTGTTGCTTCATAATTAGATTTAACAATAAAATATTAGTTAATACCTTCTTAGTGAAAAGAGACTACCTCCTTTGAACGACTACAGTAATAATATATTTATGATTCCTTAAAGTCCTTAGCTACCAAGGAATCTGTCCCTAGCCATTTGACTTAAAGGTAAAGGATATTCTCAAGAGAAGTCAGAAAATGAAAGTGGTAGTATGAACATTTCCAAGCACTGTGCATAAAAAGAATAGAAATGTTTCCTCTGAGAGTAAACCGGAAAACCCAAGTCAGCACCCTCTGAGGAGCAATCAAAGAGGTAATCTCTGAGCTAATGGTCTCCAGTTGAATGTGAATCAAAAGTACAAAATCTCTTTTGAACAATGTTTGCAGCCTCCAAGCTACAAGCACAGGCCAGCAGTACAAGGTTAAAAATCAAACTGGCTAAGGGGATTTAAGCAGAACCTTTCACAAGTAAATGGCTCATAACTCACCACCACTCCCTACTCCAAGGGCATTATCTCTAAACAGCTAGGCTGAAAGATAAAAACAAGGAAAAGAAATAATATAAGGAGAGAAATTACTTGCAGAAAACATACACTTCACAGTTAATAGGTAAGTTACTATCTTACTTAATAGATAACTTGGTAAGTTTGCTGGGGCGAAGAGACTTGACTCAGCGACCTACTCTGCCACTGCAGAGTCCCAGCTGTTTTGTTTTTTGCTTTTAATTTCAAATATCAATCATTCATTCCTGTCCCCAGCTTCATTTTCCATTATCTTCCCTCTTGCTATATTTGTTCCAGACACACCAGACTTTCTATTTTTATAAACTTTTTATTTTCAGCTTCTTCTTTCTTCTTGGTTTTCCACGTGCTCTACCCCTGACTGGAATGATCTCCATCCACTCTCTGAGCTTCACCTTTTTCACTTGTATCCTCATCCTTCAGATCTCTACTTAAACAACATTTTCCAGTGTGGGCTTGGTAAATCACTACCCTTATAGACTGTGCTTCACATTTTCAACTTTTTTTTTTTTTTTTTTTTAATGGCAGCCTTAATTCTTTATTTGTGTTAGTATATTTATTTCTGTCCTCTGGGAAGACTGACAGCACCTTTAAGGTAAGAACCATTTTTTTTTTCTTCCTTCTTCCCTACTATATTCCACAATCCTAGTCTTTATTAATTGCCAGAATCTAGTACATACATAATAAATACATGGATACCTGAATTTGTGTGAGTCACCTTAACAAAAATACAATGAAATATAATGAGATCAACAATTGTCTCCCATTCTCTGTCCAAGTATTGTGATTAAAAGAATTGAAATGATGGGGCACCTGGGTGACTCAGTCAGTTAAGCATCTGCCTTTGGCTCAGGTCATGATCCCAGGATCCTGGGATAGAGCCCCACATGGGGCTTGTTGCTCAGTGGGGAGCCTACCTCTTCCTCTCCCTCTGCTGCACCCCATGCTTGTGCTCCTACCTCTTCCTCTCCCTCTGCTGCACCCCATGCTCCCTCTCTCAAATAAATAAATAAAATCTTTTTAAAAAATAAATAAAAATAAAAGGATTGAACTGAAAGATCTTACCATAAAAGTCATGTCTCTATGGGCATATAACAGAGAATCCCTCCTCTGGAATAGAGGTGGAAAGTAGGTCTCTATTCTCTAGCTTAAACTTCCTGAATATATGGACAATTTCAGGAGATTATCAGAATTACTACCACTGACTTAAAAGCTTCAATCATTTTGAGAACTGGAATCGTCCCTACTGGTATTTAAGGCTGGATGATAGTCTTTAGGTGGCGTTAAATTATAGTTGAGACTGGCCAGGTCGTAAATAGTCTTCTCAAAGTCTCTCACTGATTTGCTAAATAGGTTTACCTCTTGGGGCACCTGGATGACATAGTTGTTAAGGTGTACCTCAAGTCTGTCCATTAATTTCACAATTACATGATCCCGCACTTAGAGAACTATTTTTTGGATCCTGTTTACTGCAGTATATCAGAGCATTGGTGCATTTATTGAATTAACTTTAGATATCTCTTCAAATCTTAGGACATCTTGAGTTATGATAAACTTTTATTCATACTGATGAATTTCACCTAGCATATCTATTTCAGCTGAACATTGCTCTTTCTTTTGTAATTTTTAAAATTAAGATTTTTAAGAAACAAGGAAACATCAAATAAAAATAATTTGTTGCCTTTTTCTACCACCATTATATAAAATCATTTAAACACACTGTTTTTTGGTATCGTTAGTTTCTATATATGAGAAGGGATATAATCTTTGGAGCTCCACGTTCAAAAGTGCCACCATTTTTACAGCATTAAAACAGATTTTTCCAATTTAAGTCAGATTAATTTCTGAAATTAATAAACCACAATTTATTTGGTCAGTAGGAGTAGGTATACACAAAATGTTGACATAATTTGGAGATGACTGCATCCAGTATTTTGGCATCAAAGAAGCAGCAGCCCGTAATTTGGACTTCAATGAGATATAAAAGACATATGATAGCTGTTGACATCTGCTATGTTTTAAAACCTATGTAGGTAGAAAATTGAAAGTGGAATATGTAGAAATTCATGCAACTAACAGGAAAGAATAGAGTCACAGAGGAATCAGCAGCGTGGTATATTAAAATAACTAAAAGTAGTTCAGGATGGCTAGAGCAAACACTAAGGGTGGGTGAAAGATATTTTAAGGTGCTTAAAACCCCATCTTTTTAGCACTCAAACTGTCATGGAAACCAAGATATATCAGCTAGCATTGCAAAGAAATATGCAGAATCTGAGTTTGAGCCAGACCTTCTGCCTTAAAGTACTGGTGGAGAATTTTGTCATGGTTTATTACAGAGGATGTCAAGATTTCATTCTTGAACATGGAAAATAGTATAACTGATTTACATTGTTCAAGTTTCTCTTAAATATTCAGAGAGGTTGTCATCTACAGCCGTACTGTGACTGAGCCACATTTAATCTGCTGGAAGTAAATTGAAATAAATGGAATATATATGACACTCTGAAGAGTGGAATGCATAAATGTGCAATGAAAATATGTGGTTAAACTGCATAATAAGACATCATAAGGGAAGAAGTCATAAGAAAAGTAGTTAGTATAAAGATCTGACAATTTCTCTAGTATAATTAGTTCATATATTACATTTCTCTTTGCATAATTAATAATGCTAAGGGGTACAAGCTGACAGAGATAATAAGAAATTGAACTATGAGTTAGGAGATGTGGGTTCCAATAACAGCTCTTTCAAAACAATGTTGTCACTTCAGACAAGTCCCTAATATTTTGAGTTTAGCATTAATATTATAAAAATTTTTTGAATCATACATTTAAAAAATGTATGATTCTAAGTAGTTTGCATTATTAATTTAGCAAAATTCTACTTGTTGATATTTGAAATATATGTACACTTCTTAAATGAATAAAGCAAGATATATAACAGTATTTTATAATAATTACCTATTATCATCATTAACATGTTAGTTTATGTATCAACATATCTTTAATATGATTAATAACTTCTTAAAGAGACAAATTCTTAAAGACCCCGGCTATTGATTTAAATATTCATAATGTTACCAAAATTTCTATGATGTCATTTAAAATGTACAAAAATAAAATTAGGCATACATTTTTTGGGCTTACATACTTAATTCAACTATAAACTAAAATAAAATTACAAACTAAATATAAATCTAATAAAATGAAAATTACAGTAATAGTATTACTTTAACAGATGACAGTTTGTGGTTACCAAATATATGCTTACAAGACCCATGTAGGTATTCACCAATGGTATGGGTTCTTTAAATTTTAACAGGTTGAAATCTTACATAGCATAAATACGGCTCAATGCTTTCACTACTTTTCTCAAAGCAAATTATGAAAACTTTCTTCAATAGAACAAGCAGGGACACTTTTGCTCTTCCTGTGACATAAACTAAACATTTATAGATTTTTTTTTTTTAATTTGAGAGAGAGAGCAAGAGAGAGAATGAGCTCTAAGGGGAGAAGGGAGGAAAGAGAGAGGGAGAAGCAGACTCCTGCCAAGCAGGGAGCCCCATGCAGGGCTCAATCCTAGGACCCTGGGATCATGACCCGAATGGGGCTTGGTCCCAGGACCCCAGGACCATGACCAGAGCTGAAGACACCTTAACTGATTAAATCGCCCAGGCACCTCAGATTAAATCTCCCTTTGTGATTTCTCATAGTCAATACAATTAACATAGTTTTTCTGCTAAAGCAAATAATCAGAAACAAATTCTAATGAATACACTGAAACTGAGTAAACTGGGTATGGGATGGGATGCCCTGAAGATTCAGTTGTGTTTATTCTCTCTTTCCTCTCCTAATTTATCTTTCTCTCCTAAACACAAACACGTTTTCATATCTATATTAGATATAAAATAAATACCTAAAGTATAAAGAAGGTAATATAGAACTAGTTAACCCTGAAATATATAGGTTCCCAAGAGTCTGCAGATTCCTTTTTGAGAAAAGAGAACTGGACTTTTGTAATAACTCATTTTATACTTTGCTCACTGCATCTCTACTTGCAGCTACTCAAAAATAACTAAAGTATATAAAACTCTGGTCTCTAATAAAGTCTCTCATCACAGACGCTTTCAGGACTAGTTGAAACTCCAATGTGTAAGCACTGTGAAAAAGTATCACTAAATTTTAGAATGTCCCTTTGGAGACAAAACAGTACAGGTTTATATAATTATAATTGAATGCAGCTTTCTAGTAGACATTTCATGTTGGTCTCAGGCAAATAAAAGGAGTGGCTTTTGTGACAATTAACAAAGAGGGGAATTGAGAAACTTCAGTAGGAAAAAATTTTAAAGAGAAATATGGTAGTGCTATATACTACATTTGTGTTGATTGCGTGATCTTTGTTAACTTGGTTGACTTGTATCCCCTTGTAAACGTGTCCTCACCTGTATAGCCGTGATAATAATGGTATGTCCATGCAATGGTATGTTCATCTAAGATTACCCATAAAGTTTAATATGGCAATGTTTGTAAAATGTTTAAAATTAATAAATTCTTCTGTTTAGGTCCTATTATTAATACTGGGATACTATCATATAAATTCTTCATTTTCTGAACTAGTAATCATACATGAAGTGATTTATAGGTATGAAAGAAAGGTGTATGATATGCACTATTTGATGAATGAACTACCACATCTAACTGGTTAGTTGCCATTTAAAATTATTTATTTATTTGACAGACAGAGATCACAAGTAGGCAGAGAAAGAGAGAGAGAGGAGAAGCAGGCTCCCTGCTGAGCAGAGAGCCCCATGCGGGGCTCGATCCCAGGACCCTGGGATCATGACCTGAGCCAAAGGCAGAGGCTTTAACCCACTGAGCCACCCAGGCACCCCGTAGTTGCCATTTTAGGAAGAGTCACAACATAGTAAAAACTAAGACAGTAAAAATTACTAAAATATTTCTAATGATCACAAAAAGAGTCTTGTAAAACCCTGGAGCTACATTTCCCTTTCAATTATCAAGATCAGTACATAATATAATAGCTTTAGTTATATTTCTATATGTTAGGAAACAATTATTTTATATCAAAGTTCTATTTATGTAGGTCATTCGTAGTTCAGAATCACAGAACTTTCAAGACTAACAATGTGAATATTCTCTTTTATAAAAGGCAGGTAGCTATTTTTGTTCATATTTTTCTAATTCCTTTGTTATATTTTCTACATTCAAATAGTATCATATACAGATGATTAAGAAAAAAGCCATATGATCCTTTTACAATATTACAATTTAATATTAAATCCAATATTATTATAATATAGCATAGTATAGTATTTAGAATGGGCACATCAATATACTAATCAATAACACTAGAAGTAATTTTCACCCATTTTGTGTTAATATTTCATTGTATCCCTTGCAAGAAGAAATCATCCACAACAACATCATCATGCTTTTTCTGAAAACATCAGATTTTGGTATCTGAATTCCTGGCTTTGAACTCTAGGTCTGATGCATACTTATTCTGTGATCTTATTCAAATTACTAGACTTCTTTAATCATGATTTCCCATTTGTAAAACAAAAGCTAATGCCTCCTCAGTGTGTGTGTGTGTGTGTGTGTGTGTGTGTGTGAGATTGAGAGAGCCACAGAGAGAGGACAAGAGTATTTAAGTGTAATAACATGCATGAAAGCACTTAAAAAATAATAACCCAAAATAATTTTGCTATTATTATCAATATGATAACCATATTCATGCTCATTATCTTGAACTCCTCCAAAAAGAAAATTAAACCACAGATCAAGAATTCCCAGTATTAATGGTTTTGACAATGGTAAAGATAACTACATATTGGCTACACTATTCATTTCCTACACAATTTCATTTGATGTGATTAATAATACACAAGAAAAGGAAATGTCCAAGTTATAATAGCAAAAGTGAGATGGACAGGTATACAGAAATGTTGCTATTATGAGACTACTATGGGAGGTAAGTTACATGGTTTAATGGAAATAAAAGTACAAGGATTTTATTAATATTCTTGACAAAATATTCTTGGAAGAATTACTGAACTGCAAACTGCTGCCATGTTCTTCTTATAATGGATCAAAAAAGAACTGAGGACATCATAGGCTTACTAAAATTGTACTTTTCCAAAACTGTAGTAACACATTTTCCCTCTAAAATATCTACTTTAAATTCCTGATAGTGGTTTCCTAAAACATTTAAAAATAAGTATACAAAGACATATTCTCTTAATAATTATTCACCTTTAAATCTGAAGAAAGTATCAGATTCATGTTAAAATGGTACATAATAATTGTTTTTATCAAGTTTAAAGATTTTGAAATGCAATTTTATTTACAAGAAAACTTTAAAATTTGCACATCACTATTGATTCAATCTGTTTAATGGCATTATCAAAAGGAGACATTAAATATGAATTATGAATTAGATAAATTTAGGGTATTTATTTGAATTAAAGTGGCCATTTATTTGTGCCTTTATTGTTAATCTTCTTCATGCATGTTACACACATAATTATTATTTTACATTAGCAACATTTAACATCATGTCCTAATGTCCTAATGCTTAGTATATACTTTTATTCTTTCTCTATTCTGCACTAGAAAGTCAGTAACAAATGGGAAGTTTATAGATATTACAGAGTTGGGTGTATTTCAGAACTCATAATCTGACCCAGATCTTACTGCTTTTTACCAAGAATCACTTCATTTTCTCTTTTCCTTTGTTCTAATTTTTAACATAACTACATTTTACAGTTCTTCATAAAGTTTCTCATCTGTAGTTTCTGCTCCTTCTGACAGAACTGTTTTGGGGGTTTCCATCCACAATATATTGTATTTCTACTTACCAACTAAGGAAATCCTAGAATCACTCTTCTGTTCTTATGTGCCATATTTATGGTTCTACACTTGATTAATTGATTCTTTCAACATAGATGGAAGGTATTTCTCAAAGGTCTGTCTGTGATTATCTAATCTTGCTTGGATAAAGGATGAGTAAATCAGGTGTCAGCTTGTATTTTAGGGATTGCTTTTACAGAGTATGGACTCCTGCTTCTCTAATACCCTTTGTTAAAAAGAACCACATGCAATAAAAAAGTTATAGGATCAAATATAAAGTGTACTTTAGGTTAAATTTTTAAAAAAAAATAAATATTTTACCAATCAGCAAAAATCCTATGGAGAGTTTAAAATAAACATTTAAGTGGATTACCTGCACAATGGCTCTACTCCATTATTTTTTTAAAAGACTTTATTTGAGAGAAAAGAGAGAGAGAGAGTGAATAAAAGCAGGGTAAGGGTCAGAGAGAGACAGAAAGGGAGAAGCAAACTCCCTAATGACTGGATCCTAGGTCCCCGAGATTATGACCTAAGCGGAAGGCAGATGCCTAACCGACCGTATCATCAGGGCACCTCTGGGTGTACTCCGTTATTAAAAATAACTTTATGTGTAAAATTACTAAATATCATTTTTAGCAGTCTTATTGAGAAATCTAATGCATATACCACTTTACCTAGTCAATTTGGGGTTTTTCAGCATATTCAGAAATCTATCCAATTATTATCACAAATCTAAACTTAGAATACTTTTGTCAACATAAAAAGAATTTATGAGTTTTTAGTCTCCATATACTTCATATTTAGGCAACCATGCACCTAGGTTTTTATAATTATAGATTTTCCTCTTTTGGATACATCATATAGATGGTAACAAATAATAAACGCTCTTTGCGACTCTCTTTTTCTTAATGTGTGTGTGTGTGTGTGTGTGTGTGTGTGTGTACATTTTTTTTTTTTTTTCAAAATACGGGCCTTCTTGGTGTCAGTTTCTATTCTCTGTTTTTCCCTGTATATTTAGGTAATGTTTTCCTGCTTCTATTCATGTCTTAAATTTTTGTTGTTAACTGGACATTTTAGATAATATTGTAGCAACTCTAAATGATTCACACTCCTCCCAACTCAGGCATTTTTGTCTTTATTATTTCTTTGCCTACTTCTTTAGTGACTTGGATGAGCTATTTTAATGAAGTCTATTTCCCTTACAGTGTGAAGCCTTTGATGTTTCTCCTCAGGGGTTATAAACTTGGACTTTCACAGTCTTCCTGACATAGTTTCACTAACTATGACTAAAATTTTAACTGCACTCTGAATCTTTTTTTCTAATCTCTCAATTTAGTTTTTGAATGATTTGCCACTACTGGAATCACATCAATGAGTTGTCCTCTACTAAGTGCTAGCTGATTATCTGGTGTTTCAACAACATTCTGGGGATATAAACTGTTCCACATTCTGATCCAACTAAAGTTATGTTCCTTTCAGAGGCTCAGTGTTACCAGGCTTGAGGTTTTCTCCAACCTCAGAAGGGCTCCTCTTAGCTGTCACTTTTACTTTTCTCTCTACTCAACTTCTACCTGGTCTTGTATTTTATCCCCTCTCAGTCACACTCAACCAAAATCTCCAATGTTTTCCACACATCTTTATGTATGAATTCCACCTCTCCCCAAAAGTCACACCCTTCTAAGAAAACTGTTGATGGTTCTCTTGGTATGGACTACTTTTCCACCTAGTTAGAACCTCTGTCCTTCTGCATTGAAGATGAGGAAGGAGACAGAGACCTGTTTCTCTTGGATTCTTAAGATCCCTGTTCTACAAGCAAGGCACTGAGTGCTTTAGTAGCTACTAGCTTTCTTCCATTTGGAATGAAATGATCAAACTCTATGAGTAAACTGTGGTTTCAGAGGTGGAGACCCAGTATTCTCAGCCTGCTTCACCTGGGGAAGAGCCTCCACCTTACGAATGGAGGTTGAGGGGGTCAGGAGAGCTCCCTGCAAAGAATAGAGTATCTGTTGGAATAAAATTCTTGCAACATAGCTGCCAGGACCAGAGAAATTGGTGGTCTGCCCATGCCAGGATGAAACTATAGCTTTAGAATGGGAATTATAGGAAGAAGGAGCTTTTATTCTGATGACTTTCTATCACACTTAACTGGGTTGAAAGGAAAGAGAAGGTAAGGGAGCAAACATGCTCAAATGCCAAGACTCTGCCCCTTCTTACTAAGAGTTGAAAGAAGTTTCTCCCTTTGCTATATGCCTTGAAGACAATTTTGAGAGAGTTGTTTGTTTAATAAAGAACTCACAATGCCATTATGGAAGTTTCTCCTAGACCAATGGTTGTGGGATTTCTTCTTATTTTGCTAGTTTTTATTCCCAAATAATATAGTTTATATTTTAGTAGCATACCTGTCAGAATGGCTATTACCAAAAAGATAATAACAAGTGTTAGTGGTCCTTTAAAAAGATAATAACAAGGATATAGAGAAAAGGGAATCTTCTGCATTGTTCGGAATGTAAATTGGTGCCTCTATGGAAACAGTATGGAGGCTCCTCAAATAATTGAAAATAGTACCACCATATGATCCAACAATTCTATTCTTAACTATTTATCTGAGGAAAATGAAACTACTAATTTGAAAAATATATATATATGTACCTCATGATCACTGCAACATTACTAACAACAGCCAAGGCACAGAAGCAACCTAAGTGTCCACTGATTTATGAATGGATAAGTGTGTGTGTGTGTGTGTGTGTGTGCACGTGTGCATGCATGCGTGTATGTATATATATAACAAAATATCATTTGGCCATAAAAATGAAGGAAATCTTCATTTGCAACATGGATGGACCCTGAGGGCATTATGGTAAGCAAAATAAGTCAGATAGAGGATGATAACATGTAATGAACTTGTATGTGAAATCAAAAACAACAACAACAACAACAAAACAAGCCCCAGAGAACAGATGGGTGGTAAGAGGCAGGGGGTGAGAGGTTGGAGAAATAGTAAATGTTTTTTTTTTTTTTCATTTTAGGCATTTTTTTTTAGTTTAAATGAGCTGAAAATTTTTATTTTAAAAATAGTTTTTGAGTCAATAAATGTAAGTTCACTCCCTATCATTGTTACAGTTCTTCTGCCTCCACACCTTGACCTGTGCTGAGAGGAGCCTATTTAAGCCTTGCTCTGATGAACAGCAATAGGTAGAGGTTGTCATGTAAGACAGATGAAGCTCATCCCTAGGAAGGCTGGCTATTTCCCAATTAACTTTAGCCATGAGTAACAGCAAAGCAACTAAAAAAGAGGGTCAATGAGGGATCATTACCATTACATATATATTTCTGTCTTCTTAAGACAGATGACCATATTGTGAAACTGTCATGTGAACAGTGATATTTATTAGGAGAGATCACTGTTGCAACATTTATTTTTGTCTCTTTACACAGATTAGTACATCTTCTTTTCTCTAATAGAGTTCTGTTGTTAATAGAATTTGACCAAGTGAGTTTGCTAGAGAGAGCTTAAAATTTACCCTACCTGCAAATGAGCACATAAATCATTCTTTAAAAACCTACTAGAAATATCTCCTTAAATAATTTATTTGTTCATATTACTTTTATTCAAAAAGTTCATACTGTTCCATAATGAATATACTCATAGCTTGATTTCCACATTAATTATAAAAACTTATTTCCTCTGTAATATCTATCTTTTGCTATGGTCATATTGAAATATTCATCACCCAGATATATGTGTTTCATTATTCCTATATGTATGGTCTTTAGACATACTGGAGTCTGATCAAAATGATTTGGCTTATTAAATTTCCATTACTTTAGCATAAAAATAATATAAATATTTAGAAATAATATCATAAAAATGTTGAACACTATACTGCTGCCACACTTTTATTAAATGTTCTACCTATTAAAATATTCCCTTGATCTCCTGTTGAACAGTGATGAGAATCTAAGTTTATCATATATTAGAATCATGTCAGTACATTATAGATGGTACTGCTAAAAGGCAGACATGAACTTGCTACTATAGCAGATCAAAACATACAAAAAAAAAAACAAAAAAACCTAACATATAAAAAAGAAAATAAAACTTATCAGAATATTCTGATCTTGTTTATTTTTTTAAAAAAATATGCAGTGGAAGATATAATCCAAGTTCAATGTCTATCTGAATTTACCTATTTTTGTAATATGTAGCCAACTTTACTTTACCCATGAGTTGAAGGTAACAGTAATATGGATAATTATTAACCCAGGTATTAACCAAAATGAATTTATATTTCATTCACAATCACAAGTCACATACAACTGCTGGTTTCAGAAGAGGCTGCTACCTCAGCTTGTTATTCTTGTCTCCACATCTCTATAGCCCTTTGCATATATGTACTTTCTCATAGTTTTTCTCTACTGCTCTCCTGAACTATGTTTTAAGGATGAGAAAATTTTTTCCTCTTCTTCCTTTTTTTGTCTTCCAAATTACATATTACCAGCATTCAGCATTTTCCTAAAGTTAGAAATCAGTAGATTGAATGCCTTCCTCCCCTCCAAAAAGGGCATTTAGGGTAGTAGGGTGAATGGATATTTATGGTTTGTTAAATCTGCAAATCTTGTGTTAAACATTTTGTTGTTGTTGTTGCTTCTGGTGTTCATTTTTATCTCATAATCTCAGGGCCATTAATGGACTCTTTTTGTTGCAAATTTTCGGGAGAGCAAAATAATGCAGAATTTATTTAACAACAGAATTTATTTTATCTTTTGAGTTCTGAAAAATATACTTGGGGTAATACTTACCTTGATATAACTGAAACTATGCCCTACCAAAACACTTCTCTTTTCATTTTTACTTCCCATATCTTTTATTCCTCCTAATCCACTGAGAATGAAGGGCTTTCAAATGCATGAGTAGCATGTGTGAGATATATAAACTTATTTTTATTTTATTTAACCTCATTTTCTTCAGTTCATGAAATGGTATTAACCTGTACTTATGACAGCTATCATGTTAACTATGTGCCTATGTGTGTACTAAGCACTATGAATAGATTATTCCATTGATTCCTCATGTTAATGTTATGTTATAATTATTATGTTTATTCTCACTTTGGTGGTAATAAAACCAAGGTGCAGATGGTATAAATGATCTTCCAAGTCTATATTATGAATATGGAAATGTGTAGGGAGAGATATGCAAGACATCAAGAAAACTGGGTCATCAATAAGTGTTTGCTGAATAAAGAAAAGACTGTTATTTTGTGGCATTACTCTATTATTGATGTCCTATGATATGCTAGAGAACAAAATCAAAGCAAACGAAAGCATTTTATTTGGATGTAGGCTTCAATGTAGGTTTCTATCAATTATTATAGTTATATCCACAGTGAGTCAATCTGCCTAACAGAAGCTTCGTAGTCACTGGGAAACAGTCCCTACCAATATATATATATATTTTTTCTTTTTCTCTCTTTTGCCTACCCTCAACATCCTCTCATTCCTTCATATTGTCTTTTCTGAATGCAGCTAAAACATAGTATGTGTTACTAGGATCTCCTGGCATTCATATTGGAGGTGCCTCTCCACCTCCCACCATGTGCACAAACACACATTTCTCAATCAAAACATTTAAAATATTGGGGAGCCTCGTGGCTCAGGTGGTTAAGCACCGACTATTGATTTCAGCTCAGGTCACCATCTCAGGGTCCTGAGACTGAGCCTTGTGTCAGCTCCAGCTAAAGCCTGGAGCCTGCTTAGGATCCTCGGTCTCCCTCTCCCTCTGTCCTTTCCTGACCCACCCCCTCTCAAAACAAACAAAAACTAAAACAACAACAACACCTTTCAAAATATCAAAGAACAATGGCAAGGTATGTAATGTGCTTCCAGGCCATCTTCAAAAAAAAAAAAAAAAGATTATTTCATATCCTGTGACAAGCATATTTTCAAATACATTTCTATATAACCATACAGCTAAATCAAAAGCCTAGAATAAATTGTGAAAAGAAGAGAACTAAAAATCTCTACTATTTCAGGAATTATTCTCTCAATCCCAGGTCTCACTGGAGAAAATTTAATGTGATAATGTGAAAACAGGCAAATAGTTCACAGGGTAATTTTATACTTTAAAATAAGTATTCCTTGGGGCGCCTGGGTGGCTCAGTGGGTTGAGCCGCTGCCTTCGGCTCGGGTCATGATCTTAGGGTCCTGGGATCGAGCCCCACATCGGGCTCTCTGCTCAGCAGGGAGCCTGCTTCCCTTCCTCTCTCTCTCTGCCTGCCTCTCTGCCTACTTGTGATCTCTCTCTGTCAAATAAAAAAAATAAATAAATAAGTATTCCATAGCTGATTCGTTATTCTTACAACTGAAGCCTGTGACTAAGCTGCAGATGCGGCAAATAAATAAGTTGTGCCATAGGCTCTCCAGATTTTAAAAAGGAAAATGTTCTTTACTAAAAATGCATTGGGAATGACTGCTGTCTGCCTTTCTTAAAGCCTCAGAACCAAGTCCTTAAATGATGAGTACCTATTAATGATGTTCCTTGTAATATTTAGAAGTTGTAACATTTTAAATTCAAATGGAATATTCAATCCATATGTTTACTAGTGCTTCTGGTTACCATTAAAAAAAAAAAAAAAACCTAAAATGTAACTTGGATTTGAATGACTTTTTTTTTTCCCTATTTTGGAATCTCTCCATGTTATGTCAATTTTTTAAAAAGTGTTTTTAAAAAGACAAAAGCAGCTTAGATAGCATCAATTCTTTTTTTTTTTTAAGATTTCATTTATTTGAGAGAGAGAGAGAGTGAGCAAGAGAGAGAGCATTAGTAGTAGGAGTGGCAGTGGGAGAGGGAGAAGGGGACTCCTCTCTGCAGGGAGCCTAAGGTGGGGCTTGATCCCAAGACCCCAGGATCATAACCTGAACAGAAGGCATTTAACCATCTGAGCCATATAGGTGCTCCAGCATAAATTCTTGAACATCAATTTTATTTTTATCCTAAGCATCTGAAAACTCTCACTAGATTTAATTACCAAACTCCAAATGGCTATTTATTGGACCACATATTAACAAACAGTGTAGAAAAGTTTACTAAATCAGTTTATTTTGATTGTTAATTTAAGATTTGAAATCTGGTTTCTATGACTAGAACCTGTTAATGATCCTGGATCATTAGATTATAGGTCATTTCACAGGATCAATGAAAAATATTTTCTATATGACAGAAAAACAATTGATATACATGCTATTATTCAGATTTTGGCTTTTCATGCCTCCATACTATAGTGCCTAGAGTATTGTGCATCTAATAGCAGCAGCAGCAGCATCTGTTTATTTAAACTAGTTCCCAAGTTTTTGACTCACAGTGCCTAATTTCTATTGTTATTATTAAAAGTGATCTAACCATATTAATGTTTTTGATATTGTCTCATATTTAAATAATTACTATGTTCCTAAATTCTAATTTAAATTTCCAAAATCAAATCTCCTCGGTGTGTGATAAAGGTGGCTTTAATGATTGTAATCAAATAGTTGAAAGCACACTTGAAAATAAGCTTTGCAATGTGGAAGTATATGGTCACAAGAGTAAAGAACAATATATTATTTCTAAAAGGTTCCATGGGGCAATTAATTATGTTATCTTGTATATCATAATTTGGCATCTAGCTCTTGGAATATGAGCTTAAAAATCTGATTTCATCAGCAAGATAAATAGTAACAATAACAACAATAAATCACAGAGCATTACTAGCATATATTAGCATCAGACAGTAATACTACTCCCACTTTATGGGTGAGAAAATTTAAACAAGGAGGTCAAACTATTGTCCTTCTCCTCACCCCCACCAAGTTAACGTCAAAACTAAGCAATTACAGAAACTCAGAATATTTTATCTCCTCCCATGCACATAACCTTATCTTCTGTGATGGTGAGTTGGAAGTAAAAAGGGACATTTCCCATATTCCTTAATTCTAATTTAATAATTATCAGAGAATACCTCAAAGTCTATTACACTTACTTTTTTTTTTTTCTTTTAAGAGAGGGGAGGAGGAGCACAGGACGAGGAAGAGAGAATCTTAAGCAAGCTCCATGCTCCAGCACGTGACCCTGAGATCACAACCTGAGCTGAAATCAAGATTGGACACTTAACTGATTGAGCCACCCAGGTGACCCCCTACTACATTTATTTTTTTTTTAATTTTTTTATTTTTTATAAACATATATTTTTTATAAACATATATTTTTATCCCCAGGTCTGTGAATCACCAGGTTTACACACTTCACAGCACTCACCAAATCACATACCCTCCCCAATGTCCATAATCCCACCCCCTTCTCCCAAACCCCCTCCCCCCGGCAACCCTCAGTTTGTTTTGTGAGATTAAGAGTCACTTATGGTTTGTCTCCCTCCCAATCCCATCTTGTTTCATTTATTCTTCTACCCCTACTACATTTAAAGAATAGTGTCCAGTTTCCTTTGCTCCAGCTTCAGGAAACTTGGAACGTACATGTCTTAGTTTTGCTGTGGCCTGTGGTCATTTATTCATTTAACTAGAGATACATAGTCTTTTAAAATAGAAATCAGAGCATCTCAAAATTGCTTCTCACTTCATTGTAAAGGCTAAAGTACTTAGTACTCTGTTAGACCACAAAGTTACCCCATCCTCTCTAACCTGCTTTCCTACCACCTTCTCTCTCCTGATCACTTATGTCTAGCCATATAATCTTCTTTGCTTGTTCTTGAATATGCCAAATGCTTACCTGCTTTAGAACCTGTGTTTTCTGTGTCTGTTTCTTTCTTCAGATACCTATTTTCTCACTTCCTTCAGATCTCTTCTTAGTGTCAACTTCTCCAAGATGCCTTCATATAGGACACCCATACTCAATCCCCCTTTCTTGCTTTATTTTCTCAGCATCACCTTTTGATCCCTAATTGGTGATCTATTTGTTGCTTTGATTACTGTTTGTCTCCTCTAGTAGAGTATGACCTCTAGCAGAACTATAACTGTATTATCATCTCCTATTGCATTGCCAGTGCAGAGAATATTATATAGTAAATGATGAACACTTAAAAATTCTTTAAAGGATGAACTATGTGAGAAAATACATTCCCATTCAATAATCTCATTATGTATTTTAATCTAATTATCAGACACAATAGCACCTATGCAACCCCTAGAAGAAATGGAGATTAGAATACATTTCCTCTTCTTAATCTCTAATTTTGTCTAAAATTATTTTTCTTTTCTACCATGTCTATACCTATTTTTCTTTATAGATACCCAGTTACTAATATTTTCTACATTAAAAAGAATTCTAAAATAATGCCAGAATAACATGTTACTGATGTTATTTTTATGTTTTACAACAATATTAGTTTGAGAGATCTTATTGATCACACTTATTTTGGAAAAAGAAAAGAAAAAGTTTACATGTATTATAAAATCTATATAAAATATTTAAAAAACATACATTTGTGATTCTTGATTGCTTACAATTTCCCTAATGATGTACTCTGTAAAAAAAAGAAGAAGAAAAAGAAGAAAGAAAGAAACGAAGAAAGAAAGACACTCGGATTGTTTTTTCCCCTCCAGCTGGATTTGGCAGCTCAATTTGAACACTCCCCAGAGAGATCTCAGACATTTATGCAGTTTAATGGTCTACTATTATTAAGCCAGAGATATTTTACTTTGTTGTGATTGCCATAAATACTGCATTAACATTTGAATAATAGGCAATTTCACTGAGAATGTATCAATGTATTTTTTAGTGAATTAATCTATATCTCTTTCCTACAAATTGCTTATTGATGCACGATAAATGCAGTAATAACGATAATAAATCATCAAACATTCTAGCAGACTGTCAGGGAGGGGAGGTGGGGGGTGCACAGAATTGAGCTTGTTGAGAGACATTTCAATGCAGGAGAAATGACATGTGTCATACCATCCCACAGTGAGATGACAGAACACATGGGGATGCTGAATATCAGCAATGTGTACAAGCCTGACATGACTGGAGCCTCTGGTTGTGTTTCAGGTTACCCTATGTAACACGGTAATACTCGGTTCATTAAAACAGCAGTAGAATCCTATAGGAGATATTTCATCTAGGATAAAAGAGAGGAAAATAATGTGGGGGGAAAAAAAAAACCAGAAATCATATTCCCCTGTAAATCATATCTCCCAGCCATCTATAAGAACACCAGAAATTAGGGCGATAAATACCCAGAGCAGCAAAAAACAGAGAAACAAAGAAACAAAAAACTTATCGTGTGATTGCTTTGACTGGATTGGAAATAAAGGGTTAGACCACTCAGAGCCCACATTAAAAGCATTTATTAAAAAAAAATGTTAAATTTAAAAAATTTTAAAAAAGCATTCACAGACCTGTACCCCTGGGGATAAAAATATATGTTTATCAAAAATAAAAAATTAAAAAAAAATAATAAATAAAAAATAAAAATAAAACTACAAAAAAAAAAAAGCATTTATTATACGAATAATAAGCAAGCTGAACTGGCTACTATTGCAAAAGAGTTGATAACTGAACGGCATCATTCATGATATAGTGATTTAATTATTTGTATTGTTAGAGGAGAGACTCCTTAGGAGAATCATGAGGAAGTCCACATGGGAGATGTTCAAGTGTTGGACCCCTGGGGTGAAGACGGTGAGAGCTACAGAAAATACCTGACTCAGAGTAGGAAAGAAGATACTTAATGATGAGATAAAATACCGAAACCCTTGTCCCCACTTTTTTCACTTTTTTTCTTTTTTTTTTTCCTTAATCTGTGCACTAGTCCCTAAGCAATTCTACGGGGTGGTAGTGGCTGATGGTAACGCTAACCTGTGCTAGTTAGATCTCTGAGAAAGCAGAACTTTCTATTTGCTAAAGCTGTGATTCCAACAGGGTGGACCATCTACTTACTGCCCCTCTTCTTTCCCCTTCTCTGCCCTTTTTGCTGCTTGATCCCAGATATTCAATCACTAAAATACAGAATACTGTCTACAGATTTTAGACAAAAGGAATGAAAAAGGAGATTCCAGGGAACGAGAACACACAAGAGAGGTGACAGAGAGGGAGGCCAGTAAAATGACATGATCACATTTTTAATAAACACCTGGACTTACTTCTAAGCTGCACGATATGGGTCTGATCCTATTCTGCATACCAAATACAAGAATTTGACTAACAAACAGAACACCACTCATATCCCAGATTGCTACTGCTGATACACACTCAAGACACATCTTAGTAGTACAACAGAACCTTTGAATAACTTACAAAAGGCCAGTTGGGTAGACCTAACCAGATCAACTTCTTGCTAAAACAACAACAGAACAATATTCTCAACAGGATTTAACAAAGATCACTATCCCAATGATATTTTAAATGGCCATCACTCTGTCTACAATTATTCAACACAGGAAGAATCAAAAACAAAACAAAACAAAACAAAAACCTCAAAGCACATGGGAAAATCCAATCAACAGAAGACAATGTTGATAGGTTGAATTTATCTGACAACGACTTTAAAGTAGACATTAAAAAATGCTCCAGTAATAGAGAACTCTATTGAAATGCATAGAAAAATGGTCTCTGCAAGGAAATAAAAGAGATGAACTAAATGGAAATTTTACAACCAAAAAATGAAATAACTGAAATAAAAATTTTCACTGGGTAAACAATTCAGAATGAGGATGACAGAGAAAAGACAGATCAGCAGAAAGTATCCTTTGGAATAAAGAGAAAAAAAACAATGAAAAAAAAAAGTATGGAGCCTCAGAGACTTGTGGGATAATAACAAAAGTATTAGCATTTGTGCCATAAACATCCCAGAAAAAGAAGACAAAGAATACAGTCCAAAAACAAAAAATTGAAAAAAATAATGGGTGAAAAAGTCCCCATTATTCTGAAAGACAATATCATACAAATTAAAGAAATGCAATGAAGTCCAAACATAAAAAAATAAACAAAATAAAACAAAATAAACCAGACATATTGAAAGGAAACCACTGAAAACTAATGACCTAGATGATAATGCAGCTTGAGATAAACAGTGGACCACTGGGTTTGAACTGTGCAGTCCACTTATCTGGACATTCTTTTTTCTTTTCTTTCTTTCTTTTTTTTTTTTTTTTTTCACTAAAAAAGGATAGTGCAGGAGATAGACAGGAGAGTTTTCAACACATAAGTCATTTTGGGCCATAGTTATATTTATGAAATAGATTCATGGAAGTATAAGCAAAAGAAAATTCTGGTTAATATAACAGTACTGTGGAGAGGTACACATGATATACAACTTTAGGCATAAAATTATAAATAGAAACATTTCTTTTGTGAGTTATTATTAAACTTTCTAATGTCCCATTTTTTTTTCTCTGATTTTCTAGACATCTCCCCCACTACAATATAAATGCTACTATCACAGACTCAATTCTCAGGAAACCTAATCTCACTGAAAAGATTAGGATTTAAAAGAAATCTTAAGGTTGGAAGCTGAAAAGTTCCTTATATCTATGAAGTCATATAAGTATGTCAAAAGTTCTAAGAAGTACTGCGGAAAAAAACCTTTAAAATATACAGAGGTAGCATTTCTTTTGATAGATTTACTTTAATCTCTTAGAACATTTTCAAATCACTTGGTCAGTTGATTCCTAATCAATCCCTCACAACACACATAGACATACAGATGTGCACACATATATGCAAAAATGTGTAAGGCACATAGAAATGCCTGGTTGGCCTATATATTAAAAAATAAGATATTTGAGGGGATAAAACATGTAATTAGACACATTTAATCTGGCCATAAACATTTAACCTCTATCTCTTCTTGATAGATTCCCAGTTAATGTACAAGAAGAAGCAAGGAATTTAATTTATGCAGGATGGAGTGGAGTAAGTTCCAAATGACATCTGACATCTGTTCCCACAGAAACACTGCTGGTAGAACGGAATGGAATGTTAATTTTAAGAAGAAAAATTCCCGTCTTTTAAATATCTGGTAGAGAAATCTTTTCTAAAGTTTAGTACAATGAGAAATTGATGGAAGTGGAACTACAAGTGTTAGATTTCTAAGTTGTTGTGGAAAGAATTATTCTGTAACATCCTTCAAGACTGTAATGGAAGGTACAAATTAGTTCTTACAGTTAAAAATAGTTGAAAGTTATGCACAGCTAATAATCTAAATGGGTATTTAATGTCATGAAGAATAACCTGTTTCTTTTAATACTGTTTCCTTCTGAAATCAAAAACACTGATCATTTGAAATAGTACAAAAGAGAAATCACAAATTTTTCCAGCATGAAGTGACATTCTGGTAAAGATATTACCATAGCTTTCATTTCATTTTCATTTTTGAAAAGCAAAGCATACTAATTTACACATTTTTAAATAATCTATGCCCATAATTTTCAAAATTTAGTGAGCAAATACATTACTTGAACTGCTTTGGTGAAAATAACTTTTAAGTTAAAAGTGAAAAATCATCGTTTGTATGGATAACACTTTGAAATAAGTTATAGGAAAAAAATATATAGTTGGAATTTAACAGGGGAAAAAGATTAGAATGGACTGAAAGCAAGGAAGAAGAGTTGATGCAGTAGAGGAAAAAACACCACTTTTAATTCAAAATAATTTAATTCTGAATTTCCACAATTTTCAGTTTTCCTGGGTTATAGGTGAACCTCTTCTGAAAATCTGAATTGTTTTTTGTGGGAATAAAAGTTTCTAGGAAAGTTGGGTACGATGAACATTTATTTGCATTTTCCATTGTGTGGTAGTTAGCTTTAATCTCAAAGGAGAAAAACTGTTCCATGTTAAATACAGCATATGTCACAATGTATTGATGGTGGGGAAGGAGATATGTATTCTGACCAACAACTAATTTCAAAGACTGTGAAAAATGTCTTTCTTGCATAGGTCAAAAACTAGTAAAACTCCTATCAGATACTATAAAAGTAACATGATCTTGGTTTCCTGGTAACTACAGAGAAGTTTTGTGGCAAAATGTGATAAATGACTATTAATAAAACTGTGCCCATGTAGGAGATATAATAAAATCTATACTGAGAGTTTCTCGAAACCTGAATCTCCCATATACTTATGGCTAAAATTTAAAAGAATAATTTCTCTGTATTTTTTACCACTTGAAATTAACTGAAATTAGTAAACTTTTGCACAATGATATAATTGTAAAAATCTCTGTGAAGTCCATATACACTATGGAGTATTATGCCTCCATCAGAAAAGATGAATACCCAACTTTTGTAGCAACAGGGACAGGACTGGAAGAGATTATGCTGAGTGAAATAAGTCAAGCAGAGAGAGTCAATTATATGGTTTCACTTATATGTGGAGCATAACAAATAGCATGGAGGACAAGGGGAGATGGAGAGGAGAAGGGAGTCGAGGGAAATTGGAAGGGGAGGTGAACGATGAGAGACTATGGACTCTGAAAAACAATCTGAGGGTTTTGAAGGGGTAGGGGGTGGGAGGTTGGGGGAACCAGGTGGTGGGTACTAGAGAGGGCATGGATTGCATGGAGCACTGGGTGTAGTGCAAAAACAATGAATATTGTTATGCTGAAAAGAAATTAAAAAAAAAAAAAAAGAAACTTTTTTTTTCAAAAAGAAAAAAAGTGGGAGTGCCCAGGTGGCTCAATCGGTTGGGCATCCAACTCCTGATTTTGGTTCAGGTCATGATCCTGGGGTCCTGAGATGAACTCTTCCCCACCCAAATCAGGCTCCATGCTCAGCATGTCCATCTGCTTGGGATTCTCTCTCTCCCTCTACCCCTCCCCCAACTCATGCTTGCTTGCTCTCTCTCAAATAAATAAATAAAATCTTAAAAACAAACAAACAAACAAACAACAACAACAAAAACCCTTTTTCAAAAAAATTAAGAGAAACAGAAATGAACAGAAGTAGAAAAATCCTGTCTGGAGAAATACAAACTGGAGAGGAAAATAAAAAATTTTTATGATGTTCTGGGTACCTGATAACTAATATCATACATCAATGCAAGATGATTAAAAGTCAGCAGGATGATTTATATTATCTGTCCATAAAATTTTAAAGCAAAATATAGGTGACAGATCTTGATGGCTTACTTGTTTCCTATCCTTCTATACATTTACTCCTTGAAGTAAGGTGAAGCCATTGGAGATTTTCTCTGACCAAGGAAAAGTGAGGGGTGATATTGTGCTCCAGATCAGGATAGAAGCATTTAAGAGTCCTTGCTTGGGGGCACCTGGGTGGCTCAGTGGGTTACAGCCTCTGCCTTTGGCTAAGGTCATGATCTCAGGGTCTTGGGATCGAGCCCCACATCCAGCTCTCTGCTCAGCAGGGGGCCTGCTTCCCCCCCCCCCCTCTCTCTGCCTGCCTCTCTGCCTACTTGTGATCTCTTGTCTGTCAAATAAATAAATAAAATTAAAAAAAAAAAAAGAGTTCTTGCTTGACCACTGCTTTCCTCTTCCTCACTGGTAGTTACAAATGGATATACAATAGATAGAAGCAGCTGGGACTACTGATCCACTAAGTTGGGGGAAAGTTGCCTCAGAGCTTCCCACTGATTTGCAGCATATTTTCTGTGAGTGAGAATTAAAAAAAAAAAAAAAAAAAAAAAAGTCTGTGGTGCTCCTCTTAGGAGATTTTGTCTTTGAGCAGCATAGCAAAAAATATCCTATCCTGAGAGATAGATTCAATAAATAATTAAAAAATGGTTCATGTGTTTTTGTATGTATATGTAAATTTAGAAATTAAAATGGTCACATAGGAATAGTAACATCAAATAGTACTAAAAAATGAAAAAAATAATTTTTAATGTTTAGAAAAATGACACACAAAGCCAAAGTGGTTGATTATTCACATACTCTATTGGCTCTGTATGACTTATCAGTAAAAATGATAAATCTTTGCATGGAATTTAACACTCAACATAACTTCTGTTTTTTACTACTATTAGTGGGAATGCTTTCCCACCAATCTTTCTGTGCTTTAAAATTTGATCCAGGGTGTAGGAAAATTAATGCTAATTTAGAATTTAGATACACAGGTGGCTTTCCAGCTCTGCCATCTGTAGAGACTGACCTTGGACAGCTCACACAATCTACTGCTCACATGTAAAGTTAAGGGACGTGGGACAGCTACCTAATAATGGCTCAATTCCAAAGATCTACCTGCAGATCCCCAAATATTTGCCCTATTTTACCATTACCACACAATGGCCCTTATGTCTATTGTTTCATTTTCCTGAGTTCGTTTTCTTCCTATTTCATTGTTTCTGAGTATTAAAAATATTTCAAATCCCCACCAAAATGAGGACTCCTCCATAATGTGTTCACTCCTTTTTCATTAAAAATAATCTTTGTTTGAACTCCACTAGCACATAATCACTGCTTCTTGTGGTATTTATTATTTTTGTTGATTAATTTTCATATTTTGCCTATATAATAATATACTACAAATTTTTCTAAAGTACACAATACATTCTTAAGATTATTTGTATACCACATGATACTCACAGTAAAGGAAAAATCTTTTGCTATATATTCTCTAAAAATACTTTTAATACCAATGGATAGAAAAAGCACAAAAGGACCCAAGGACAAAAGTTAGGAAAGAAAAAGCTAAACTAGAACTTCTATAGAATTATTTTCCTATAAGGACTTTTTAGAAAAGGGTCACTACTTTTATTCTATCAAATCAAATTATTTGTTCTTTTACTCTATTAATCCATTTTCCCAAATATTATATTTCTATTTACTTTCTACTATCTAAAACCTGAAAGCTTTTACTGAATCTAGGTCTCAGAGTTACCAAGTACTATAATCAACTCTTTGGAGTGAATTTACTTGAAGAACTTTGCACTTCACTGATCCTTAAAGAATAGAGAACAACAACATTTCAAAATGCATTAGGATCATTTTAAGAGCAGAAAATGTTTATGTAATTCAGGTTCTGTTACCTTATATTGCACATTACCTATTACTATAGTGTGGAATGAAAGAATTAAAGTTTAGTTAATGGTTGTTTTTTAAGTTTCTATATTTTGATAAGAAATTTTTTAAAGTTTCTGCATTTTGAAAAGACATATATGTATGTCATCTAAATATTTACTAGGTGAGCACAAAAATAACAAAACAGAGACCATAGCTGTATGATGTCACTGTGTTCACCATGCCTCCGAAAGTGAATATTTAGGTAGCAAACATCCAGAGCATCCTAAAAGGACTTCTTTATGTATATAATAAAAGGCCAATACGTAACCTCTAAATAAATAATAGATTCAATTATGGTTTGCATAGTGATTAACAAAATATTTTTCCCACATACTGTTAAATTTAATACTCATTTAAGATAGATAAGACATATTAATATACAATATTTGTCTTTGAAGAAATTTGAAGAGGTTATAAGTCTATTAGAGAAAGACAATTATCATATGATCTCTGTGATATGAGCAATTCGAGAGGCAGGGCAGGGGGCCGTTGGGGGAAGAGAGGGAAAAATGAAATAAGATGGGACCAGGGAGGGAGACAAACCATAAGAGACTCAATCTCAGGAAAAAAATTGAGGGTTGCTGGGTTGGGGGAGGAATAGGGTGGCTGGGTGATGGATATTAGGGAGGGTATGTGCTATGGTGAGTGCTGTGAATTGTATAAGACAAAGAACACATTATATGTTAATAAAAAGAAGTGTGAAGAGGTTAAATTATTTGCCCAATATCAAACTGTTACAAGTTTTAAAGTCATGATTTGAGTCTAAGATTTTTTTAATTCTAATTTATACTGCATTCTTTCTATAATCATAAGTGGGATGTCAAAATTTTTCACTTGGAAAATTTTAATGTCTATTCCTTTAGCTCTTCTAAATAGTGGACATCAACTTGTGCATTAATCAGATGCTTTACCAGTGTACAAAATGTTTGCTGTTTTCCGGCTGTGAAGCTCTTCACAGCAACCTTCTGGAAAACACTCCAATATTATTTTGAGGAACTGTCTCTTCTGTTGAACGTGATAAGTTAAGCCTACATCAGGGACATGCCCTCCCATGGTTAGTGGTTTAAGCTATAAAGTCAGATGTTTCCTCCCAATACTGAGTCTTATGATGTATAAAGAGAAGACTACTCATGTCAGAAAACCCATCCTGTATCCAGTCCTTAAATCTCTGTATTTGATTTAGCTCTTAACAGTGCCCAGGTGTCTTTTCCAAGCCTTTCTGTTAATTCTGAGAGCTTATTCTATCTTCCGGCAACTTTCCTGTGCTTAAACTAACCAGTGGGGATTTGGGTTACTTGCATTTCAATCTGCAGTCTTCTATTCTTTGGCTATCTCCACTGGATCATCTACACTCAAATCTCAAGAATGCAGATTAAAATAGACCTAGGTCTTCCCAGATTTTGCTATATATCGCATGAAATTTTTGAACCTACTTACTTACCAGAGCATATTGTGGAAAATTAGTGAAAACTCTACCATTAGTCTTCTCCTTTTTAAGCCAAGTATATTAATAAGGGTTAATTAATACTTCACCTATGAAACACTGAATTTATCATTTATCTCCAAACCCACAGCTATACCTGAATACAGATTGCTTTCACTACCTTTAAACAAGGGTAAGATTGTTTATTTTGTTTTTTTAGACAGCTAGAATTTGATGTACATGGGCATTCACTTAAGAGTAGATAATCTTGGGGCGCCTATGTGGCTCAGTAATTAAGTGTCTGCCTTCAGCTCAGGTCATGACCCCAGGGCTCTGGAACTGAGCTGCACATCGGGCTACTTGCTCGGTGGGAAGCCTGCTTCACCCTCTCCCACTCCCCCTGCTTCACTCTCTCACTGTCTCTCTCTATCAAATAAATAAATAAAATCTTTAAAAAAAAGTAAATAATTTTGATAGTTTGGAAAATAAATGGACCTCAAAATATAAGTACTCCATCGTCTCCTTAAATATTTTTAAATTGCATATATCAGTGCTTTTGATCCTTTTATTTTGAAGAATATTTCACTTTGTAGTGAAATTAATGGAAATATACCAGATATTCAATAGTGATCTAAGTTTTAGAAATATCTAGTCCATAATTAGCTCATAAGCTATAGTTTATTATCAATTATTATCAGTATACTTTATAGATTTCCTTTATTTATATTATTATAAATAAAGATTTCCTATTATTATAGGAAATTATAATATATTATAGGATTATTATAAATATAGATTTCCTTTATTTATATTATTATAAATAAAGTTTGTCTCCAAAAGCAAGGGAAACAAAGGCAAAAAAGAGCTGTTAGTACTTCATCAAAATAAAAAGCTTTTGCACAGCAAAGGAAACTGTCATCAAAGTAAAAGATAACCAATAGAATGGGAAAAGATATTTGCAAAAGTCTTATCAGATAAAGGGCTAGTACCCCAAATCTATAAAGAATGTATCAAACTCAACACCCAAAGAACAAATGATCCAGTCCAGAAATGGGCAGAAGGCATAAACAGACACTTCTCAAAGAAGACATCTAAGTGGCCAATAAACACATGAAAAAGTGCTCAACATCACTAGGCATCAGCGAAATACACATCAAAACCACAGTGAGATACCACGTCACACCAGCCAGAATGGCTAAGATAAGTAAGTCAGGGAAACAACAGATGTTGGCAAGGATGAGGAGAAAGAGGAACCCTCTTACACTGTTGGTGGGAATGCAAGCTTGTGCAGCCACTCTGGAAAACAGTATGGAGGTTCCTCATAAAGTTGAAGATAGAGCTACCCTACAACCCAACTGGGTATTTATTCCAAAGATACAAATGTGGTGATCTGAAGTGGCACCTGCACCCCATGTTTACAGCAACAATGTTCATAATGGTCAAGCTATGGAAAGAGCCCCTGACAAATGAATGAAGACAATGTGGTACACACACACACACACACACACACACACACACACACAATGGAATACTACTTGGCCATCAAAATGAGTGAAATCTCACCATCTGCAATGATGAGGCTTGAACTACAGAGTATTTCGCTAAGTTAAATAAGTCAGACTGAGAAAGACAATTACCATATGATCTCACTCATATGTGGAAATTAAGAAACAAAACAGGATCACGGAGGAAGTGAGGGAAAGTAAAAACAAGAAGAAATCAGAGAGGAAGACAAACTATAAGAGACTCTTAATCATAGGAAACAAACTGAGGGTTGCTGGAAGGGAAGAAGTAGGGGGCTGGGGTAACTGGGTGATGGGAATTAAGGAAGGCATGTGATTAAATGAGCACTGGGTATAAGACTGAAAAATCACTGAACTCTACCTCTGAAACTAATAATATACTATATGTTAATTAAATGAACTTAAACATAAAAAATTATAATTATATATATTTACCTTGATCTATTAATAAATATACAGATCATAAATGTAGAAATGGGAAACAAAGCCCCATTTTTTTAAGGTCTTGCTTCTTCTAGAAATTTTCTATACATGTCTCAGCAGCCAACATTTTGACCCTGTCTTTTCAGAAGCACTTATGATCAAGAAGTGCAGGTTTAGAAGCATGCCTATTGTGCTTTATGCAAGACTATAAAGCTCCAATTTTTTATTATTGCTAGAAAAATATTTACCATAAATAGTCCTATAATATTCTTTCTCAGTTTTCTACATCATAGTAATTTTCCACTGGAAGATAATTATAATATATATGATAAATATATAATATATATATAAAAGTATTATAATTTTTCCCCAACTCTAGATAATTATCTAGATAATTATCTAGAGTTGGGGAAAAATGTCTAATCACATAAAAAAGAAAGAATACTATCTAAGCATCACTAGCCAGTGGTATTAACCAGAGTCTGCCTCAAGTTGAGAGGATCAGACTTGGCAAAATAATTAGCCATAGCCATAACACAATGTCTGCAGGAGAGTTATGCAGCAGTCTAACTAGTGTTTACCACCAGGGAATCATCCCAGCTGTAAGAAATCATAATTTATCTGGATGGAGCACAAGAACATACATTTTTAACAATTCCCTTTGGTGCCTATCATTCAGCCAGGTGAATAAGCCAGGTGAATCCTAATTCAGGTTAAGTATTGGAGAATCTGAATACCTAAACCCTAAAACCAAAACAAACAAACAAAACCCACTTTCTACAAAGTATGGGATATTTTTAATTGTTTTATGCATACCCTTCAATAAAGCAGCAACGGGTTTCCTATCAAACACTTAACCCTTCCAAAGAAAGCCAAGAAACTGAAATTAATCTAACTTAAAAAGCCTCTCTGTCACACAGATGTACATACACACACATACATAGATACAGAATTGACAATTATACCTTATTATGCACAGGATAACTACTATAATAAGTTCTTATATTCAGGAATTATATCTTGCATATTTCATAAGTTTATCCTATAAAGGTTCAAAGAATGGTTAATAAATTACAATTTTTTGAAACAAATACTTATGGAAGCACCTACTGGTGTTAGAAATAAGTATGAGAGAATCTTTGCAAATAAACATGTGAAATAGATTAGAAATAAGTAACTAAAGTTGATTCTGCCCATTTAATATATTTGAGTCCTACCAAATTATTAAAAAGATAAATTTTACTAGGTAAATGATGGTTTTGGATATAGATTGCATAATAAAAATGATGGATTATTCATAGATTTGGAAAAGACCATGAATATTATGTATTTAAATATTCTACTTAGGGTAGAAAAAATCTAATATTTATGGTACTTATATATAATTTACATCCTCCAATTTCCTCTATTCCTCCAAAATGTGAGAGAGCTTAATAAAAGAATAATATAAAATAAGGCCATTGATAAAAGATAGGCAATAGTCACAAAAGCAATGCTCTGAACATAAGGAAGAGAATGGAAATGTTTATGAAAGTTTACAAGCCCAAGTTAAGACAGTTATTGAGAATGGAAACAAACATCTCATTTAATTTTCGGGCAACTATATCAAACTAGGAAATGTGGGAGGATTATTTATTTTCATTCTTTAAGAAGAGGCAGAACATTACTTTATCTGAATAGAGAAATTGGTGGAACTAAACTCAAACAGAACTTTTTCTATAATATAGCATGTGGCATCTTCAATATCAAGTTTTAAAAAGATGTCAAAATCTCTTCATATAAATTTGTCTTATATTTATAATATTCTATTAATGGTCAGCTTTATTATAAAACATCAAAAAACTAAATCAGTTCAATAAGCTTTATTATCATTCTGGCTTCAGGATTTATAATCAGTCACTTAACTATTTATATTACAAATATTTTTAAAATTTTAAAAAATATATATGAAGGCAAATATCATCTACAACTAATTGTCTTTATTCAGCCTTTTCATCACCCTGTTCATTCTGTCCTGACTCCATAAGCTCATAAGCTCTGTGGGCCAGTATTAGCTCTAAAACACGGCAACAAAACCCTACTCAATAATTCTGATAGTCTCTAGTCAATCTACAGCTTTGAACACACTCCTTACATTTTATAATCACCCATGTTAGGTGTCCTGCTTCCTAAAGTAGAAGTTAAAAACAAATAAACAAAAATACATATGTTTAGGTGCGCCTGGGTGGCTCAGTGGGTTAAAGCCTCTGCCTTGGGCTCAGGTCATGATCTCAGAGTCCTGGGATCAAGCAGGGAGCCTGCTTCCCCCTCTCTCTGCCTGCCTCTCTGCCTACTTGTAATCTCTGCCTGTCAAATAAATAAACAAAATCTTAAAAAAAAATGAAAAAAAATACATATGTTTAGAGTGCCTTGCATTGGGTTTATGCATTTGACTCAGGTTCTACCAATCAGCTGTCCAAGGGAGACTTGAATTCCGAAGTGAGCAACCAGAGGAGGCAACTGTACATAACAGGGATGCAATGTTCATACAAGCGTCAGGTAGCCAGACAGACATATTTGTTTTTATAATTTTCAACAAACACTGACAGAATGTGTAGCATGCAGTCTTGAGTTTCATAAGATTGGCTTTTTGTTTCTGCTCTTTTCATGCTTGGTTTTTGAGTTTGTCCTATTGGAGCCACTATGGTGTGGTTGGACATGATTCTTGTCTGTAGAGGTATAGACTCTGACTTCTAGCTTTTAAGAGACTATTGCTATATTAATATTATTTAATAAATCTTTCTCTACTTAAACCTCCCAGAGTAGATTCTCCTTTCCTATATCTAAGCTTCTTGATGGACATACAGTCTTACCAGATTACAGTACAAATATTACCAGTCTTGATATGTATGCTATGCTAAATCACACCCCCCTTACATACCTTATGTATACATGCTTATGATAGGTCATATAAACCCAGTCTAATCTAAGTACATGTTGGAGATTCAGATAACTCAGGTCAATGTACTACATTTGTCCATAAAATGAGTTTTTCTTACACAGCTGTAATTTTCCATGTCAAGAGATTTTGGATCCTGACTACTTTTTACATCTGAGGGTCAATTTCAGGTTTATTCACTACGATGTTAATACATTTAGTTCATTAATGTATGACATAGTAATGTATTATCTGTACAAATTCCTACTGACCACAGATTGTGGGACCTGTCAGCCACCATAATCGTGTGAACTAATTCCTTAATCAATCAACAAACACAAATATATATAATACACACACACACACACACAGATTGATATATATGCATATATATATAGATATGAAGATATACCTACACAGGTTCTGTTTCTCTGGAGGATTTTGACCAATACAGATTTTGGTACTAAAAGTGGTTCTAGCGAAACGAAATTGGAAGAATGAGTTTTCTTAGCTTGTACTAGGATATGTGAAATTGGCTTTCTAATCATATTAGATTTGGAGTTGCCAATGACTTTATTTCCAATAGTAAAGAGTAAAGATAGTCCATGATGTGATCTGGCAATAGAGACATACAAAATGTTACCACTGAATCCTCCAAATCAAGCACTTATAAGAAGCAAGGATCTGGGTGACAATGTATACTGTATTTTCAAACAATTTGCTTAAACTAATAAATTTATATTATGACACTGGCTGGCTGCTCTTAACATCACTGGACAAAGTGAGTAAAGAAAGGATGAATTCCAGGATTTGAATTCTCGAATAAAATGTTACATAAATCACCTGAACATCTCTATGTGTGCTTTGAAGGAAATCCTCATGTGCTCTAACCACAGAGCTAACTAAGACTGCTGAAAATCAAAGAAAGAACCTCATCCTTTGACTAGCTGAATCACAATACAAGTTAAACTCCCAGGCTCACAGCATGTCTATTGTTAAAGTGAGGGCATTAACTGGGAAGGAACTGGATCCTGAAAAGGAATATAGATGTATGGGAAGAACCTGATAGAGCTGGGAACACCAAATCTCTAAATTTAATGACTGATCTTTCCCAGTGGAAGAGACCGTCACCCTGAATGGGCCTCTCTACTTCCTTAGGAAATTAACCCTGCATTGCCTGAGGAAAGAGCAATGGACTCCCTTGAGGAAATGCCATCCATGACAATGCCAATTCTTCTTAGGACCCCACCCTTAAAAACTCACCTTGCTTCTAGAACTATTATTAGACTTAATCCCAGAAGGCCCCTAAAGGTGAGGTAGAATGAGTGACCCAGTACTCTCCAAAAGAAGTACTTGAGTTTTCTAACTTAATCAGATAGAAATTCAGAGAACATGTAGATTTAGATATTAAAGGTGTGCAATAATGATGGAAGGGATATTAAGTTGGATCAAGACAAATTTATTAATATAACTTCTACAAATAAAACAAATTTTATGTGCGCTTATGACTATTAAAGTTGATAAAGTTAGTGTCTATTATAATTCAATGATATAATGAAAATCCAACTATACTTCTTTGAAAATATCTCAGCTTATACATATATCCAGCTTAAATTTTGCTAGTATAATTCCATTCATCATTCATATTTAATGTATACATATAAAAATACAAATTTACTAAATGGTTTTACATATATAATTAATCTCTATTACTTTATTTGATACCTTGTATCAAGCTAAATAAATACATGTATGAAAGCACAGATAGCTTGTAGATAATTAGATGAATAGATTGACAGAAAAATATATAATGCATTACTTTGTTAAGCTATATTTTTAAATGCCTAACACTGACAGATTTTATGAAGCAATAAACTTGGATTACTCTATAGCTTATCAAAACATATTTTATTAATTCATATTATGTAGCATTCATAGAGTAAGCTATTAATTTATTAAGTACTCATAAAGGAATTCTATTCCTAATTAAATGAAATACTGTAAAATATTTTGAAAAATAGGCTAACCTTCTTCTCTCTCTCTTTTTTATATACTCATGGGTATTTGATATTTTCTGGCTATCTTTTAGGTCTGAGTGAACTGGAATAAGTGTTCTCTTTCATATCTTCTGATATGACATAGATTACTATTGTCAATCTTTTTTTCCCCTGTTTTAAGGTCTCATTAACATTATTGCACTTCCTTGAAAGAAAATGTTTCAGAAACAAATTCTAAACCTCAACATTCCTATATAACCACTAAATATAACAGTAATTTGGTTTTTTTTTTTTTAAGATTTTATTTATTTCTTTGACAGAGAGAGATGACAAGCAGGCAGAGAGGCAGGCAGAGAGAAAGGAGGAATCAGGCTCCCTGCTGAGCAGAGAGCCCAATACCGGACTCGTTCCCAGGACCCTGAAATCATGACCTGAGCCGAAGGCAGAGGCTTAACCCACCGAGCCACCCAGGCACCCCAAATATAACAGTAATTTGAAAGGTAGTATAGATCTTTTCTAAAAATAACAACATAAATATTAAATTTTAAAATAAGAAATGGATAATTGGAAAATTGGATTTAAAATGTCTATGTCATTTTCTGATACATTTTCTGGCTTAAGTCTCTGAAATATAACTTTGTGATCATTTTATTGCTATTTGTACTTTGACTAGTTTGTCCATTTTTATTTCTCACAGAATTTAAATTAAAAATCACAATTTTCACATTTGTGAGGCCAGCCCAAGATTACCTTTAAGTTGTATCTAAAATAACAGAAGATAGAGAAGATCCCACTTTCTGAGGGATACAGAAAAGTGCATTTTTTCCTCTGTTGCATTTTTGGCTGCTATTTTGTAATACTTTTTAGAGTTAGTCAGCATTTTTGAAGCTTATACAGATTAGAAATCTCCTTAGAAATACCCTGACAGAAGGAAAATCCATGTTATCTTCTATGCATAAAAATGATCATTCTGGAGAGGCACTTTCCTTTCAATAGCGCTTGGGAGCTTGTTTAAATAATGTAGCAGCAGAATGAAATTTTCAGATAAATTATAAAAGTACAAAAATATAAAGAATTATGAAATGGCTACCCACAGAAAAAGTATTAATAGGAAATTTTGTAAACATACAAATATGAGTGGCATAGCAATTTGAATTGTGAGTCCAGAAGTAATTTAGTTCCTAAGGCAAAGAGAATGAAATTTGGGAACTACATAGTTTAACTTATGACAGTATACAGAAAAGTCAGGAAGAAAAATTCCCCAGCTACTGCTGGAGCTTAACACATCTTGTAACAATATTCTGGGCGATGATGTCATGGACTACTTTGGCCTCTACCCACGATGAGTTTGCCGGGACTAGCAAAGAATGCTTCCTGGGATACAGGCAACCCGGGAACCAAAAGAAATTTCTGACCTACCCCAAATATTCTCCCCAACCATTTCTTTATTATGTCTATTGGATATCATAAATACAGAAAATACTAAGTTAGATTTTACAGCCAGTAAATTAATTCTACTTGGAACAATGTTATTTCCATACCTCTACCTCTATATAATAAAATATGTTTATTTCAATCTTTGTTTTTATATATTCTCATTCTGCTATTGCTCAGTTGCTTAATAATTAAAATTACTATACAGTATGTATGTATCATACTTCCAAATTAACAATCTAGTCCTTATATATTATCTCAATCTCTGCCAAATGTAGACATGTCCTACTGTCATTTGTTATTTCTTGTTTTGGGTACCTGTTAATTCAATAAACTTTTAAAAAACTCAGTTTCATTCCATTAGTCCTTCAAGTATTATATTTTCTAAGCCCCAAGGCAAAATTATTGACTATTTATTGACATCAAGTCAGAATCTTGGTTGAATTAAAAATAGAATTTCTACACCTTTTGAATTAAAAATTAGGACCTAGAAACCCATGAAAATATATAAATATCTTCAACACTTAACATATAATGTCTTTAATACCAATAAAAATACATTATCCCTAATAAGTAAAAATAATTCTTTAAAAGAACTAAAAATGCTTTGAGTGAAAAGAAAAAGAAAAATATCAAAATAAGTTGTCAGTAACATGCTGACATTTATTTATGGTGTGCAGCTTCACAGTGAAATTTAAATTCTTTGTGGCCATGGGCTTCTTCATATTTGATGCAATTTAAAATAGCTAGTGGGGTTTTGTTGTTTTGTTTTTTGTTGTTATTATTGTTTGGATGGCTGCCAGTTTGTTAGCTGGTTTATTGATTTTTTTTTTTTAACTTCAATGGGAAAATGTAAAAAAAAAAAGAAAAAAAAAGAGATTAAGTTTGGACCAGCTAAAGGACTCTTACGCTCTAGTAATATTATCACCTCCCATTAATACACTGGATTTCTTTCAGGAAACTCAAGATCCATTCAGTAGTTCTAACATTTGAGGTAAGTAGACAAAGGGAAGATGGACTGTCAACCTATATAATAGGGAAACTGAAAAAGAAGTAAGATGCTTTATAGAGATTACTGTCCCTATCTGAAACAAGACCAAAAGCCATTTCTCCTTTCGCTACTTTGGTCCAGAATGGGTGAACTTCATGCTTATACTTTTACTGCCATGTGCTTTGGAATACTCCACAGTATAAAAATGAGCTCAGCATAAATAATAAATATCTCAATACAAATATCTCATGTTAAGATGAATATACTGGGTCATTTCCCTTGAGAAGTTAATTTGTACTACTTCTGATGAAAAGCTGCTCATCTTCCTTATTACAAGATCGCTATTTTATAACACTTTAATATAAATGCTTGACCTTTAGAAATCCAGTTCTTTTGGAGAAAATCCCCGATGTGCTTACAATTAGAACCAATGTTGAATATTTTGTGTTGCCAGATCACTAATTAAATTCCTGCACATAACCTTTTTCTTTCTGAAATGCAACATATAGTAAATTATTTTATAATTATGCAAACATTGTTTTGCATATTGTTTGCATTTTAATGAGTTTAGGGGAAACCACAATTTAGAATGAAATCAGAATCTGAAAGAAAAGGTGTACTAAAGCTAAAAAAGCTGCCATCTAATCCTCATGACACATACTACTTTCAGCGAGGCTGTAATTCTTTTACCATTTTAAATTTCCATATTTTCTGGGTTTTTTTTTTCAGTTTTTGAAGAAGTTTAAATATAAACCCATGAAGGACAGAATAAGAATCTTCCAGAGTGAAGAGGAACTGTCCTCTTTCCCACAGCTTTTTAATATTATCTCTCAAATATGTGTCTATGGCTCCTGTCTTCTATTTGGTTAAAAGAGCCTTCAGCAAGCTCAAAGCCTAAGGATCAATGTAGACAGAAGTATAATTCCCATCATAATTCCCTTGATTTTAGTAGTATTTCAATCACATGAATAGAGCAGTATATTAGTAACATGCTAAATATATATTAATTGTTTAATTAAAGGCAATTTTGTGACAGAATTACCTAAAAATATTTGAATTTCTTATTTTGTCAAACATTTTGATCTCACACTCATTTTCTATTCTTTAGAATATAATCAGTATACATAAGCCTCAAGCTTGCATATAAGAGAATATTATAAGTAAACACCTGGCTCAAGTCGTGGCATGACTCATGTGACACATTTGGTATCTCAGTTGTCTGAGCCTTTTGCTAAATTTTCTGTGCCATGATGTGCTTTATAAAATAAAATACATGAACCAATAAATAGGAGTAAAATATACTATAAGACAAGCAATATCACATGATAGACATGTAGATGACAGATACACACATGCACATATATGTATATGCATGTGTGTGTATTTTATATATATGTAAAATCAGCAAAGACATACATCTTTAAGTACATCACTACCCAAGACATTTAATTTGTAGTCATAGTCACTTCATTCATTTAACTCATCTACTGATCTCTTATTATATCTTTTAGGTACAAACATGAAATAAATGTATATTTAGGCAAACAAAAAATGGAGAATTCATCACAGCAGAAATGCTTACAATAATATGCTAAATAGTGATTATCATACATATGGTAAGAGAAGGCCATTGGAAGCCTGGAAGTATACGAAGGAAATAACAACAATAAAAGACCAAAATGAAGGTAAATCAAAATAAATATTGTCTATATAAAATGATAACAATAGGGTCATGCACAGTTTTAAGTATTTGCAAAACAACATATTCAAAACTAAGCACTTATCTGGAGGGTAAATGTGGCAAAAGTGTGTAAGGCCTACGCATTTCCTGAAACATGGTACAAACACTAATTTATATTAAAATACGTTAAACTAATTAAAATGATGTAATCTGTAGGGTAAGCATCTAAGAAGAGCAAAAGTATATTTAAGAGGAATAAATAGAATAAGAAAATATGTAATTAACCAAAAGAATATAGGAAGGGAGAAAAAAATGTATTAGAGAACATACAAAACAAATGGAAAACAAATAATGTAGGGACATATTTCAATCCAAGTACAAAATAAAATAATTATGTGAAACATAAATGAACTAAAATCTCCATATAAAAGACAAAACCAAAAGTAATACTAGACAAAGGAGTATCCCAGAAATAGGTATTAAAAAGGAAAATATATTTATTTTATAAAAATATGATTTATAAGATAAACTGAAGTTTGGGAATATAAAACATGGCACAGCATAACATACTTTGAGCTACACAAGACAGCCCCAATTAAAAAAGCAAAATTTTAGAACTACTTGGAAATTATTAGAAAAAAAAACTGACATGAGGACCTCTAACTTATTTTTATTGCATGTATATATATGTGTCCATTTCATATATATGTATATGTATGTTTATACCTATGAAAGCATACAGGGAAGTGAATCCAACATTTTGCTACACATCAAAACCATATGGGAGTCTGGTGTACAGAGTGAAAGATTTTTGTTCTTCAACACTACTTTCAAACACTTGAATATGCTACACTTGAGGTGGCACTAAAAATCTCTCTTCCTCAAAAATCTCTTGAGATTATTTTTCTCCAACCTGATATGAAAATCATAGGAAAGAAATTTTAAAGAATATACACAAATTTTATTATTTCTAAATATCCAACTACTATTCTAAAAGAATTATCATATGTTAAGCCACTATGAGCCCAATATTCATTACTTTTGCCCTCAAGGCACACACTGCTAACAAATTACAAGAAATTATTACAAATTATAAAAGACTTCACAGTAGGGATTTTTCTCAGGAACTTTCCCTTGAGCCTACCAGTAGCTACCAGTAATCCTCTACAGTTAGGTAAACTATAAAAATAATTTCATTTCTCTGTATGTTTTCAACATAAAAAGGAAAATGAATGCAGTAAGGGGCACCTGGGTGGCTCAGTGGGTTAAAGCCTCTGCCTTCAGCTCAAGTCATGATCCCAGGGTTCTGGGATCAAGCACCACATCGGGCTCTCTGCTCAGCAGGGAGCCTGTTTCCCCAGCTCTCTCTCTGCCTGCCTTTCTGCCTACTTGCGATCTCTGTCTGTCAAATAAATAAATAAAATATTTAAAAAAAAAATGATGCAGTAACATTGGAAATTAAGAACCAAAGAATAAACAAAATTTCCAAGTAACTTAGAAATCTTATCTTCAAACACCATATTGACTCACAGACAAAGCTGGAAATCAAGCATGAAATAAGTCTACTTAGAAAGCAGTAAAACTAAAAAAATAAATAATAAAAACCTGTATATCGCATTTCTAAAATACAGGCAAAATAATACCCAAGTAAAATCTATAGCTCTAAAAGTTCGCCATTAAATAACAAATTAACTAAAGATTACAAAGAAACAAAAATTAAAGAATAAGAAGAGCAAGACCTTGTGATGTTTCCTAAAGCTAAAGAAAGGAATTCTATTGTTAAATATATAAAATACTAAATATAAAGCAGAAAACTTGAGAATTTTAAGTTTATGAATAGTAAGGTCCTCGAAAATAACAACTGTATTAAACTACAGCTAATCAGAAAACACACATACATATGTAAAAATCAAGATAAAATTGAAAAATTAACATTAAGTCAGATAAAATTATTATTATATGACAATTAAAATTCAAAGCCATTAATATTAATAACTAAATCAAGTCACATAACTTAGTAAAATAACTCAATAAAACCCTGGAAAGTGATGACAAATTTTTAAAAAGAAATAATCTTCCTAAGACTAATATTTAAATTATTAGTTATTTGCAATAAAAATAAGGAATTTTTATAACTTTCAATTTTATTTTAAATATTTCAAGGTGCAGAGTAAAAAGGAATGTCTTTCATGTCTTTGTATAAAGTAAGCATAAATGTGTAAGACTGAAAACAAAACTGCTAAAAATACATATAAAAGACCAATTTGTGAATGCATGTATATATTCAAAATTTATTTAAATTTAAATTAAAAAATTATAAAAATAAAAGTAAATGTTATTGTACTAAATGGCTATTATGCAATATTATTATTTCACCTCCTATTAAGATTTTTTAATTAGAAATGAAATATTCCACCTTATTTATTATCTATTCAATATCAAGCTGAGACTTTAAAAAGAAAAGAAAGTTGTCATGGGGAGGGTAGAGAACCACAGAGCTGTGCAAGTCAAATTTATAAGACTATAGCAGAGAAGAAGTTTGCTTTTAAGATAGAGGCCCTTACTATATAATCAGTTGAGAAGAAAGCAGACTGCTAAGGAGGCTTAGCTCAGGCCCACTTTATTTACTTTTTAATTAATTTATTTATTAATTAATTTTATTTTTTTTTTATTTTTTTAAGGCCCATTTTAAATATGGGAAAGCTGGGCCTAATTGTCAAGAACTACTTGGATCCTCCTGCTAACCAAAGAGCTTCCTAGCCTCTCCCTGTACCAAAACAACCATAAGAGGAGGAAAAGGAGAATTTGGTTACTTAAGTCAAGGGCAGGAGAAACCCAAAATATTTTAAATAAAGACAAAGATAACTCAAGAATTTATCCAACTAGCTCACAGCTCTTATTTTGACTATAAGCCATTTTAGAAACCAGCAATGTTGAAAGTGTCAAACTGACAAGGAAAAAAATTAACTAAAAATAAAATTTTTATTCCATTACTAAAATATCATAGATATGAATAACAAGATAATTTGAAAAAGGCTATTGCCTGAAAAAAACCCACTGGAATTACTCCCAGATTTTAAAATCTCTAGACAACTTCAGATAATCACACTGGAATTAAGTTTAAATCATGTAAGTTCCACCCAAGTATATGGTCTTCCCATATGATGACATCATCTTGCTCAAGAAGTTAATGCTCACCAGGAGAATAGACTAGATGGGTTCCTCACACTGTGCTGAGTGACAGCTCTCACTTGAAGCTGAATTTTACATTTTCGTATCCATACCAACCTTCTTCACGAATATAATAGGCTGGAAGAGCAGTTCTCTGAGTGTGGTTCATGATCCAGCAGCATCAGCATATCCCAGACCTACTGAGCCCCAGAATTGCTGAATGAGAAACATCTGAGATAGGGCTGACACTCTGAGGTTTAACATCCAGGCGATTCTCATGAGCATTCAAGTTTATGATCTCCTGGGCCAAATATACAGGGACAACATTTAACCTAGAAGTTTGCATATAAGGCTGAAAACTCCCCCCAAAAGTGATGGGATAAAGAAAGAAGTGATTATACTTATGAAAGGTATGGGAATATTACCTTATACATTTCTATAGGAAACACATGAGTTCATAGATGGAGGTGGTGAAGCTAGATTAAGGGGATAAAAGAGAGGGGGTAGAAACCAGATGGCAGAGGAGAAAAGGAAAGGAGAAATAAAAAAAATAAAGGGAAAAAAATAAAGGGAAAGAAACTAGGTAGAAGAGGAGAGACTGGATAGAGGAAAACTCCAGATGAAGGGAGAGAGAATGGACATGTGGAGAAGCCAGACAGAGGGAGAGAAAGAGGTGGAAGAGAAAAGGGGCACTGATTTTAAATTGCTGCCCAAATATTCTGCTTTCAGTGGGATTAACTGTGCAACTTTGGGAAAGTTGAGACTAATCAGTTTCTTCACATTTCACTGCATGAAGACTTTAAAGGTAGACTGAATATTTAGATATGAGGAAACCCACAGAGTTCTTTGCAATTCAGTAGAAACAGAGAGACTTCATAGGAGATATAGGCCTGCTTCATAATACAGGCTTGTAAATCTTAAATTGGGTTTAATTTTTTATCCCCAACTGAAGAGTGAGTCATACCGATTTTCTACAATATGTCAGTGAGTGCTACATGTGGTTTAACTATATAGTGTGTGTATGTGTGTGTATATATACACATAAATACAAATGTAATGATTATATAATTTATAGCCAATATACATCTTGATATATAAAATGACAGGGTGCTCGCTGATTATTTGTGCACATATACATATGTACATGTGCACACAGACTATAAAAATATCAAAGGACATTTTCTCTTAGTAATGGTATTAAGAGGGGTTAAATTCTATTCTTTATTCCATTTTATGTACACTTAATGCTTAATATATTTTCACTAAATTTTGGACGATATCCTGTTTATAAAACAGGTGTATGTATGTATTTGTTTTTCCCTAAGGCAGATACCTATGTTTCAACAACACTAGCACCTTTTATGCTATTTTATTTTTACGAAGAACATGTTTGAAATGTGAAATTTGAAGTAATGGGACAACCTTTTTAGCAAGCTTACCAAAATTCGTACACTCAAATATATTTTCATTAAAAAAAAAAGAACAAAAAAAGAAACTAATCTAGATAGCCATACATTTATTCCAATAATATTGCCATTCTATTCTTGAAACTTACCTTTTTCAATTGCTTCTAAAACCTTCAGGATATTACTTTAAATATTAAATAGATAAAAATATTTTTCATTTTACGATGGAAATGCAAATAATGTTTAGAGTTGGGTCTGCTTAATAAAAGGGGATATCAAGTTGCACAGAACTTTTTTTTATTATTTTACATAAAGTTTAGGTGTGATTTAAAAGTGACAGTATTATTTTATTCTGTGTGGCCTCCATACTGCTTTTTATAAAGCAATTAAAATAGTCCTGAAATTATTATTAATAATCATTTCAGTGTAAGAACAAGCACATAATCTCAAACAACATAAATGTGAATGCTTAATTTGTTATATTTTTAAATCAAAGGATGCCTTTTACTACACAGCAACTGTGAGTATCATCTTCTGTGACTTTACAGAGGATATAGTATGTTTGTACTTTTATGGAATATTTTTAATCTTACTAATGGAGCATTAAACTGACCTGGAAAATACAGAATTAAGTTTTAGTTTTAATCTAAGCACTCAGTGTGCCTGGCAGCCAAACAGGAGGTTGAAGGGCAATATCATAGCTGTTTAGGTGAAATTATTGAGAGGTTAAGGCTGCCTGTTCTTCTCCTCAGAACTTTGACATATATATCACAGTCTCTACAGTTCAGCCTGGCCTTTTTAGCCTCATTTGCATGAGCCAAGGCTGTATAGTCAGCAATGTAACTGCCCAAAGAACCAATCCTATTAGTCCAAGTGAAGATATTTCTTCTTTGCTAAATGAGAAAGCAGGCTACAATACCAATCATTAGATACATTTTGAAAAATATTAAATACATGTATTATCATTAGCCCCTAGAGAATTTGATTTCTCAGAAATACTTGCCTGTAAATCCTGGGATACATTTGCAGTAGAAATAGCCACTTAAATGTATACCGGTTGCTTCATTTTTGCAGGGCACAGATTTACAATCTTCAGTTTCTATTTCACAGATGTTTCTTTCAGATCTTTGCGGACAGCTACAGTTGCAGTTGTGCAAATGGACCAAGCAGAAGCCATGCACTGATGTACTCTGGTTTCCTAAGCAATCTTCAACACTGAGGTTATAGAATCCGTCCATGTAAACAGGAGAACAGCTGCATCTGCAACATGCAAAAACAAAAAATCCAATTAGTTATAAAATTTAAATATATATTCATTTAAATACATAGGATAGCAATACCATGGATATGGTTGTGGGCACACTTTTAAAATATTCTTAGAGAAAATGTTGGTTCTTGGCAAAACTTAATATTGCTTATTGTACAGAGTGAGTAAAAAGAACTTTAGCAAAAGACAGACCTAGACTCAAACACAGGTTCTGCCACTAATTTCTATGTAACCTAGGATAGCGTCATTAACCTCCTGAGGCTAAATGACAAGGTTAATGTTTGTCAGAATTTCTGTGAAAATCTGCAGTGTGAGAGCCTGACAATTAGCTTTTTGATTGCAAGGTGAATGCTCAACATAAACTTTTGAGTGTCAGGCATTCATTTCAAAGATATTTATCCTGAATAAACACACTGCCAGCTACATAAATAGATGAAGAGCCAGCCTGACCCACCTGAAGTTCCCCTTTTTACAAAACCTTGGTTGACCTAGATAACCGACCTTATGCGTGACCTTTCTTTTCCCTTCCTGCTCTTTAACTTCCGTTGGCTGGCGTGTTTTAAGAGTGTATTTATTTATTTGACAGACAGAGATCACAGGTAGGCAGAGAGGCAGGCAGAGAGGGGGAGGGGTAAGCAGGCTCCCCGCTGAGCAGAGAGCCTGATGCAGGACATGATCTCAGCATCCTGGGATCATGACCTCAGCTGAAGGCAGTGGCCTTAACCCACTGAGCCACCCAGGCGCCCCAGCTGGCGTGGTTTAAATTCACCAACAGAGTGAATCCGAGAAACCCTAGGCACCAACCCCCCATCTCAATAAAGCCACAACTCTAGGTTTGCTCTCTTTTTACCTGATATTTAACCTGTGTGGCCTGCCCTGTTAGCGGGAACCCGAGATTAAAAGCGGAAAAAAAACAAAAAACAAAAAACAAAAGAAAAGCCCTTGCTCTTTCACTGAGGTGCACCTTGCAATCCTGAGAAAGAAAACAAAACAAAACACAGGAGACAGTCCTGCAACACTGGCTTGAGGAAATGCCTGTGTAGGGTCTCCAGAAGTTAGCACCGACCCTAGCGAGTGCCCCAGAATTCCCCACAGGTAGGTGAGTGTCCCAGGCATTGGCAGCCAGCGACAAGTGGGTGACGAGCGCCCCAGGCATTCCTAATCAATAGCATTACTATCGACAGCCTGAGAGAAGCACAAAACAAATTTGAAATATTTAACCTCATGCCTAAGAGAAATGGTGTTTTAATTAATAACAGTTTCCATTGAAAGTATCCATTCATTCATTTCGACATTCATTCCTTAGATACAGATCTTTGTGTTTTCTATATAACTGGCATTGACCTAAACATACCAAACAAACATTCTTGGGTCTTCTTTATAGATTAGGCACCACCTTTGGTAAAGTGGATTATGAGATGCTATCTTATTACAATTATACACTATATAATATGCACACATTATTCCTTTGCATATTGTATATACATGCACATAAAGCATCAGAAAAAGAACATGTGAGGTAAGAAAGAAACCTAAATCAAAGATAATCTTTGGTCTAAAGTATAGTGCTGTAATTTTGAAGTATCCTTCACCAACTATTCAAAGGACACTTAAGATAATCATATAAACATGTCAATGAGTGGAGAAGAGCAATGTCAAATTACTTTGCTTGTTATTATTAGTGAAAATTAACCTACTGAACCTAAGTCATTACACTCATAAATTTATATGATGATAGGTGTTTGGAGCCAGCAAGAATGTTAAGGGTCGATTAGTTCAAACCTTTCTTCTTGTAGTTGTGAGAAACTTAGCCATTTAATGCAATTTGCCAAGGATCACTGAGATTGTTAATGGCAGTCAGGATAGTTGATGCTTTGATATATTCAAAGCACTGGCCTTGGAATGGGAACCTTGATTCTAATTCTTCTCTAACTTATTTAGAAGTTTTTGTGCCCTAGTTTTCTCATCTGTAAAATTATCAGTACTACATCTATTCCACAGAAGAGGATTAAGTGTGTTCATTACTGGGCAGGTAAGGCTGATACCAACCATATCATATGTGTATATTTTAACTTGAAATAAAGTTATTGAATACGGGCATGGCAGCGATAAATGGAGAATGATTATAGTAGTTTCTTTTTAGAAATTCAAGTAGGATGATATGATTTTCCAATATGGTTAAAAAATTCTGATACACTTTTGAATAAAACATAGTATGTCCTTGATCAACATGAAAGTTTCATTCCTGGAAAATTCAACGATTTTTAAAATTTTATAAAAATATTTTGTGTCACTGTGTAAAATGAAGTTAAGATATTGGCTCAGATAGTTATAAAAAGGTTTTATATCCACATTAATGTATGCTGGGACTTTTGGAAATTGTGCAAACCGTGGAACACTCTTTGTTGTTCATGGAATCATTGTGTGCATTGAAAGATTTATAACATTCATTGTCCATCACTTACCTTCTAAATGTTAGCTGTTTCAACCAATTATACTGAATATTAGAATGGCCCTAGAGGGGCACCTAGGTGGCTCAGTGGGTTAAGCCTCTGCCTTAGGTCATGGTCTCAGGGTCCTGGGATCCAGCCCTGCATTGGGCTCTCTGCTCTGTAGGGAGCCTGCTTCCCACCCCCACCCCGCCTGCCTCTCTGCCTACTTGTGATCTCTGTCTGGCAAATAAATAAATTAAATCTTAAAAAAAATAAAAAAGACCCTTGAATCCAAAATGTCCCCAGAATATAAGACCATCTCTTTGAAAAATTATTGACCTAAATAAATTTCTCCAGTTTACTAAAGCACACAACCAATCATGTACACGTTTGTGGAGCATTTTGTCATCCTAATATGCATGTAAATGCTGGTATACATGCATATATGGATACCTAGTTCTAAGATAAATTGCTATTAAATTAAAAGCTTTTCAGTGATAAATACATCAATTTTGTTAGAAAAGAAAGTCAAGGAAAGTATAGGGGTCAGTTTGAATCGTACTTAAGTTTGAGACAAGACTGAAAGAATAAAGCAAAACATGTCAGTGAAATCATTATCTCATATATAAATATTGTGATTTAAATTTTTTCATCATTTAGTATTTTAATGGAAAAATATTCTAGGTTGAGATGAAATTAAGGATATCACTCTATCTATTTACCCTAAATCCTAGGATTATGATCCATATGGCTGATATACAGTGGATGCTCCATTAATATTGTTTGATTACATAATCATCACATGTATTTTAAAATTGAATAATGTTCAAGAGAAAGGTCATCTTAAAAGTTCTGAATAAACAGCTTCATGAAATTCTAAGTTTTAGGAGATAATTTGAAAAGTAATACCAAAAGGTTAGACTTATAAAAAGCTATTTAGATATAATGAAGTAAAATAAAAAATCTGGTCCAGATAGCACAAAGTCATATAACATGTATACATTTTTTATTGTTTGACATATAAAAGTAAAGCATGAAAATTCATAGAGCCTGAAGCTATAATATAGTCAAACTTTGACTTTATACCATAACATATGCATTGGTTTGCACCCGAAAGAAAAATACATATATATATGGGAGATAATTATGTATACATTAGCTAATTTTCAACCCAAACTATAATTGAAACTAATTATACAAAAGTACTTCCTTTAATGAATTTATTATAATTAACTTTTGGCATGGAAATGGAAATTACAATGGTATCTACTTTAGAACTGCTTAAACAAATTAATGACCTCTATATCATTTTACTATAAAGCTTAAAGAAACAAGGTTATCTCATTTTCCAGGGGACAATAAAAAGGGAAAGAAAGGGGCGGCTGGGTGGCTCAGTGGGTTAAAGCCTCTGCCTTAGGCTTAGGTTGTGGTCCCAGGGTTCTGGAATCGAGCCCCGCATCGGGCTCTCTGCTCAGCGGGGAGCCTGCTTCCTCCTCTCTCTGTCTCTGCCTGCCTCTCTGCCTACTTGTCTGTCAAATAAGTAAATAAAATCTTAAAAAAAAAAAAGGAAAAATAAAAAAGGAAAAAAGAAAAAAAAACAGGAAAAAATATATATATACGTATATATGCATGTAAGTGCAATACAAAAAAGAATCCAGTCACTAAAGAAATGTTGTTTAGTAGCAGCAAGACTAACCAAAACAAAAACATATACACATACATGGGGACATACAAGAAACCATACTAATAGTAGTTCACGTTCCTTTTTTGTTTCTCTCCCCCCCCCCACCCCCTCCGAAAATAAAATGTAACAAAACTTTTGCATGGGACTCAGGAAAGTTTGCATAACACACCCAAAATTAAAATTAGAGGCACCTGGGTCAGCTCAGCATCTGACTCATGGGTTTTGCTCAGGTCATGGCCTCATGGTTCCTAAGACCTAGCCCCCTATAGGCTCCAGGTTCAGGGGGAGGCCTCTTGAAGAGTGTCTCCTTCTGCTCCTCCCCCCTCTCACGTGTGCATGCATGTGTGTGTGCATGTGCTCTCTCTCTAAAATAAATAAATCTCAAAATAAACACAAAACAACACATTCAACTTCTTTTTTTTTTTTTTTAAGACTTTATTTATTCACCTGACAGAGGGAGAGAGATCACAAGTAGGCAGAGAGGCAGGCAGAGAGAGAGGAGGAAGCAGGCTCCCCGCCAAGCAGAGAGCCCTAACGCGGGGCTCGATCCCAGGACCCCGGGACCACGACCCGAGCCGAAGGCAGAGGCTCAACCCACTGAGCCACCCAGGCACCCCACACATTAAATTTCTTAATTAAAAAGTCATCAATATCATGGCAAAAATAAAATAGTCTTAGAAATTAATAATTATCAGACTTCCTGGTTAATAGGTAATTTAAGAAAGCCATAATCAAAATATATTTCTGTGACAAATTCACATAAAGCTGTATATATTATATAAGCCTCCGGGCTCTACAGAAATAGGATTTGTAGCTATACTTGATTTTATCATGGACTTCGAGATTTTACACTTTAAAATAGAACTTTTGCTTATAACTGAAAAATAGAGTCTTGGTTATATTTAGCATCTTATGGAAAATGTGAATTTTTAAAAAATAGCTCATAAAAGAAACAGGTTTATTTTAAAGTTCCCAGAAAGAAAGCCAGAAAATTCATTCCTATAACACAAACTACTTGTATGTTTAGAAAGTGGAAATAATAATTATTTTAGTAATATAAAAAGATATATTCTTTCTACATGATATAGAGTAACCATGAAATGTGTTCTGAGGAGACCATTAATTTATTTATGGATACTTGGGGTCAGGTATCAGATATCATTTTCACATTTTGCTCAATGTTTTCCAATTAGGGAATACTCAAATGTTTAATAAATATATGAATAAACAGATTTCATTTTGATATGATATTTCTGATTAGTACGGATTGGTGACTTGGTCATAAACTTAAGCTTCATAAATGGTTTGAAGCTGTGAACACTTCACAGTCTGGGCCTGGTGTTGCAAAGTTAATACCCCATAATTACAAAAACTATACCAAGTCCAGAGGCAAAATGACCAGTGAATTATTTTTCCTCCCCTTAAAGGTTTTCCAAATTCCCCCCAAAAATGTTTTTGTACATTTTAGGTCAAAAATGTGGTGACACTCAAACCTGTGTAAAATACTTCATTTCCATTATGCCCCGTAAGCTGCATTCAGTAGAAAAATATTTATGATTAGCAACTATCAGTTAACATTATTATCACTGTTGTTACTGTTAGGGTCTTTTGTCATAAAGTAGTTCTTTAATTTAATATTATCACAGTACTATCATTGCTACAGTGCTATCATTGTTTTACTTTTAAAGTTGTATCTTGGGCGCCTGGGTGGCTCAGTGGGTAAAAGCCTCTGCCTTCACCTACGGTCATGATCCCAGAGTGCTGGGATCAAGCCCTGCATCGGGCTCTCCTCTTTCAGCAGGGAGCCTGCTTCCCCTCCTCTCTCTGACTACTTGTGATCTCTGTCTCGGAAATAAATAAATAAAATCTTTAAAAAAATAGAAAATAAATAAAAGTTGTATCTTGTGAGTTTCATTTTAAAAGTTTTCCATCCCAAAACTGCAAAAATATCTTCCTACATTTTTTTCAGTTGCATGGCAATTTTGCTTTTTAATTTGTTTCTGAACATATTCAGAGTTTGCTTCTACATAAAGTGTAAGGCTGCAGTCAGTTTTATTTACCATCTCATAGTGAACCATTTCCCCAATCCCTTCTACTAAAGAATCTGGTCAGTATATTCCCATTAAATTATGGGCAAATTTCCTTGTATATCAAGATCCTATTTGTACGTGTATTGTTCTCAGAGCCCTCTGTTGGTCCACTGATTGTTTTTACAGTGACACTATACGGATTTTATAGTTATCATAGCAGGTGTTACATGAAGTTACACCCGATAACTTCCTTTTCAAAGAAGAGTCAGCTGTTTATAAAATATTATTATTTTGTATGGTTCTTGGAACTTGATTAGTTTCTAAAATAATAAGCAATATTATTGGTATAACATTCAATGGGTTAATTAACTTGATAAATTGGTATCTTGGCCAGATTAAGGTATACTATCTAAATCCATGGTTACATTTTAATGTGTTCACAACATCTATTATTTTATCTTTTTAATTAATTAATTGTGCAATAAACTTTGTTTTACAGAGAATATGAGCATATTTTTCAAGTTACTTCTAAGATTTTGCATATCTTGCTATTATAGTAGGTGATGTATTACATAAAAATGTCTATATTTTGTGACTGGTATAGACACGGTTAATTTTATATAAAGAACTTGAGTTGTAAACTCTGCTAAGCTCTATTTTAGTACTGAGACAATGTCAAAAGCCATAACAATACTGATCATTTTTATAACTACAAAATTGTCTGAATATCACGAAAGTTAAGCATAAACAAAGAAACACAGAAAAAATAAAGTTATATCACAGAACAAAAATGTTTTTAATAAATAACTCCTGAAAATTATTTTTTCATTACATAAATATTTATTTAGTTCTACTGCATGTGTCATTTGTGACTGACTTCTTTCCCATAGCATAAGGTTTTCAAGGTGAATCCATATGTAACCAGGTATTAGTAATCCATACTTTCTTATTGCCGAATAATATTCCATGTATAAATATAACACATTTTATTTATCACTTGATAAACTTTTTCAAAGCACCTGTATGTATATTCCTCCAGCAGTATATGAGGGCTCCAATTTCTCCAAATTCTCACCAACACCAGTACTTTTTATTAATCTTTCTTTTTAATCATATTGACAATAGCACATGTTAACTGTTATGTTTTTTCATTTACATTTCCAGTCTTCTTTCATCATTAAACATAATGTAATTATGTTGCTCCTGCTGTTTCTGATTCTTCCTCTCTCTTTTCTTCTCCTCCTTCTTCTCCAGAATTCTTGATCAGGTTGAAGAACCTCCACTTTATTCTTCATTTTTTTATTGTTTTTATCATGAAAGTTTATTAGATTCTGTAAAATGTATCCCCCAACACTTCAACTATTGGAATTATGTGTTTTCCTTTTTTCCTGTTATTCTATTGACATATTATATTTACATTAATTAATTTAAGGATGTTAAAACATCCTTGTTAAAATTCCATGTTAAAGCATGAAAACCTTGTATTCCTATGATAAATTCCCCATGGTCATGATGCATAATTTTTTTATATGTTACTGCATTTGTTGTACTGTGACTATATTGAGGGATTTTGTGTTCAGATTAATAAGACATATTGGTCTGTAGTTTTCTTTTCTTGTGATGTCTTTGGTTTTGTTATCATTGTAACATTGGTCTAATAGAATAAGTTTAAAAATGTGTCCTCCTCATTTAGTTTTGAATGAGTTTGTGAATAATTTCTATTAATTCTGCTTCATTGTTTGCTAGCATTCCCCAGTGAAACCATTTAGGCCTGAATATTTCTTAGTGTGATTTTTTTTTATTTGTTTGTTGAATCACTAACTTAATCTTTTTGCTTATAATAAATATATTCAGATTTTCTATTTCTTTTGAGTCAATTCTAGTAGTTTGTATTTCTTTGGGAATGTCTCCATTTCATCACAGCTACCTACATTTTGAGATATACTGCTGTTCCTAGTTTTTTCTTATAATCTTTTTTCTTTCTGTAATTTATGTTTTATCTCTCTTGCTTTTAGTAATTTGAGTGTTCTCTCTGCTTTTCTTAGCATAGGTAAGTCCTATTCATTTTGTTAATCATTTCAAAAACAGACTTTCGGTTTGTTGATATTCTATATTTGCTTATACCCTATTTATTTAATTTCACTCTACAGTTTATGATTTTTCTCCTTTGGCTTGCTTTAGATTTAACTTTTTTCCTTTTCCATTATGTTAGGGTAGAAGTTTAGGATATTGATTAAGATCTTCTTTATTTTTAACATAGGCATTTACAGCTATAATTTTAATTCTAAATGCTGAATTGCCTATATCCCATGACTTTTGGTATGCCATATCTTTATTTTAATTAATATCAAATTATTTTTTTAATGTCCTCTGTACTTTCTTTTTGATTCACTGATTCATGTGGAGTGTGTTATTTAGTTTTCATATATTTGTAAATTACTGACTTGCTTGTTGGTTTTGATTCCTAATTTCAATCAATTGTGGTTAGAAAATATATCTTTTCTATTACTGTAATCCTCTTAAATATATTGTAGCTTATATTAACATATGACCTATCTTCGAAAATGTTCAATATGCATTAGAGAAGAATGCCAGTCTGCTACTGTTGAGTGGAACATTCTATAGATATCTGCCAGTTTTACCAGATTTATAGTGTTCTTCAAATTATTTTATATTTTTGTTCATCTACCAAACGTTATATCCACTACAGAAAGTGGAGTGTTGGAGTTTCAAACTGGTATTGTTGAATTGGCCATTTTTTTCTTTAATTCTGTCAGCTTTTGTTTCATATATTTTGAGTCTCTGTTGTTAAGTGCATATATGTTTATAATTGCTTTATCTTCTCATGATTCCTTTGTCATTTTAAAATGTTGTTTCTTTTTTTTTCAATTAACCATTTTTTCTTTTAAAGTCTATTTTGTTCTAGCACTTTGAGAAATACCATTGGCATTTTGATTTGGGATGACGTTGAAAGCACAGATTGCTCTGGGCAGCATAGACATTTTAACAATGTTTATTCTTCTGATCCATGAACATGAAATGTTTTTCCACCCTTTTGTGTCTTCTTCAATTTCTTTCATGAGTAGTTCTTAGAGTATAGATCCTTTACCTCTTTGGTTAGGTTTATTCTTAACCAATGGTTTTTTGATGCTATGACTAACATAACATAAGAAAATTTAAAAAAATTTAAAAACAAAACCAAGGAAGTCCATTTTTTCTGACATTAGTAGAGATACTCTAGCTTTCTACGCTTGCTGATTGAATGGTATGTCTTTTTCTAACCTTTTACTTTCAACCTATTTGTACATTTAAGTGCATAGTGTATGTTCTATAGATTGTATATATTGTCTATATTCAGAAATTATCTAACTTGAAAATCTTTGCCTTGGATTGGGTTTTTAACCCATTTTATTTTAATGTTATTTTTAACATAGTTGGATTTATGCTTATCATTCTCATTTATGTTAGCCTCATTTTTATGTTATTCTCATTTTTATTATGTTTTTTATCTCTTTTCTTCTGATGATACTTATCTCTCTTTTTTTTTAAGATTTTATTTATTTATTTGACAGAGAGAGATCACAAGTAGACAGAGAGGCAGGCAGAGAGAGAGGGAAGCAAGCTCCCTGCTGAGCAGAGAGCCTGATGCGGGGCTCAGTCCCAGGACCCTGGGATCATGACGTGAGCCAAAGGCAGCGGCTTAACCCACTGAGTTACTACTTAACTCCTAAGTAAATATTTTGTAGGGCAAATTTTTAGTATTTGTAATGCTGTTTTTACTACATTAGCTGAGTTATTTTCTTAATTGTTGCTCTGAAGGTTACCGTACACAACTTAACATATATCAGATCTACCACAGATTTAATCTATCACAGATACTAATTTAATTCTAGTGTGATATGTAAAAAGTATTACTGTAGGTCTTTCTGTATTCCTTATTTTTGTGCTAATGTTGTTATACATAATAAAATATACATTATATAAATAATATATAACTATATATGCATATGTTTGAGATATAAATGCCAATCATTTTAAAGAAAATGTTTGTATTAATTACTATAAAACAGTTCAGGAGGCTAAAAGAAAAGAGGCTAAAATTGGCAAGGATGTGAAGAAAAAAGAACCCTCATGTACTGTTTGGTAAAGCCACCATGGAAAACAGTATGGAGGTTATAAAATACACACACACCAGAATATTACTCAACCATAAAAAAAGAATAAATCTTGCCATTTGCATAAACATGGAAAGACCTAGAGTGTACAATGCCAAGAGAAATAAGTCAGTCAGAGAAAGACAATTACTATATGATTTCACATGTGGAATTTAAGAAACAAATAAAACAAAATTAGAAAGCAACAAGAAACAACAAAAAAAACCCCAAACTCTTAAATACAGAGAACAAATTGGTGGTTGCCAGAGGGGAGGTGGGTGAGGGATAGTTTAAATCCATAAAAGGAATTAAGAGTACATCTGCTTTGAGAGAGAGAAATCAAGGGAGAGAGTGCAAAAGGGAGGGGCAGAAAGAAGGGGGAGAAGCAGACTCCCTTCTGAGCAGCGAGTTGGGTGCAGGGCTCAATCTCAGGACCCCAAGGTCATGACCTGAGCCAAAGGCAGACACTTAGCCAACAGAGCCACCCAGATGCCCCCAAAGTACATTTTTTTGATGAGCACTGAAAAATGTATAGAGTTCTTGAGTTATTAAAAATATCAATTTTCGCTTGTCAGTACAATTATAACTTTTTGATAAATAGGTAATATTCTTATTTCAAATGATGCATAGATACCTGGATTTATTAATTTCATCTTTATAAAGAGCTTCATGTTGACATCCACTTTCTTCATAATCAGTTGTATTTTCCAAAGACATTTTGCAAGGCCATCTTGGAATACACAGGCACCAGCATCTCTTACTGTCTTCTTTAGTCAAACAACTGCATTCATTTTCACACATCTGAAAAAAAATTAAAAAAAATAATTTTGTAAATGTCCATCATATTACAAAATTACATTATTTTCAAAGTTTGAAGTTCATGCTTTCTTTTATATATTAAATTCATGTATTCCCTTAGCAAAGGTAAAATAAACTCAGTTTTGATTTATTTTAAAATTATTTTAAATAATCATATTCAGTTTATAATGGAAATATATACATTGTAAAAAGCTAAATAAATCAATATCCATTATTCAGTTGTTTTCAAACATCTTTAATGTAATTGTAATCAAAATTTTATAGACATTGCTTGTATGTTAGCTGATATGATAGAAGTAGCATCCTACTGATAACCAGATCCATGGAAAAACTATTTCTTGTATCACTTGTTTTTTCTCCTTCATTGAGTTATTTGGACTCATGTTTGAACTGACTACAGCACCTTATTGCATCCTTTGTTAAAAATGAATTACATAAAATCATTAACACATCTTTGGCTCATATTTGCATGGAAATCATAATTTTACCTGTTTAGAAAAACATATATCATTTTAATAATTTTAGAGGCCTTTCACAAATATGTCCAGTATGTTTACCGTAAAAGATTAAGTAGATTTTGTTGCCAAAGAAGTGCATCTCTTATGGACAGCTTAAAACTAGGCATATCTTTTCCTAGCTCTCATAAGTGAATTCAGAACCACAACAGAATTTTGATAGTCCTTTATTTTATTTTTTTTTTCATTTTCCTCTCAATACTTTTATGTTTCCTTTATGGTGTTGGTTTATAGTCAATAAATTATTTCCCACCAATGGCTACAATAATTAGAAATTTAGTTTCATGGTCTAATTATTGGTGATAGATTAATGATTTATAGAGATCTAGCCTCTGTTGGGTAAGAGTCAACTGAGGGTCTTCTTTCTCCATTTTTCTACTTGGAGTTCTAGTCAATTTAGAATTTTTAGTCTACTGGGAAGGAGAACATCTCTTTGCATGGGCAGATACTTTTTTTGCTTTTGTTTTTGTTTTGTTTTCAATTTTATTTATTTGACAGAGATCACAAGTAGGCAGAGAGGCAGACAGAGAGAGAGGAGGAAGGAGGCTCCCCGCTAAGCAGAAAGCCCAATGCAGGGGCTCGATCCCAGGACCCTGAGATCATGACCTGAACCGAAGGCAGAGTCTTAACCCACTGAGCCACCCAGGTGCCCTGACAGATATGTTTTTGTTTTTTCAAATGCTATTTACCCTTAAACTACAGCTAAAGTACTATAAATTCAATCTCTCAGTTTTCTCTGCATGTGTTTGTATGTCTAAGTGTTTGTACTTCACAAAAAAATATTTATCCCTTATTGTTTGAAAGTGTAATATTTTTCTACATGCAAGGGGTATTTATTGTATCTTAAATTGAAGATTTCATGTTAAAATTTGCTTCCAAAGTTAAATTAGCACTTATAAAAGAAGAAATAATTATTAGCATTTTATCACATATATTCTCTCTTCATATGTTTTATATAACAATATATGTATATATGCACATATTATTGGCTTTTTCTGAAATTTGTGATTATAATGCACTTTACCAACCCAATCACATTAGTGTGCAGTTTTTATAAAAAACTAAGGATATTTTCTTTTCATTACTTCTGTAAAATTATCAAATTAGGAAATTAACTTGATATATTATTCATTATTATTGATGTAGGTGTGTAACATAATACGACACACAAAAATAACTTTGGGTGAATAGAAATTAAGCTACAAGAATATCTACAGCATACTTTAGAAAAATCTTTTGTACATATAAGCAAATGACTAAATAATGCCATAATTTCAAGGAAAATCATATTGTATAAATTACTTTGCCATTTGATATTATGTTAGTAAAATCACTTAGTAAAGAGATAGGAAAGGGGAGAACCTTTAAGACCTAATAAATACATGACATACTTACCATTTTAGGGCCCATGTCAATTAAATAGATCTGTAAAGAGATTTCACCCAGTAGGAGTGAGTGACTTCTTTATAAAATATGTAGAATCCTGGATTCTTAGAAAAGTATTCATCAAAGTAAAAAATGCACCAGAATTTATGCTAAGTGAAATAAGTCAGTCAGCCAGAGGAAGACAATTATCATATGATCTTACTGATATAAGGAATTTAAGAAACAAGACAGAAGATCATACGGAAGGGAGGAAAAATGAAAAGATGAAATCAAATAGGGAGACAAACCATAAGAGACTCACTCAATCTTAGGAAACAAACTGAGGGTTGCTGGAAGGGAGGAGGCTGGGAGGGATGGGGTGGCTGGATGATGGTCACTGGGGAAGGTATGTGTTATGGTGAGTGCTGTGAATTGTATAAGACTGAAGAATGACAGACCTGTACCCCTGAAAAAATTAATACATTATATATTAATTTTAAAAAATGCATTAGACAAAATTCAACAAGGAAGAACGACTATTTAAGACCATTGCAGTAGGTGAGAGAAATGGAACTCAACTTTGCTGAAACAAGACAAGAGCAATTTTAAGTGCTGGTGTTAGCTAGAGGAAAAATACCAGATGAAATTAGGTGAGAGACTTTTCAATGAAATGTGTAAAGCACATTGAGTTATTCTTGAGTTTGCAAAGGTTTTGCTTTGTTAATAGGCCTTCTGTGTTTGCTAAGTGGTGCCCACTGAAGTTAGGCTCCTACTCTTTCACAGGATGTTTACATTTACATCTCTCTGTCAAGGTTTATATCTCAAAGAAATAGTTCCCAGGTCCTTGAGAAAGACAGTTCCTATGTCCTAAAACTGGCAAGAGACAGAAAGTAGATTTGCATACATTTCAGAGAGATAGAAAAAGAATTTATAATTGCAAATTTTCTGAAGTAAATGCTCTAAAAAAAGGAGGCCAGGTTTTTTTGTCAATAAGAAGCCTATCTAAAATTCAGTTAAGGTGAGGGGAACATTAAAAATGCCTAGGTCATATTTTTAGCTAAATAAAAATATATTTGGTTGAATTAAAATCTAAATTTAAACTGGCCTGGACCTAGTAAAAAATACAGAAATAATTAAATTTGCTAAAGATCTTTCTTATTCCAACTTTTAGTGTTCCACTGTCTCCTCTATGTTGTTTTAAAAGCATCCCCTGTCCCCAGTAACTCATAATAATATAATAAAAATAATAAATTCATAACTCATAATAATATATAATCTCATAGCTTTTTTGTAGCAAGAATGTAAAAAAAAAAATAAACTCACTTATATTTATGTGCTTTCCTTCCAAAAGTGTTTGCATTTAAAAAGACCTGAAGAGAGGGCCTTTTTTAAACAAAGAAAGGAAAGAATACTTTTGGAATTTTAGTCTTTGATGATGAGAACTGAAATGAACCAAATTTCCTGTCCTATATTTAAAAATACTGAAAAAAATATATAAAAAATAACTTACTCTTTGCTCCATGAAATACTTTTTCTTGGAAAGTAAGACTGTGAACCAACTGAAATAAATTATTTACCAAGCATAACAGCTTGTTCATAAACTTCACTTTAAGATTCTCATCACATTCTGTCCACCAGCACAAAGCTTTATTCATGAACTCTAAGCAGTCCTTACAAGGACCCACCTACTACAACTAAGGCTCTAAAGCATTTATCTTTCCATAAATTCTCCCTCTGAGACACTAGTAAGACTGACTGTATTAGGTGTTGCTTCCTATTATTGTGGTAAACCTAAAAGAATTAGTTTCTCGTGATCAACAGAATTGTTTTGGGAGGATCAGTCATGAACAAACACAAGATTCTGCAAAATACAATTAAAAATCCCTCACTATGAAAGTTCATGACCCTAGACAGCAAACATTGCTTTACTCTGGGACCATGGGACATTTCTCTCCCCAGCTGTGACAGTGACATAGGTATCGTATCAGATCTGAACTCCATTTTATTTTCATCAAATTCCCAAATGATATTTTTTTCTTCTTTTAAGAAAAAGAAAATATTTTAGGATTCTTTGATTATGTGATCCAATTTGATCCAAAGAAAAAAGAAATTTCCTCACTACTCTGAAGAGTCTAAAAGAGTATTCCACTGGAAGAGGAAAAGCATAGCTTTCACAATTTCATCATTCAGATGACCTAAATAAAAAATGCATTGAGAAAGTCCCAGTAATCTACATTCCTTGAATAGAATTTTCTTTGTGTCACCTTTTCAAAATCCTGTAAACACTTTTGTCCAGCCCTCAGTGTGGACTGACTGCTCTTTGGTAGGTTTTGGTGACATGACATTGCACAGGCACCTACTAAGTCTTCATGGGGTCTCCTCAGTCTCATAGGCTTCAGCACCACACATTCCTCCCTTCATGTTGTTAAATTAGGTACACATCTCTCTAATTGCTATAATTTCTCAAAGGACAATCTGAAATTGCAGGGGCCACTCTGGAGAAATTTTGACATGAACAAGATTGTTCATTTGACAGATACATTAGAACAAAAAAAAGAAAGACTCTCATGGAAGACTCTCCATCTCATGTGTCTAATAGAGAGATTACTCTGTTTAATGCACAAGAATCCCTCATCATTTTCATGCTTCTGGGATTAATAGCACTAGATTTTTAATTATATGGCTCTATGGAATTATCAAGGATGTGAGCTATTGTTTAAACTGTTACCAGGTCACTAGGTTATTGTCCCAGATGCACCAAAGTCTTGGATACCTGAGACCAGAAAGAGAAGATAGAGTTTACTGAGTAGGTAAGTATAGTACACTTTCAAGAGTGTTTAAACTCTCTGTAATAATAAGTGGTGTGTACCTGTATGTGAATGTGTGTGAAAATGAACTTTTCTGCATTTAAATCTCTCCTGCTCTTTGAAGATAGAAGATAATTAACCTTTAAGAGTCATGTGTTTGCCTGAAGCTAGGTCCCTGTTGTTTTTTTCATTTTTGCTATTTCTTCCTTTCTTTTCTGGTTGGGAAATTTAAAAAATTAATTTATCATAATAAATTTTCTATCAATATATGTACATTTAGGACTATTTTTCAGATAAACAGTCAAAAATGAAAGGAAAAGGATAATGACTAACTGTGCTTTATTTATACACTTTCCCTTTGCCAAAAATTTAACAAATCAGAAAATATGTACCTGTATTTGTAATATAATTAGTCTTTTAGATGAAAAGAAAATTATGCCCTTAGAATTCTGGCATAAAGTCAAAAGTCTTGCTTTTTAAAATACATGAATGCTGAGATTTATTTACATTAAAAAGAGGTTATGTAATTTCCTAATTAATAAATGAATGAAACAAGATGCGATTGGGAGGGAGACAAACCATAAGTGACTCTTAATCTCACAAAACAAACTGAGGGTTGCTGGGGGGAGGGCGTTTGGGAGAAGGGGGTGGGATTATGGACATTGGGGAGGGTATGTGCTTTGGTGAGTGCTGTGACGTGTGTAAACCTGGTGATAAAAATATATGTTTATAAAAAATAAAAAATTATAAAAAAAATAAATGAATCTTTAGACAAATTTAGAATGATTTAATATAACTTCTAAAGAACTATTCTATCATTGTTTCCTTAAATTGTTTATTATTACAAAAATACCAAATAGAAATAATTGAAATTTTAATAATGGATATCACTTAAGAAGGTTTTAATCTTGTCAATTCTTATTGATTCTACTACATTTATGTACTGGAATGTTTACTGATGATACTACAAATCAAAAGGTCTTAACATGATAGTGTAAATTGCAATTTCCAAATCTTTCGTTAACATCAAGACCTTACACTGACATGAAATTGAATTAACAAATTATATTGGATACCTGCACAAATATAATTTAAAGTTATCCTTTTTCCTTACAGAATGAAAACAAGGACATGCAAATGTTAAGTGATGTAAATTTATGTTTATATGTGTATATTTATGTTTATTTTGCCTAACATTTAAGTTGTCAAAGTGATATAAAATGTGTGATCATGAAAAGATAAAATAACTAACAGTTATTGGATTGCTGTCTTTGTGTTTTCTCTTGAGGCTAAAAAAGCAAATATTAGTTATTTTATCAAAGTTGGTAATTAAGGGTACCTGGGTGTGTCGGTTGATTATTGTCTGCCTTAGGCTCAGATCATGATCCCATGGGGTCCTGGGATCTAGGGTGTTTGGCTCCCTGCTAGGCAGGGAGTCTGCTTCTTCCTCTGCTCCTCCTCCACTCAATCCTTCTCTCTCTCAAATAAATAAAATCTTTAAAAAAATAAAGTTGGTAATTATTTTAAACGAATACAGAGAAATATGTATACAAGATGATTATGATTTGCCCCTTTTTTTTCTAAAAGAAGGTATTCATTTACTTCATAAGTAAATTTAATATAATATGTAATGCTCTTTTATAGGCTGATAAAATTAAATATATCTTAAAGATGAAAACTTTAGTCATCTATGTGTATAGTTCTGTATCTATGAATGGCTAAGTGTATACATGTAAAAGTATATTAAGCTTAATACCAATGAATTTTTAAAAAATGAATAAATTTTAAAAATTTCAAAAATATGTATATAGTTGAGGGCGTAAGTGAAAATAAAAGTTCTGAGAATTTTGTAGTCTATTTGCCTGTATTTGTAATGCCTCTCCAGCTGGTACTTTTTGAAGTAAACAGTGACTCATATTTTATATTGTTAGCTCAGTGCTACTGGATTTATTCATAATAAAAAGGCTTTACTGAAAATTTTATATGAAATATATACCAAACAAAGTTAGAATGTGGTTTTTATTTCTATAAAATAACCAAATTAAGGTTGTGTCCAGATAAGAGAGGTTACACATATTCTGTTAATTCTCTTAACTTTTTGGAAAACTCCTCAATCTCTTGGACAAAATGTTCCTTACTTATTTAAAATTAAGATTCTAAAATTTTTTTTTCTTACTGTTATTTGTTTGATAATATTACCTAATTTGTATAAGACGGAGGTGAGATGGGGAAAATAAGAACTGTTCTTTGTTTTCTTGCCGTAGGCCCCGTAATTGTAATTGTGCTACAACTGCCCAGAGATTAGATATCACCTAGAAATTTATGTATATTCTAAAAGGCAATGGAAATGTTTTATGATCTTTACACAAAAGGGTGACATAATCACATCTGTGTTCAAGAGGCTTTAATTGGTAAGCAAATTGTAACATGAATAGAATACAAAGAGACTAGAGATAAAATGAAATAACTTTTTATTACTGTCTATATTATAAATACAAAAAGTAAAAGATGAAAGATTTCCAAGTAGATTGTTGAGAATTTGTTTCTGAGGTTATATTTAAACTATACATATCTTGAACCTGGATGTACAACTTTAACAAATTTAGTTTTCTTTTTAAACCATAAAATTATGAGTTAAAGAGACAAATCAGGGGACACCTGGGTGGCTCAGTTGGTTAAGCGTCTGCCTTTGGCTCAGATCATCACCCCAGGATCTTAAAATTGAGTTCCACATCAGACTCCTTACTTGGCAGGGATCCTGCTTCTCTCTCTGCCTACCACTCCCCCTGTTTGGCTCTCTCTCTCACGTAATTAAGTAAATAAAATCTTTAAAAAAAAATAAAAGAGACAAATCAGGAACAACTACATAAATGTACCTTACCTCTATCGTTCCTTCACATAGGAACCAACATACATAATCAAGGTCTTCAGATGGGTTTACATAGACTGCTCCTTCAGTATAGTTTGCAGAGAGAAAAAAGTAGGCATCAATGGACACTTCACAATTTCCATCCTCAGATCCTTTCAAAGAGATGGAAAATTAAATAATCTTTCACAAACTTAAATTTACATAAATTATTAAAGACGGTCATCAAATTACTTGGTAAGATCAATTTGAAAATGTCTACCACAAAATAAGCTTCTACATGTATAGAATGCTAAATTTAGAATAAGGCTAAATCTTCTCATTTTGAAAATGAACTGAGAAATAGAGCATCAAAACTTCAAATAAATTTCTTATTAATGATTATAAAGATGATTTAATAGAGAAGATATATTTTGCATTAAAAGAATTTTTATTCTTTATATACTATATCTGCATATGTAATTGTTTCAAAAGATATTTGGAAAATATCCTTAAAACATTTATAATAGGCAAACAACTAACAACTTGTCCTAGTCCTCTGATAAAAGAAGTGTGTTTATGTGGGGTGGGAGGGTGTCAGTAAAATATAGATATGCATACATATACATACACCTATATAATTCAGCTATTTTGCACTCTTTCAGACATAATATCTGTAATACAATAAAAAATGAAGTTGCAAGAAAGCAAAAGAATGTGACCTCTATTCAAGAGGAAAGAGTAAAAACAGATGACTTAGAATTATATAGACTGTAAAATACCTATAATAAATATGTTGAAGTATCTATAGGAAATTAATATAATTGGAAAACAGGGAAGTAGGAAATGAGAATTTTGGAAATGAAATGATGAAATGTAAACAAACAAACAAGCAAAGATATCCCAGAATTGTGGAAAGGAACTAATTATGCTGAACTGAGAACCTGTGATTTTTTTTATTAATGATGTAATATTCTCAGGTAGTGGAACAACAATAGAAGACTGGATACAGTCTCTTTTAAACATACTAAAACCTCCTGGTAAAGTGACCAATAAAATTTTTTATGTAGATAATATTTATCCACAGAATCCTAGCAAATAGTCCTGTTTTAGAATTTTAGGTTAACAAACCTAAAATCTAGTGTTTGTGAGACATGATTTCACAGAAAATATTATGTAAGCTATACAATTCACAACTTAATTATGAAGTAGAGATGATTCACAAGCTGAAATCTCCCCGCTGTGTGCAAACATATTTAGATATCTTATATGTAATTCTGGAAAAAAGAAAAGAAGGTAGGAAGCCTTGCAAAATGTTCCAAACCTTTCAACATTACAAGTGTAATTAAACTGATAGTAATTTTAAAATTATAAAAATTATTATTAGATTACTAATAAAATAATCAGCGGCTGAGATTATCAGCAGATCAGCCATGAGAGAAGAAAATATCAGTAAATTTAATGATGCCAGTAAGAATCATATCTTCAGTGTGCTGAGATAAAAATAACTCAAATATGGCTATCCTAGCCTATATAATCAATAAATGCTCCTTTCTGTTTTGTGAAGGAGTTTAAATAGTATTAGATTTAACTTTTTATTGAATATTTGGGAGAACTTTGATAAAGGCAATATATTATCTTTATCTTTGTGGAAATATATTTTAAAGCTATTCAATTATTTTAGAGCTTATAGAACTATTCTAATTTTATATATATTATTGAATCAGTTCATCAACTAGTATTTTTCTGTGAATTTACCCATTTCATTTAAGTTGTCTAATTTACAGGCACAGAGTTCTCTATAATGATGTATGTGATTAAATATTTGTACCTGAGTTATCATTCCTTCTTCCTCCCAAATACTCAAAAAGGAGGTAATAAAGAAACAAAATGTTAATTCACAAAGGTAATGAGAATGAGACAACAGTGAGCACATATTTTTTGAGCAAATATTTTCAATATATTTCAAGAAGCTAAAAAGATGGTGGAAACATGACAAAATTATCAGAATGGCAATAGTCAAAAAGACAAAAGTATAATTAGAGGGCATACTTATTTAAAAAAAAAATTATGTGCTTAGCAGATATCTTAAGATTATCAAGACTTAAACATGCCTGAGAATGTAATATTGGGTTCTGGCAACAGAGAGAATACTTGACATAGCTCTTCTCTCAACTCACAAATCCAGATAATTATTCTGACCCACCACTCATCTCCCTGCTGGCCCACAAACAAATAATTTTCAAGATTTATTCTCATGAGAAAGAGGATCTTAGAGGCTCCTGCTTCAGGGATACCAAGCTCATTGGGATTCTGCTATTGAATGGTCAGCTGTCAATGTAGAACCCTCCAATAGAGCTGGCAGTTATCAAAACCCATGTTCACATGGCAAGCTTCCAATAAGTACTGCTAGGTCATCGCCATTAAATATGATTATCCAGCATTTGGCAGAAAGATTTCAAATAAGAAAGAACAAACCATCATTAAAAATATTTACAGAGGGGCGCCTGGGTGCCTCAGTGGGTTAAGCCTTCGGTTCAGGTCATGATTTCAGGGTGCTGGGATCAAGCCCCACATTGGGCTCTCTGCTCAGTAGGGAGCCTGCTTCCCCATCTCTCCCTGCCTGCCACTCAGCCTACTTGTGATCTCTCTCCATGTCAAATAAATAAGTTAAAAAATTTACAGAAACCGAGGCACTGAATAGAAGACAAAAATTTAAAACAAATCAAAACTATAATATTCTTAGAGTTATAAGAAAATTTGTTTTATCTATATAAAAGAACAGAGTGTCACAAAAATGTGCAATTTAGACAAGAGTAAAAATGTCTAGAAAAGTACAAAAATAATAAAAAATTCAACACTAGTTTTCATATTTTTAATTGGAGTAATAGAGTAGAAAATAAAAAGAAGTGGAAAAGATAAGAATTTTGAGAAAATGAGATCAATTTAGGAGATGCAATATCAAATTTTTGGACTTACAGGCATAGAAATAAGAAACAGAAATGATAGATTATTGTTGAAATAATATAGAGACTACCCCAAAATTGAAAGGCACATGCTTCCACAGAAAAGGGTTTATCAAGTGCTTACACATGAGCAAGAATAAAAATCATGAAAAAGTAAATTCGTGCAGCCACTACGAAAATCAGTATGGAGGTTCCTCAAAAAATTAAAAATAGAACTCTCATATGGTCCCACAACTCCACTTCTGAGTATTTATTTAAAATTAACAAAAATACAAATTTAAAGAGATATATGCATCCCCATGTTCACTGCGGAATTATTTACAATAGCTAAGTCATGAGCAATCTAATTTTCCATCAGTGTATGAATAGCACACATGTGCACACCACACACACACACACACACACGTTATTTGGTCCTAAAAAAGGATGAAAATTTTGCCATTTGCAACAACATAGATGGGACTTAAGGGCATTATGCTAAGTGAAATAAGTCAGAGAGAGAAAGATATATACAGTATAATTTTACTTATATGTAGAATCTAAAAGGGAAGAAAAAAACAAAAACTCATAGATACAGAAAACAGATTTGTGGTTGCCAGAAGTGGAGTGATGGATAGGTAGAACACATGGTGGTGATCAAAAGGTACAAACTTCCAGTTAAAAAATAAACAAGTCCTGGGGATGGGGTTGATGTACAGCCTTGTGATTATACTTAAGAATGTTGTATTATATATTTGAAAGTTGCTGAGTGAGTAAGTCTTAAAAGTTCTTATCACAAGAAAAGAAATGTAACTATGTGTGGTATGGATATTTTTTATAAAATTTTATTTTTTTAATTGACAAAGAGATCACAAGTAGGCAGAGAGGCAGGCAGAGAGATAGGGGGAAGCGTGTGGGGTTCGATCCCAGGATCCTGAGACCATGACCTGAGCCAACGGCAGAGGCTTAACCCATTGAGAAACCCAGGTGCTCCTGTGGTATGGATATTAACTAGACTTATTATGGTGTAGTATGGATATTAACTAGACTTATTATGGTGACTGTTTTGCAATACATACGAATATAGAATCCTTATGTTATACATTTGAAACTAATATAATGTTATATGGCAATTATTATCTTAATTAAAAAAATTATAATCTGCAATATAAGTCCCAAGATAGTGGAATTTCAGGACACTGGAGCAAAGAACATAGAAAAAGTCTTCCAGGGAGATAACCGCAAGTTGAATATAAAAAATAAAAAAGTGGCTTATTTTATACACAATTACATATTACAGCATGCTTTCCTTTCTTTTCCCTGTATCTCAGGGATTGCCATATCAATACAAGGAGTATTGCATAATCATTTTTACATTTGTGTTCATTCTTTTGCTCCAATAAACAATGAAGCCAATTATAATCTTGTATAAATATTACTTAACATGTAGATGGAAGCATGTGTGATGGGAAAGCTAAGTCAAACAGTATACACATTTATAATATATCTAATGGATATAGTGAATGGGTTTGTTAGATTTTATGGTGATTTTACATTTCACGAGCAATGTATAAAATATCTCAGATTTTTGCCATATTTATGAGAGAAAAAGTATTTATGATGTTTTTAAATTTTGCTTTGCTCTCATTAAGAGTTATAAGCTGGACACTTTCTTGTATATTTAGGAATACTTATTATGCCTTCTGAACAGTTTTTGTTTGTTTTGCTGTTTGTCTGCTTTGATGATGTCTTTCACAGACACTTTTTCTTGTCATGTAGTCAAAAGACTTGCCTTTTCTTTCTGGCAACTAAATTTTTGATAGCTATAAAGGGTCTTCCCCATCCAAATTTTATAAAGTAATTCTCCATCATTTTCCTGATATTTTTATCACTTAAAATTTTATTTTTAAAACTTATTGATATGAATTTAACTCAGAGTATTCTGTTAAGATACAAATTAGACTTTTTTTTCCAGATGATGATCCAGTTGTTCAACCTCAATTACTGAGTAATTCTTATTTATCCTAACGACTGAAATGGAAATTCTATTAGATGTTAAGTATTCTGTATGACTTGAATTTATTTTTGGCTTTGTTTTGCACAGTTTTGACTGTCAATATAGCAGTAACGTGCTTTTCATTATTGAAGCTATACAATACACTTTATTATTTTTTTCTTAAGGATTTTATTTACTTATTTATTTATTTGACACACAGAAAGAGAGATCACAAGTAGGCAGAGAGGCAGACAGAGAGAGTGGGGGGAAAGCAGGCTCCCCACCAAGCAGAGAGCCCAATGCGGCACTCAATCCCAGGACCCCGAGATCATGACCTCAGCCAAAGGCAGAGGCTTTAACCCACTGAGCCAGCCAGGTGCCCCAGTACGCTTTATTATTTAACAGGACGAAATCTCTACCCCACGGTTCACATAATGCACTTTTACAGAGTATAGTTGGCTTTATTTATTTTGTTAGATTTCCAGGTGGACTTTAAGAAATAAAACAAACATAAAAATTTGTTATTGTTTTATGGAAATCTTCACAAGTATGTGAAAGAATATGGAGATATGAAATCTTTACTACACTAGGTTGCCTTGCCAATAGCATGGTATATCTGTACAATTTTTTTCCCCAGATTTTGTGTGTTTGTAACTATACTGTGGCAGTATTTGAAATTTTCTCAATGTAGAACTCCAAGTAACTGTTAATTTTAATCCTGGGTATTTTAAAATTTTCAGTTATTTTTTTATTAAATTAATTAATTGGCTCTTATCTCTATATGAAAGCCACTTATTTTTTATTTAATAATTAACATAATCTTGTTACTGTAAAAATTTTTTAAAAGTAATGTAAATGAAAAGCAATAAAATATATTTGGTTTTTAAATCTGATTTGTTTTTTAAATCTTGAAGTAAGGCCTGAAAATCTTTTTTTGTTTTTCCAAGATTTTATTTCTTTATTTGAGAGAGAGAGAGAGAGAGAACAGAGGGAGAGCAAGAGGGAGAAGCAGACTCCCCGCCCAGCAGAGAGCACAACCTCTCTTAGAGAGGACTCTAAGATCATGACCTAAGCCAGAGGCAGATGCTTAATCTATTGAGGCACCCAGGTGCCCCAAGGCCTAAAAATCTTAAATGGATATAGAAATAACAGCAGGTATTTAACAAAAGATTTGAAAGAGGAGCAGTATAATAAGAAAAGGTACTCTTGATCAAGATTGCTTGGGAGATACAATCTCCAAATAATCATCATAAAATTACAAAAGTCATTTTGAATAGAATATAATTAATATCTTAAAATATCTTCTACCACAAATAAGATCTTCTACTTCATAAAGAAAAAAGGAGAATTTAAAATATATATTGGTTTGCAATATCAATTCAGAAGCACAGAACTCATTCATTTAGAAAAAAAATACTTCACTATCACATATTAAATGTTATAAATTTGTGCTTCAAATTCAGTTAACTAAGTTGTAATGATCACAAGCTTTAAAAAAGAAAGGTATTCAGAGAACGTATCTCTTTATTTTTGCTATGATTTCATCTTTTCTTAACTATGATTCATATCATCTTATTTCACTTCACAACTCATTATCCACTCTGTCAGTATCTCCTTTTCTCAAACCTAATAATACATATAATGAACATAGATGATGACATTGAAAAGAAACAGTGCATGTCAGCTCTTTCTCAAGTTGTGCACTGTAGACCAATTGTCCTTGAAGGGTCTTCTTCTAATTAATTATCATCCCTTCTTTGTAGAGCAATCATATTGGCAAGAATTGATTGGGCGTGTAAGACACTTCATTTAGTTGGTAGAAAAATATCTTAATTAAAAATAATTTTACTACTGGTAAAATTAATGCACCCATGCAAATTTGCCAGCTTGATTTTAATGTTTCTCTTCAATTATATTTTATGAGGAAAGAAAGGAAATGAGATTTTAACAGCATCAACCAGAAAAAAATAAAGATTACCTAAAACCTGTAATTCTATCTACATACTTAAAATTTATCCTAACTTCTTTTTTGTTTTGAAAACTTTACTGAGAGAATTGCTTTATTGAATCTTTATACTGACATTAAAAAGGAATTTGGCTTGCTACCATGGACCCCTCTGTAACTCATCCCCATAGTCTCTCAGGAGCAAAAAGCCTATTCAGAGAAATAACAGATTCAGAGAAAATACTGCACACGGCAACAAAGGATCACTACCCCCGTATTTAAATAGTCCTTATAACTTAATAAAGATGAATATCACAGCATAAAAAGAAAAAGTAGGTATAAACCTAATTCATTAAAAAGAACAGCCTGTGAACAAATAATGCTAAAATCATGCTAAATAAATAAATAATGCTAAAAAAAAAAAAAGGAATTTGGGTAGCTCTACTTAACTATTTACTGACTATTTTTTTTTTTTTTTTTTTTTTTTTTTTTTTTTTTAAAGATTTACTTATTTATTTATTTGACAGAGAGAGATCACAAGCAGGCAGAGAGAGAGGGAGGAGGAAGCAGGCTCCCTGCTGAGCAGAGAGCCCGATTCAGGACTCGATCCCAGGACCCTGAGATCATGACCTGAGCCGAAGGCAGTGGCTTAACCCACTGAGCCACCCAGGCGCCCTAACTATTTACTGACTATTAAGCTTCATCCCACTGCCGCCTTTAGCTTGGACGGCTCAAGTCATTTAGATTCTCAGATGTGGAGGTCACATGATTCTTATTTTTGTAATCATTAGCTTATGTTCATCAAGTTTTGAACGAGTGTCATGAAAGGATAATGACTAAATACACTTACATTACTTTGATGCTGACTGCTCAAAGATGATTTATGCATTAACAATTTTGACTTCATATTACCCCATATCCTAAAGAATTTGTTTTACTTTAAAATAAGCTTACTCTATCATTCATTAAACTATGCTTAGTCAGAGACCATTGATCTACAAGCTGATTGGTTTCCTATTCCTCCTCCTATTTTTCCTAAAAAATATATTTGCTATTTTATTTTTGTGAATATGTTCCCTGAATGCACTTTTAGTTCTCAGAGAATTTTATTTTATTTTATTTTATTTTATTTTATTTTAAAGATTTTATTTATTTATTTGTCAGAGAGAGAGCGAGCGAGAGCGAGCACAGGCAGAGAGAGTGGAAGGCAGAGTCAGAGGGAGAAGCAGGCTCCCTGCGGAGCAAGGAGCCTGATGTGGGACTTGATCCCAGGATGCTGGGATCATGACCTGAGCCGAAGGCAGCTGCTTAACCAACTGAGCCACCCAGGCGTCCCTCAGAGAATTTTAATGTTTATAATTTAGTGAATGTATACATGCATTATTTCTACTTTGAGACAAAGGAAAATCAAGTATAACAATGATGCAGGCCCTGAAGTCCATGAACTGATTTGGCTGGGTACAGTAGATTATGTCTCATATTGCACATGTAAAGAATTTGGGCAGCCTTTCAAGGTCTCTACGTCCACCTCAGTACGATTCCACTTTGATTGTTCTGTAATGGGAGTCAAGCAGTAGGTTTTAAAAGTTCCTCAGGTGATTAGAATATGTGGCTAAGGTTTGAAACAACTAAACTAACACAATCCCTAAATAGTCCTGAGACCAAATACATTAGGTAACTTCTCTAACTTCAGTTGTTCTTGTTTGCTTGTTTTGTGTCATTCTTAAAATAGTAAATATTCATGGGGCACCTGGATAGCTCAGTGTGTTAAGCCATTGCCTCCAGCTCAGGTTATGACCTCAGGGTTCTGGGATCGAGTCCCGCATCGGGCTCTCTGCTCGGCGGGGAGCCTGCTTCCCTCTCTCTCTCTCTCTCTCTGCCTGCCTCTCTGCCTACTTGTGATTTCTCTCTGTCAAATAAATAAATAAAATCTTAAAAAATAAAATAAAATCTTTTAAAAAATAGTAAATATTCATAATACAATCTCCTAAATTCCTTTTAGCACTAGCATAAAATAATCAACAAGTCATTGCTCTCTTCTATCACTTTTGGTGTTGAGTGTGATTTGCTTAATGAACTGGTAACTATTTCTGTCATTAGGGGTTGTTAATTCTCCAGAATATCATTTTAGAGCATAATGAAATAAATTATCATGTCTACTGTCTAAAAAGCTAATTGTTAGTTTACTTCAACACTGTTTTAATATAATAGTAGTGCTGTAAGTGCAGCTGTTGTCAGTTGAATAAAATAAACCCTTAGTTGAGAACAGACATATCAGACCTACTCGTTTGCTGATTGTTGATAAACCATAATGCCAAAATATCATTGACAGAGGAAATAGTCTTAAAAGATTTAACTGAAGTACCATACAGTTTTAAGAATGTGTGCCAATTTGCATGAGCTAAGTTAACCAGTATACAAAGTGTAATCATAGAACAGAAAATTATGTTCATCAAAATAGATTTTGAAATAAGAACTGCCATTGTATAAAACAATTAAAAACATATTTTAAAAAATGTGTTACAATTTTTTCAAGAGTTAAAGCCAGAAACCTAGGATTCCCATTGACATCTCTGTCAGTTGCTCTCTGTATTCACTTCAAAATAAGAACTTCCATGTATTTCAAGCTTCTATCCCCCAACAAGATGACTAATATTCAACTATTGATTTTCCATTCTCCAATCTATTTTTCTTTTGTGGCTATTTTTTAAATGTGTCAAACTCTATAGTGATTTCCTATTCCTCTTAGAATAAAAATTAGAAATATTTAACCCAGCACTTTAGCACTGGCATGGCCCTCTCCCCAAATCATATTTCTATTCTTGTTCTCAGAGATGCAACAGGTCTTCAATGGATTCATCCCTTCTAATTTAGTGGAGGTTTTTTTAAACCCATTTTTTTGGCTGTATGATGGACATATAAAAAGTTGTGGATATTTGGGATGCTTAGGTGGCTCAGTTGTTAAGTGCCTGCCTTTGGCTCAGGTCATGATCCCAGGGTCCTGAGATTGAGCCCCGCATAGGGCTCCCTGCTCAGCGGGGAGCCTGCTTCTCCCTCTCCCATTGTCCCTGCTGTGTTCCCTCTCTCACTGTCTCTCTCTCTCAAATAAGTAAATAAAGTCTTTAAAAAACAAAAGTTGTAGATATTTAATGTATACAAGTTGATGTGTCTGGAGTTATGTATACATCTGTGAACCATAATCAAAATCAATGTCATAAATTTATCCATCACCTGTAAAACTTTCTTCCCACCCACTTTGTTTTTTTTTGTTGTTGTTTATTTTGTTTTTTTTCCATGATAAGAACATCAAATATAAGATCTACCTTCTTAGCAAAATTTTAAATATACACTATGTTACCATTAATCATAGGCCCTATGTTGTACAGTAGATTTCAAAACTGCTTTATCTTGCATAACTGAAACTTTGTATACTTTGAAACACAGTGTTTTTAAAAATATAACTCCTTCAAACTAAAATGCACTTTTCTCTAAATTCTCTACCCTCGCTTTATTCTTTGTATCTCTGTTCAAGGGTCATTTTATAATGGAAACTTTATCTGACCTCCCCATTTACTCTTCCAACTGTCCAATTTTTTTTCTTTTTTCTTTTTTTCCTCTTTGGTTATAAGATGTCATGAGAGGCTATTTCTTTCTATAGGAACATTTTATTTCATATTGTATCATACTGTATGTGCTCAATAATTCCTCTCCAAAAAACAGATCTACAAGAGTAGGGAATAGCTCTAGTTTTCTTCATTATTATATGTCTTGTACCAAGCAGAATTCCTGGGATGTAGTGAGTGTTAAGTGTATGTCTATTAAAGGAACAAATCAGAGAACACAGTATTAAATACATTCTTACTTTGTTTCATGTTTTGAGATATAAAATATTTTGTGTAATTGGAAACAGACCTACCCAATAGATTTTGAAGTGATTCAGACATACAAAAAAGAAAAAAAAAATGATTGGATTACCTTTGAATACCAGTTGCTGCAAATATTTAAATTGAGGAGGAGGATGGACTTTAGCTTGGCAAATGTCATGGCTTTTGGTTCCAGAGTAGCAGAGGTACAGATGAATTAAGCAAACATTCTTCACAAACCAACAGGAGTATCTTGTGCACTCTAAAGTACCTACATACTAGAAAAGGAAGCAATGCAAAATGATATGCATCTTATTAAAATATGTTTATGAGTATTTTGCTTATAAATATACAGTTGATTTCTAGAAGTATCGATTAAAGTTTATAAGACATACTTTTTATGTAACTTTTGCTTATTTCTTTCATTCTTTCCACTTCTCTTTCTGTACCATCTTTCATCATGTTCATGTTCAAAATGCTTATGTGATATTCTTTTGGCTAGATTGACTCATTGCTCAATCCACAACAGTCCCTTACACTCTGTTTTCTGGGATATATATCACAAGGTATGTTTCCGAGTGTGTATTAGCCTGGGTTTTTGTCCTGTTAAGCACATGGTCTGAGGGCGGGGCAGACACCATGACCGTCTAGGGATGACTGTAGCCAGAAGGAGTCCATGACTTGTAGAGCACCGTGAGGTACTCTGACCAAATGCCAGGGATCAGACAGATTTAAAACAACTCTGCCAACTGTTCTGATACCAGAGTTTCATACATGACCCAGCATGGGCCCCAGCCCAGAGCTGCCCTTCCAACAACTGTTCTGACAGAGCCATGAGGCGCAGAGCACCAGGCCAGTCAGTGCCTCCAGAGAAGCCCAGGGCTGCTCCCCTAACTGAAGGCACATTGCAGTGCCAAGAGATGCCCCACTTAGCATTTATACCTTCTCTAGAAGAAAAATAATCAGCATAAATAGCATAATGAGGGGTCCCTGGGTGGCTCAGTGGGTTAAAGCCTCTGCTTTAGGTTCAGGTCATGATCCCAGGGTCCTGGAATCAAGCCCCGCATCGGGTTCTCTGCTCAGTGGGGATCCTGCTTCCTTCTCTCTCTCTGCCTGCCTTTCTGCCTACTTGTGATCTCTGTCAAACAAATAAATAAATCTTTTTAAAAAATAGCATAATGATTATCCAATTTCTGAGACCTATGTGTTCAACTTCTACCCAGACCTAAGTTAATTGGGCTTTCCCTCTTAAGAAGTCACAATTTCTAGGACGCCTGGGTGGCTCAGTGGGTTAAGCCGCTGCCTTCGGCTCAGGTCATGATCTTAGGGTCCTAGGATCGAGTCCCGCATCGGGCTCTCTGCTCAGCAAGGAGCCTGCTTCTCTCTCTACCTGCCTCTCCATCTACTTTGATTTCTCTCTGTCAAATAAATAAATAAAACCTTTAAAAAAAAAAAAAAAAGAAGTCACAATTTCTGTATAGGTATACTATAAATTAAAAATAACTATAGTATTAAGAGGTACATTATTTGAAGCACAAGTGAACCAATAGTATTAAAACAATGAAATGCCAAGGTACTTTTAGAAGTTGTTTAGTTTTTAAAAATTTGTGTATCATTTGAAAATGTTTTAATATAATTAGGGCATATTTTCTAATATGATTTGTCTATGGTGATTCCTAGTATCTTCAAAGACAGAATTCATATCTGGTTATATCCACAATGGAATTAATAAAATTTAAACAATTTCAAGTCACACTCAAGCCATCAATAAGTTTTAATACATGCTACTTTACTGAAGTTTTAGAATGACATAAACCAATAAGGTAAGTTTAAACCCTGGGGACAGACTACTATCACATATTCTATTTTTGGATACCCTACATTTATTTCTGATTCTCCAAGCTTTCAGTGAGAAAATTCCCCTAAGTTAGCTAATCTTAGAAGAGCTGAGTCATGGGACACAAAGAATCACAAACATCTGAAATTTCCTTTATTGCAATTACTACAATAAGTGATCTTTGTACTCGTTGTTTCAAATCATAATTACATTTTACCTGGATTCACAACACAATTTCCTAGTAGCTAGACAAAATATGAATCTTGAAGTAGAAGTCTCTATATTAATTAATAAATGGCAATATAACAGGAATCAACACTAAAGATGAGAGATAATCTGAAAGATTAATTAATTAATTAAGGAAAAATAGTCATTCTGAATTCATGTGGACATGGTGACTAATATAATACTCACTGCCTATTAAAACACTATTTTCTTAATTCTCACAAACTTAAATAGAAAGACTTGATGACTCAGCATAATTTGTCTGACCAAATCGATGTCTTTGCAAAATTCAGTTAAAGTCGCCTCTTTTTTACATTGAAGTTAATTTATTTTCAGTAGGATGAATAGTCCTCTCTCCTGTTATCGAAATTTCTACAGTGACCTTAGATAACATGTTAATATTAATTTTTCTCCATCAATTTTGTTTATTCTCATGAGGATTTAAAACATTCACATAGAAATGCTTATTGATCTATTTTATTTTTTAATCTCACCAAATTAACACTTGGGCTAAATGCTTTAAAAATAATCCTTAGTTTTAATACTCTTCATAGAATTCATGTATTAGGTAACAAATGTTTGTTAGAAAATCTGTGGAAATCTGGAAATACATTTCAATGATCATAAGTTTCAACCTTTGTCTATAAATAGAAATATTACTCTTTGTATATAAAATGTTGTGATGGAGTACATTTAGGGTGACCAACTCAACTATTTGCCTGGGACCTGACTTTGTTAGTATTGAAATTCCTGTGTCCAGTGAAGATACTAAGTACTCTGCAAACTGTGATGGATAGTTGCCCCTAATAGATCATATATTCAAAGTATTATTCCTGAGTTGAATGAGATTGAGGAATAGAGCTGCAGATTGCACGTGATGACAGAAATTACCTTCTGTTTTAGGCTTCTGAAATATGTGTGCCTGCACCTGTGTGTTTGTAGGGGGTTAACCACCATAGCATAGCTTACCTAACACTCTTTTCAAAAGTTTCTTCCATCTAGAGGTCAGACTAAACTCAATTTTTGAGGATTGTTTCAAATTTGAAATATCTATCAATTGTATTAAATTTGTCCTTATCTTACAAAATATATAGCTCATATTTCTGTAAGAAAATTTTTTCTTTTTTTATTGTTATGCTATAGTCCGCATAAAGTACATCATTAGTTTTTGATGCAATGTTCTCTGATTCATTGTTTAATTAATATTACATTTATTGTGGTAAACAGTAGGTGTTTATAAATTGCTAATAAAATATACACAGAAAATAGTAGTGTCAATTTATCCTGAACTTGACTGCCAAGTTTATATATAAAAATTGAAAATGGCAAGTGATCCAGTGTTTATACTACTTCTTTTGAAAGTGAGTGGGGTGCCAGGGGGTGGGGATATACAAACATGCATTTGGAAGTGAACATTTATCTTGTTGTTGACAGTGAACTAATTAACTGGCACATATTAGAAACCTAAACTTGAACTGACTTTGAACTTCAATAAGCTTGTGAGAGCATAATTTTGGTAAGCAAAGAGTGAAATTAAGACAAGTAGTTTCACAATGGCAGTAAAAAGAAAGAAGAAAATCAAGAGAATGGTCCATAAAAAAGAAAGCAATCATTTTTCTTTTTTTGCATCGCATGTCAGTATATGTTACATCAGAAAGAAGCAAATTCTGCAGTACCAAAGTTTTGTGACTTTTATTTGATTGACACAAAATACATATTCATAAAATTTTTGTAATCCTAACCAACTGATTTAACATAGTTATGCCAAATGTATTTGAAGATGCTTTCCTTAAGGCTTTTCCTTTTTTTATAAAGGGAGACTGATCTTGATTGATAGTATGAAGAAGCTTTAAAAACAACTCTGTATGTTGATTTATTATTTTAGCAGCCACATTTCTTAGGCTAGATAATGATTTCTTTTAGATATCCTGCTTCTCTTGCTATATTAAGTATCTTAAACTTGTCTCTTTCAAAGAAACTATATCCCTAAATCATGCCTTATACCTACAACTGCACTATGTTCCTTGGTGATTCTATTTATATTTATTTTAAGCGCTTATCAGTTTTTATAAACTGTGTAAGAAAACATAGACATGTTTTTCCTTTTATATAATAAAGATATTAATAAAAAGGATAAAGGGTACTCCATCTCTCTCTCTCTCTCTCTGTGCTGTATGAGAGATATAATTTTACCATACATATAACCTTTACCATTCTTCAAATGTGTTCAAAAACATTATCTTATTTAATTCATTTCGTTTGAATACTCAACAGTCTTGAAAGTAAGTCTTATATTCTGTTTTTTTTTTTTATACTTAAGATAAAAAGACAACAACTAAGAGGTTTTGTCTTTTTATTTTAAGTTTATGCACCTCAATTTTCATAAGACTAGGACATAAACCTACATGGTAGGGTTTCCAACCCCATTATCTTCTACTTTATTTTTGTTCTTTAATTTACACATTAACAGAACAATTGGTACAATTGTTAACTGACTGACACAACAGAAATGTTACCACAAAATTTTGAGGTACAGGATCTTATAAATCTGAAGTTTTCTTATTTTTGTGACCTTCACCTTCCATTGCTATTCCTTTTTCACTCATCCTTCTTTAGCTACCACTAATAAATCATTAGCATTTTATTTATTTATATTAAATCTTACTCTACCTGGTTTAAAGAAATTTAATGACTTTTGAAAGAGCAGTGATGAATTCACAAGGAAAAAAATTAGAAAATATCTAATGAAATACTTCCTACAAGAGACTTAACATAGCTTTAAGAACACATGTAGACAGGGGTGCCTGGGTGGCTCAGTGGGTTAAGCCTCTACCTTTGGCTTAGATCATGATCTCAGGGTGCTGGGATTGAGCCCCGCATCAGGCTCCCTGCTCAGCGGGGAGCCTGCTTCCCTTCTCTCTCTCTCTGCCTGCCTCTCTGACTACTTGTAATCTCTGTCTGTCAAATAAATAAATAAAATCTTAAAAAAAAAAAAAAAAGAACACATATAGACAGAGTGAAGGGATGGAAAAATATATTTCAATCAATTGGTAACCAAAGTATAGTGGGGACAGTTACAGCAGACAAAATTGACTTTAACCAAGAAATGGTCAAAAGAGCCAAAGATGGTTATTTAATGATAAATGGGTCAACCCATCAAGAAGATATAGCAGTTGTAAATATTTATGCACCTAATATTATAGCACCCAAATATATAAAGCAAATGCTAGAAGAGCTAAAGGGAGAAATAAATAGCAATACAATAATACTTAGGGACATTAATACCCCATTATAAGCAATAGATCCTTTCAGAGAATCTATAAAAAAGAGCAGAATTTGAACCAAACTATAGACCAAATGGATCCAGCAGAATATTCCACTCAACAGCAGCAGAATAGGCATCAATCATATGTTAGGACACAAAACAAGTCAAAGAAGAGAAGAATAAGTTATATCAAGTGTCTTTACTGACCACAATAGAGTGAAGCTATATCTGTAATAGGAGAAAAGCTAGAATTATATGGAAGTAAAACAACACAACAATAGATCCAAAAACATATCAAAGGGAAATTAAAAAAAAAAAAAAAAACTTAAGATAAATGAAAATGGAAAAAATGCTAAAATATAGATGCAACAAAATCAGTTCTAAAGGGTAAGTGTATAGTGATAAACACACAGGTCAAGAAAAAAAAATCTCAAATAAATAACCTAACTTTATATATCAAGGACTAGAAAATGAAGAATGAACTAAGACAAAAGTTAGCAGAAGGAAAGAAATAACAGATTATAGCAGTAATAGATGAAATAGAAAAACGATAAAAAGATTTAAAAAAAACTAAGATTTGATTCCATGAAAAAATAACTAAAATTAATAAATGTTTAGCTAGACGAAATAAGTGGAGGTGGGGAAGAAGCCCAAATATATTAAATTATGAATGAGGAGATATTACAACTTACACCATACAAATAGAAATATCATAATAGACTACTAGAATAATTATATGAAAAATTGAAAAATGTAAAATAAATGGATAAATTCCTAGAAACATATAACTGACCAAGACTGAATCATAAAGAAACTAAAAATTTGAACAGAGAGAGAGAAAGGAGATTGAGTCAGTAATCAAAAACCTCCCAAAAAAGAATTTACCAGTACCAGATGGAATCAATCATGAATTTTTAAAAAACTTCTAAAGAATTAATACCAATTCTTCCAAATGTCTTCCAAAAAATAAAAGAGAAGGAAACACTCTCAAATTCATTTTATGAGGCCAGCATTATCCTCTCATACCAAAACCAGACTAAGACACTATATTTAAAGAAAACTACAGGCCAAGATCTTAATGAGTATTGATACAAAATATCTAAACACAGTATTAGCAAGTTCAACAGCACTTTAGAAAATAATACACCACTGATCAGGTAGAATTCATGTTGGGGGTACAAGGATGGTTCAATATATGCAAATCAATAAATGTTATATACAATATGAATAAAATGCATGATAAAAATCATACAGTGATCACAATAGATGCATGGGAGGTATTTAATAAAATTCAACATCTATTTATGTTAAAAACTCTAAACAAAGTGGATATAGAAGAAATGTATCTCAACATAGTAAAAACCATACATGAGAAGCACATAGCTAATGTCATATTCCATGGTAAAAGTTTGAAAGCTCTTCTGCTAAGATCAGGAAAAAGACAAGGTTGCCTATCCTCACCATTCTCATTTAAGAAATCACTAGAAGTCTTAGCTAGAGCATTTAGATAATAAAAAGAATTAAGAAGCATTGAAATTGGAAAAAAAAGGAAATTTATATGTCTGTTCACAGATGACATGATCTTATATGTATTAAAAAATTCTAAAAACTTAGGAATAATAATCAAATGAATTAAAGTTGTAGGATACAAAATCAACATATGAAAATCAGTTCTGTTTCTATACACTAAAAAGGAATTATCTTAAGAAATAAAGCATTTACAATAGTGCCAAAAGAAGTAAGATACTCAGTAATAAATTTAACCAAGAAGATGAAAGATCTGTATGCTAAAAACTATGACATAGATGAAAGAAATTGAAGACGACACAATAAGTGGAAAGATATTTTATATATATGTATATATGTATATTACTATGTTTGATGGAATTGCTGAGTTCCTTAATTTTATTTTTTTGCATAATTTTTTCTCTCTTTTGTTCAGCTTGATTACTTTCTATTACTCTGTCTTCTAGGTCATCATTTAATTCCTATGCTTGCTTCTTCCAGACTTCCATTCATTCCATGAAGTGTGTTTCTGATTTCAGTTTTGAGCCCTTTGTCTCTGCTATCATTTTTTATCTGTGTCAAGGGTCTCACTGATGTCCTCCAATCTTCTCTCAATTCCAATGAGTATCTTCATATTTTTAAAAGATTAATTTATTTATCTTGTGAGAAAGAAAGAGAGAGAGAGAGGGAGAGGGAGAGAGAGAGAGAGAGAGAGAGGAGGAGGGGCAGAAGGAGAGAAAGAGAATCTCAAGCAGACTTCCTGTTGAACATGGAGCCTGATTTGGAGCTCAAACTCACAACCCTGAGATCATGACCTGAGCAGAAATTAAGAGTCAGATGTCCAACCAACTGAGCCACCCAAGTGCCCCCAGTGAGCATCTTTGTAATCATTAGTTTAAATTTTCTATCAGGTATGTTATTTATATCTGTTTCACTTATATCTCTGACCCTGGCCTTGTTTTGCTTTTTCCTTTATGATAAATTTCTCTGTCCTATCATTTTTTTCTAAGTCTCTATACCTCTTTTGTTGTGTTAGAAAAGTCAGTACATTGCCTGTTCTTGAGAGTGATGGCCTTAGGAAGAAGAGGTCCTGTAGCAGCATGCTGTGTAATGTCCCCCATTTCAGAGAGCCTAGTGCTTCTGGGAGTGTCTCCAATGTGTGCTGCATGTGCTTTGTTGTTGTTCTTGGCCACTTTATCCTTCAGACCAGTCATCTGGAGAGCTCTCTTTTTGTCTGTTGTGGGAAGCATTTAGTCCCTGACCTGAATGTGGTGCATTTTACCTAGGTGTGCTCTGGTCTGTGAAATGAGACCAGTCACCATTGCAGCTGGAACCACAGCTACACACAACTTCCATGTCAAGAGACACTCATGATGTGAGTAAGGATTTGGATCAGTCTTCTGGGAGAGGAGTACTGTGGTGCTGGGACCAAGTAAAGCAAGACTGGGAAGGACAGTCCACCAGATCACTGGATGGGGGTGGCGGTGGGAGCACATGGGGAGTAGGAGTGGGGAGGGTTGGGTGTAACCAAGTAAGGTAGAGTGTAGGCACGGTGCTGTTCAAACATCTGACCCTGTGCTTATGCTGAGGGGCAGGGGAATGAAATGTTATAGGCCAGTTCCTTTCCTAGAGAGATCTCTTTGTGAACTATGACTCTCTGGCATGTGCTTGAGGGTGAGCAAATAACCTCCCCATGGTGTGAGGCATGCCTAGGGGCACTCTTCACATCACTATTTCCACACGGTATGTTCCTACTGTTTTCCCTATCTTTTCTTCAAGTGCAGCACAATGCCTTTCAGGATCTATCCCAGTTAAGCCCCTGACCTTTACAACTCTAGGCTTTAAGTCCTGCTGATCGCCAGAAGTCACAAAATTTGGCCGCTTTTGATTTCAAAGCCAACTGCTATGAGGATTCCTTTTTCTCATGAGCTCCCATGTGAATTAGTCTGTCTCTTGCCCTTCTCCATGACCCTGGCTCCCTTCCCACTGAAAGGATCAAGATTAGTTTTTCTCCCTAAACCTGTCTCCGGACTTGCAGCCCTCATTGATGTAAACTCTTTTCTAACTTATTTGGGGAGTTTGCTCTGTCAGGTTTCAGGGCAATTCCTGAGGTATTCAGGATGGTTTGATAGTTACTGAGTTGCATTCATGGGATGGGGTGAGCCTGGGGTTCTTTTACTCCACTATCTTCCAACTTCTCCCTCTCTTCCCATTCTTAAACATATAGATTTTGTAAAATCATTTTACATCAGTCTTCTATGTCAGTATGGATAAACTGTAATATTCTCCAAGGCTATCCTGTTTCCTAACATATTTATTCCCTCTGAAGGACTTTCGTTTTTAGATCTCTCAAATACACTGTCTATTATTAAACTCCTATCATTGCTTTAAACTAAGTGAAGAAAATTAGAAAGTGCATGGAAAATCTTCAAAGAGTGAAGTGATTCTTTTATGTTCAATCAGTTCCAAAGAACTATGAAAATAATCTGATTATCTTTGCTCCTAAATCAACTTCTGGCTATTGGGCTAAAAAGAATTTAACTAAGACACTAAACCATAGTGATAGTCTCTTGCACATTTTTTTGGCCTTGAACACCAAATTATATGCAATTTCAGGAATGTATTTGACAGTCTGAGAGAGAGAGAAGAAATGGTTATCTTTATCATTTACAGTAATGTTAAAATTCTTTTTTTTAAATTTGTTATCTTCAACTTTCTTTCACAGACTAGGTAACATTCATTTGTCTTAGCCTGTTATCAAACAAATGACTGGAAAATCAAACTCCCTATTAAAATTTTCATCCCAGCTAAATCCCAGTGAAATTTCTTATAATAGCAGTATATCATTAAATAAAACAATTGTTTAATTAATTAAACAGCTTCAGTTTTATTTTTCAATTAACATATTCATTCTAGAGTTTTTTGGCTATAGTTAAATTTCACCTTTTCTGAAGAAAGAAAAAACTCTCAACTCCTTTAAAAATGTATAAATTTTGTTTCCACAGATTTTTAATTTTCCAGCTGATGCTGTTTTTTGGGGTGTAATCAGACATATTTGATAAGGTTGCCATACCAGGAAGAATACATTCTTAACAGACTGAATGGCTAAATTTTTTTTTTTAACTTGCATAAGTAATGGAAAAAATAATTTAATATGTACTCATTTATTTGTTTTAATACAAGTCAAGTTTTTTTTTTAATACAAGTCAAGTTTTATAACATTTTGTTACATTACTTGAACTCAATTGTAGTTAACATTTTGCTATTTAACTAAATATCTGTGTAAATATCTTCTCCATCTGTAAATATGTGTGTGTGTATCTTAGTTTTTCCTGTATTATTTTTTTAATTTAATTTTATTTTTTTTCAGTGTTCCAAAATTCGTTGTTTTTGCACCACACCCAGTGCTCCATGCAATATGTGCCCTCCTTAATACCCACCACCATGCTTACCCAACCCCCCAACCCACCGCCCCTCCAAAACCCTCAGTTTGTTTCTCAGAGTCCACAGTCTCTCATGGTTCATCTCCCCCTCCGATTTCCCCCCACTCACTTCTCCTCTCCATCTCCCGGTGTATTCTGTGTTATTCTTTATGCCCCACAAGTAAGTGAAATCATGTGATAATTGACTCTCTCTGCTTGACTTATTTCACTCAGAATAATCTCTTCCAGTCCCAACCATGTTAATATAAAAGTTGGGTATTCATCCTTTCTGATGGAGGCATAATACCACATTGTATGTATGGATCATATCTTTTTTTAAAATTTTTTAATTTGGGGGGCACCTGGGTGGCTCAGTGGGTTAAGCCTCTGCCTTCGGCTCTGGTCATGGTCTCAGGGTCCTGGGATTGAGCTCCACATCTGGCTCTCTGCTCAGCAGTGAGCCTGCTTCCCCCTCTCTCTGCCTGCCTCTCTGCCTACTTGTGATCTCTCTCTCTCTTTCTGTCAAGTAAATGAATAAAATCTTTAAAAAAATTTTTTTTAATTTTTTTAATATTTCTTTTCAGTGTTCCAGAGTTCATTGTTTATGCACACACCCAGTGTTCAATGCAATACTTGCCCTCCATAATACCCACCACCAGGGTCACCCAACCTCCCACAGCCACCTCCCCAAAACCCTCAGTTTCTCTCTCGAAGTCCACAGTCTCTTATGGTTTGTCCCCCTATCCAATTTCCCCCAACTCACTTCTCTTCTCCATGTCCTCCGTATTATTCTTTATGATCCACAAATAAGTGAAACCATATGATAATGACTCTCTCTGCTTGGCTTATTTCAATCAACATTAACTCTTCCAGTCCCATGCACGTTGATACAAAAGTTGGATATTCATCTTCTGATGGAGGCATAATACTCCACATCTTCTTTATCCATTCATCTGTTGAAGGGCATCTTGGTTCTTTCCACACAGTTTGGTAACTGTGGCCATTGCTGCTATGAACATTGGGGTACAGATGGTCCTTCTTTTCACTACATCTGTATCTTTGAGGTAAATATCCAGTAGTGCAATTGCAGGATCATAGGGTAGCTCTGTATTTAATTTCTTAAGGAATCTCCTCACTGTTTTCCAAAGTGGCTGCACCAATTTGCATTCCCACCAACAGTGTAAGAGGGCTCCCCCTACTTCCCATCCTCTTCAACTCATGTTTTTTATGGTCCTGTTAATATTGGCCATTCTAAATGGTGTAAGGTAGTATCTCAATGTGGTTTTGATTTGAATCTCCCTGATGGCTAACGATGATGAACATTTTTTCATGTGTCTGTTAGCCATTTGTACGTCTTCTTTGGGGAAGTGTCTGTTCATGTCTTCTGCCCATTTTTTGATGTGATTATCTGTTTTGTTTATTTTGAGTTTGAAGAGTTCTTTATAGATCTTGGATATCAGCCCTTTGTCTGTAGTGTCATTTGTGAATATTTTCTCCTATTCGGTGGTTTGCCTCTTTGTTTTGTTGACTGTTTTCTTTGCTGTGCAGAAGCTTTTGATCTTGCTGAAGTTCCAAAAGGTCATTTTCACTTTTGTTTCCCTTGCCTTTGGAGACGTGTCTTGAAAGAAGTTGCTGTGGCCAATGTCAAAGAGGTTACTGCCTATATTCTCCTCTAGGATTTTGATAGATTCCTGCCTCACGTTGAGGTCTTTGATCCATTTTGAATTTATCTTTGTGTATGGTGTAAGAGAATAATCAAGTTTCATTTTTCTATACATAGCTGTACAATTTTCCCAGCACCATTTATTGAAGAGACTGTTTTTTCCACTGTATATTTTTTCCTACTTTGTCAAAGATTATTTGACCATAGAGTTAAGGGTCCATATCAGGACTCTCTACTCTGTTCCACTGGTTTATGTGTCTGTTTTTGTGCCAGTACCATGCTGCCTTGGTGATCACAGCTTTGTAGTAAATCTTGAAATCAGGCAATATGATGCTCCGACTTTTGCTTTTCTTTTTCAATATTTCCTTAGCAATTTGGGGTCTCTTTGGGTTCCATACAAATTTTAGGGTTGTTTGTTCCAGCTTTTTGAAAAATGCCAGTGGAATCTTGATTGGGATGGCACTGAAAGTATAGATGGCTCTAGGCAGTATAGACATTTTAACAATGTTTATTCTTCTGATCCATGAGCGTGGAATGCTCTTCAATCTTTTTGTGTCTTGTATTATCTTTATAATCAATTCTTACATCACTGATTTTACTTTTTATATCTAGCAACTTAAATCTTAAATGTTTTCCCAATTGAGCCACTGAGTATATTTTCACAAATGGGTAGATATGGGTAGAAGGCTTTAACCCTTGGTCCTCATAAAAGAAATAAAACTGGACCATATTAAAAATATTAAAATTCACTGTGACATCTTCTTTTGGGGGTGATTCTAGATAATTTTATAATTCCTTCAGGTCTTTCTTATAGTTACCTTTTTAATCAGTAGTTTTAATGAGGAAATTAGGGATAATGTGCTTCTATGGGTCAATTTGGTTCATTTTAAAAGTTCAGCTCAATCACCTTGGATAACACCACTGAGTTCTCAAAATCATTACTAAAGAGATAGAATAGAATTAAAAAGAAGTGGTTGTCTAATTAGAACTTTGCAGAGTAAGTGTAAGAGAGGCATCTAGTTTTTAAAACTGAAATTTAACTTATGTATCCTGATTTTTATATTCACTGTTCAAATGAGAAGAGTAATTTTAATTTTCTTTGCAAAAAAATTTAACTAGGTGACAGTCCATATTAAGCCTTTTTGTTACAGTTATGTAATTAAACTTTGCACCTCATTGTAAAGAGTTCTAGTCATCAGCATCTTGTCAGAAGAATTTTTTTAAATTAAGAAAGATTGCTTGCAAAAACATGCTAACTTTGTGAAGGGTGTCTAGAAAGATAAAGAATTAGGACTTAAGGTGATTACCAGGCTGAGAAAAATTGGTAAGTGACAAAGAATTGGTGAAGCAAATGCCTTTCTGTATTCTCATAACAGATGTAAGAATGATTAGGGATTGACCCAGATTTGCTAACAGTAAACCTATTCAAAATACAATGGCAACAACCAAGAAATATACTGCCACTTTTATTCTCTTAGGACCTAAAAGATTCCTCTTGTGACCATTTATCTGCATGCAATTCTCATTCCCTGAATTTTTCTGTCCAGTTTTAGATTCAGGTAAGGAAAGATTATGAAGAGCTAGTGAAGGAGGTAGGAAATATATTTAACTTTAAGTATATATTTAAGTATACTTAAGTATGCTTAGGGCCTGTTTGTATCTCTTGCTGTCAGTTTGAGGAAATAATCCTTCCTTTTTTTCTTTCTCCAAGTTTCTCTTTAAATTCAAGTTAGTTAACATACAACACTATACTGGTTTCAGGTGGAGAAATTAGTGATTCATCGCTTACATACAAACACCCAGTGCTCAGAACAAATGTCTTCCTTAATACCCATTACCTATTTAACCCATTCTCATGCCCACTTCCCCTCCAGTAACCCTCAGTTTTTTTTCCTCCATAGTTAAGGTCTGTTTCTTCATTTGCCTCTCTTTTTTGCCCCCTATGTTCATTTGTTTTATTTCTTAAATTTTCACATATGAGTGAAATCATATGGTATTTGTCTCTGACTAACTTATTTCACTTAGCATAATGCTTTCTAGATTCATCCACATCTTTGCAAATGGCAATATTTTATTCCTTTTTAATCCTTCCTTATATTTTTAGAAGGTATTATTTATTCATTTGAGAGACAGAGAGAGCACAAGCAGAGGAAGAGGCAGAGGGAGAGGGAGAAGCAGACTCCTCACTGAGCTGGGAGCTGGACATGGAGTTTGATTCCAGGACCTGGAGATTATGACCTGAGCCTAAGGCAGATGCTTGACCATCTGAGCCACCCAGGTACCCCTAATCCTTCCTTACAATAGGTGGATACAATCATCAAACCTAAACTTTGAATGACTACTCTAAGGCATGAAATAGGACCATGAACTGTCTTGTTCAGCAGTATATGCTTAGGTAGAGAGTTTCTACAAAGTAGTTTTTCAATACATATTATTTCATTGAGAAAAACTAGTGACATGGCACAAATAAGAAGGCTACAAAACCTGAGATGAAAAAGAAGGGTAGAGGCATTTTCCATAGAAACCCCTGACTAAGGCTTTCACCAAAACTTATTGTGGAAGAATAAAAGTTAGTTAACCCATGGGCCTCTGTGATTACCTGTCATTAGATCTATTATCAAAATGTTGGCTGAATAGTACATTATATATCATGCTTTGTAGTGCTAATCACCTCATTTTTAATTAACACTTTCATTGGTTTCTTAGAGTGCTAGGTGAAACATTACTTCACAAATTGTTAATGATAATATCAGGATCATATAGATTACAATTTATAAAAATTAGCTGTCCATATTGGGGAAGAATACGAGTTAAACAGTGTTCCACGTATAAACCAGCCTTGGTTCAATGCCTGTTATACTAGACAAGTAATTGATAGAACCCCATTTAATTCTCCAATGTATCCTGGTGTGGATGATAAATTAGTAAATCACGTAAACATGCAGGATACATTAGCAGGGGCTATTCTTGTCTGAGTGAGTAATGGGAGAGCAAAATGTTAAAAGACAAGATCTCACTTTATGAGCATACCTGCTGTTTCCTAAGTAGGTGACACATGGACCCACAGGCATGCCCACCATTTCAAAGTAAACACAGAATTTTAACCAATGAATGATGAGTCCACTTTTCCAATATACAGAGCCAACCAGTTATCTTGTTCTTTTTTTTTCCTGACCTGCACTGATTCATCTATGTCAATTAGTTACAGACAGTCCTAAAACAAGAAATGGCCTCTAAGAATAAATCTAGGGTGACTTATTTTTGTGTTTCATGTATATCTTTTTGAGAAGACCTATTATCATCCTTATATTTTCAAACTTACATATTCTGTTAAGGAGCTTCTCTACTCATTTTCAGCTAGCAAATTTTGGTGTTAAAAATGTTTCGTTGAAATCTCTATGTTTTCTTTCCCATTGCTGGTATAATAAATTACTATGACCCTAGCAGTCTAAAACATTTGTCTCTTCTATTTCTGAAGGTTGCAAGTCCAAAATCAGTCCTACTTGGATGGAGTCAAAGTTTCAAGAGGGCTAGCAGCTTCTGCAGGCTCTGAGGGGAGAATCAATTTCCTAGCATTTTTCACCTTCTGGTGGTTGCCTATATTCCCCAGTTAATGGGCAATTCCTATACTTTAAAAGAGAAACATTTCAGTCTCTGTTCCCGTCATCACATCAATTTCTTGGTTTCAGACTCTTTCTATAGCCCTCTGATAAGAATCTTTGGGATCCACGATAAAATTATATCAAATCCTTGTCTTGATCACATCTTCAGAGTCTCTTTCTCCATGTAAGATAATATTGAGAGGCTCTTGGGAGTAGAACATGGCATATATGGGGTACCTTTATTCCCTCAACCATACTCTGGTTTCCCCAGAAAATGTTCATGAAAGCTATGCCTTCAGTTTATTTCACATCCACTTTTGATACCTCTTTTAAGGTATCTAACCTTAGCATATCTACAGATGTTATGGTTCTAACTCCTGCCAACAAGCACTTTGGGAAGAAAGTTCCTTCTTAGTGATTCTAAATGTAATATGAATGAGATTCACATAAATAACCACACTTTTTTTTAAAGGTTTTATGTATGTATGTATTTATGTATGTATTTATTTATTTATTTGACAGAGAGAGACACAGCGAAAGAGGGAACAGAAGCAGGGGGAGTGGGAGAGGGAGAAGCAGGCTTGCCACCAAGCAGGGAGTCTGATGTGGGGCTCTATCCCAGGACCCTGGGATCATGACCTGAGTGGAAGGCAGACACTTAACGACTGAGCCACCCAGGCACCCCAAATAAACACACTTTTAAGAATTAAATTCACCAATGGGGGGTTTTCCTTAATTACAGGAGGCAAATTTTCAAATTGTAAAAACTTCATGAATTTTTTTTCTATTTATTTTTCTATTTCTTTTCTTTTTTTTTTAATTTTTATTTATTTATTTGACAGAGAGAAATCACAAGTAGATGGAGAGGAAGGCAGAGAGAGAGAGGGAAACAGGCTCCCTGCTGAGCAGAGAGCCCGATGCGGGACTTGATCCCAGGACCCTGAGATCATGACCTGAGCCGAAGGCAGCGGCTTAACCCACTGAGCCACACAGGCGCCCCTCATTTTTCTATTTCATTATCAATGAAGACCTATTGACACCTATAGATTTTCTAAGCTATATAAACTGTCCATATTTGTTTCCTTTAAATATGAACATTTCAACTATTCACAGGATTGCACTAGTTTAGATTAAGTTGTGACTTCTTATACTTAAACTGTTTTCATTTACTTTATCACCTGATATAAAAACTCTGCTAAAAGTGGGCAAAAGAAATAATAAAATATATGCTTAAAACTCCCTCTATTCTTGCTTTTATAAATTGATAATAGTATAAAATAAAATAAAATCAATTTTTTGAATATATTCATCATTTAAGTTTATTCATTAGCTATTACATAGCTACTGATAATTATTATAATCACATATAAAATATGTGAAATTACAAAATTATTACTTATTATAAATCAATTAACGTACATATCTACTTTGGATCTAGAAGTGACATTGATGTAAAGTCTAATCTCTGAGTTCTTCTATTATTGTCCCAGAACTACTATTAAGACACCAGTATATTTTCTATACACAAAGTTCTTGACATATAATAGAATCTGTGTGGTAACTTTAATTTCTATTAATTCTTCAAAGATAGGAATACCTGTTGCTTTATTATTACTTACTAGGGAGGCAGTGTCAGAGGACTCAGATAATAAATAATATGTGAGCCCAACTTTTGGTAGAACCAAAAGCTCTACCTCTTTTTGTGACTAACAATGTAGAACAATAAAATCATTTAACAACTGGTTAAACATTAACCCTAGGAAATGTTTTTTCTTGAGTTCTTTGAAAAAATTTATTCCAAGTCAAAACATGTTGTTTGTGCTTGCTTATTTAAAATGTGCTTGTGATTCAAATGATTAAAATATATTGAAGAACTAAAATAAAGAAGTAACATATGCACAGGAAAAAGATTTAAAAGTTTAAAGCTACTGTGAGGACATTATTCTCTTTCAAGCATTATTTTAGGCAACAGTCAACTTCCCTACCAAAAGTCTGAACAGAAGCAGGATAAATTATCCACTTAATGAAGTAGACAGAGAAAGCCATTGAGAAATTTGTCTATGAAAAAGAGAGAAGAGAAAACGAATAACAATTTCTGAGGTATAAGACATGGATCAGAAGATTATTGAAGTCGACCCTGATTATACAGCCTTCCTAAAGCTCCTTCAAGCATTTCAATGACTCTTTCATTTAGCCATTTTACGTTTAATAAATCTGGAATTCTGCTCCTGTTTCCCCCCTCCTTAAAAACAAAGTAGAGAGAACTCATTCTCATCACATATTTCAAGCTACTTAACCTCCAAATTTTTTCAACTAAATGTTCAATAACATAAATAATAAGAAAAATTCAAACAAATTTGGGGTGCCTGGGTGGCTCAGTCAGTTAAGTATCTGCCTTTGGCTCAGCTCATGATCTCAGGGGCCTGGGATCTAATCCCTCATCAAGCCTCTTGCTTAGCAGGGAGTCTGCCTCTCTGTCTCCTTCTGCCTTCCTCCCAGGTTATACGCTCTCTCTCTCTTTCTCTCTCAAATAAATAAATAAAATATTTTTAATTAAATTTTTATTTTTTTAAACATATATTTTTATCCCCAGGGGTACAGGTCTGTGAATCACCAGGTTTACACACTTCACAGCACTCACCAAGGCACATACCCTCCCCAATGTCCATAATCCCACCCCCTTCTCCCAAATCCCCCAAATTCAAACAAATTTAATCTAAGTCAGTAAGTATTTCAGAGGGAAGGATTGAGAAGTAGAGTCTGTGACCTACCAGCATGTATACCTCTTTCTGAACTTAAAGTAATTAATCTATTCCCAACAAAGGAAGAAAAAGAATAAGAAAGCAATTTGACTTAACCAACTCTATGTACCTAACTCAGTTGCAGGGTCCACATAAACTAGAAAAAAGTCTCAGTTTATAATGCTATCTTATGCTAGGGATCTGCTAGTTCGAGACAAAAGTTTCTCTTCTTTAAGTCTGGGGTTCTTTAACTTTCATGAAGACTGTTTTTCTTTCTGGGCACAGGTTTTACTATTCTCCAACTTATATGGCCTAACTTTCCTAAGTCAGTTTTCTCAACCACAGCAGTACAGATATTTGGACCTGATATTTCTTTGTTGTAGGGGGCTGTCATGTGCATTGCAGGATGTGTAGTGGCTGTTATTAGCAGATTCAATCTCTATTTGTGACAACCACAAATGTCTCTAGACACTGACAAGTACCCCCCAGGGTGGGGGGGGGGGCAAAAATTACACTTGGTTGCTTCAGGGATCTGTTGTATCTGACTTTACCTATTCGTTTCCAGAGATGTCTCTTAGATCTCACCATTATGGCACTATCCATCCATTCTCCAAATCTCAAGAAAAGTCTCGGGATTTTTAAAGAATGAACAAATTGCCATATTTTTCTCATTGAGGGTAACAATTACAAGGAACTTTTAGTAGCTTAGAATACTTATGGGTCAGTATGAAATAGTTTCAACTTTTCTGTTCAACTTAGGCTTCTGCAGCAGATCATAGTGTAAACATTAGTTTTTTTTTTTTAATTTTGTATATGTGTACAAACTAATATTTTGAGTGTCTAAAACATATTTAGCTTCCAATGTCCCTTTCTTTGATAAGTTGAACTTTACAATTTTTTACATTAAAAAAAAGCAACACTGAGGGGTCTTTTATGTATCATGTAATTCTTTCCATCTTCACCAGATATACCTCTCCCCAAATTCCATGTCGAGGAAGCACTGACTACCCACTACTAAGGGAGAGGTTTCCTGTTGCTCAGTTTATGGAGTCTGTGCTCTTCCTACATGGAAGCATCCTTCCAAAGAGTTTCGTATCTGCTACACTTGCCATGACTTGTCTCTGATGAAATTTTACTGCCTTTTCTGGAAGAAGGGTAGTTTTGTATAAAGAAACAAAGACATCTACCTACATAAAACTTAAATTCAGCCTAATCTACATGTATAGACAATGGAAAAGATAATGTGAAGAATTATACTGTTATCTGGGAAACTAGATAACAATGATTGTTAAGAAGGAACTAAAAAAAGGAGATGGCATGTGTGAGCCAGAAATGAGGATTTAACATTTTCAATTGGGTGCCTCTGAAAGAACTCACTGAAAGGGTAAACATTTGAGAAAATACCTAAACAGAAAGGAGAACCCAACAAACCAGAATTTGGATCAAAATCTTCAAGATAAAGGCCCTGGTTTCTTCTAGAAACTTTGAGGGCACTGTTGCTATTTTACTGTGAGCTAGAAGGAATATGTTTCACATTGAGCCTCTGGGTAAATGCTTACCTGATCTAGCCCTTGAAAAGTCTAAGTATGTGAGCCTTCAAATTACTGTGTGTGTGTGTGTGTGTATGTGTATACTTGCACACGTGTGCATGCATGCGTGAGCTTGAGAGAGAGAAAGATTGAAAGAGAGAGAGAGAGATTCTGTTTAGATTTTCTGTTGTTGCAACTAAAATTTTAAAACTCTAACTCCTACCCCAAATGCAAATTGTATTCATATGGAATTCTAATTTGAGCTTTACTTCTTTCAGTGTTCAGTGTGAGTTTGCATAAGTCACGCTTTCTGAAAATTATTGTAAAAAAAAAAAAAGATTTAACTAGAGGATGGAAATAGAAAAGAGGAATGAAACAGATGGTAAAGTTAAACTAGATGAGTTTTAAAATTTTGGTTTTTTGTTGGTTCCCCAGTGAAATCTTATAGGAAACTTAAAAAGATGAGATAAAACATAAACTGCTTTCTTATATCTGCATCCCTGAACCAGTTATAAAGAAGAGAACCAAAGGAGTTGTGTATAAAGCTCTCACAGTATTTTCTTTGATTATATAAAAAGCATCAGTCAACAATTCTGTCATAACATCAGGAAGTTATAAAATATTTGGATTTCTGGCACAGGCCATAAATTGTGGTCCTATGTATAATATTTATTAAAATGAAATTAAATTTATTAGTAAATCATTGAAACTCTAAGGAAAATAAATCCTGAATCATTGCTATGAGACAATGTAAATAGCATTTAATTGCAGTGTCTATATTTTTAGTTTTTTGTGTGCATAATATCAATCATATTTTTAAATTTAGTAACTAATTTATTCATTTTTATAAACATAAAAATGACAATAAGAACAGTGCTTTCCCTTTTTTCACTATGGGTTTGAGCTCTTAATTTTTTTCAGTGATTTATTTTTGGTGATTCTTAGAAATCTGACTCTCATTTGGAAAGTAACAATTGTTTTATCATGGGGGCTATTTATATTATTAATATTGAGATTAATATTGACATTGTGAAAGTGCTTGATTAGAAATTCCTCATCACAATTTCAATGAGAAAGTTCAGCATCCTTCTGCCACTTTAATTATAGCAAAAATGAATTTAAAAAAGGCGAATTTAACTCATGATGAAGAGCATGGCTCAGAATTAATAAGGTTCTGACCTACACTTTTTTTACCCCAATATTGTCCACCATGTTGCATTTAATTTAAACTTCCTAATCTTAAAATGATTATGGAATATGTTTTATCCTTTATAATACTTCAGTTAAATGTATATTCAAAAGAAATAAATCTTTTTTTCTGATAATAATTTTGGTCTAATCCTCTTAACAGGAGTAAGCCACTGTCTCTATTTTGCTGGTTTGTTGGTTTATTCCTTTTAGCCGATACTATGCCTACCTGTACAATACAAATATCATCCAGGCTCCACTGGCCAACACAACTCTGGTTAACCTTGGTGTTAAGTTACATCTGGATTTCACCTCAGAGCCTCTCTGTGATTCCCTAAGCCATTCTGCCTCATGATTCTCTGTGTCTCCTTGCTTCCCTGTCCCTGTGTGTATTAACTTATCCCTAGACTACATAGATCACAGGCCTCAGATACTTCACTCTTTCCATTAGGCCAATTCAAATACATAGGGAACATTTACATTTATTAAAAAATGGCAAAGCCCTGAGTGATTATGGGTACGGGCAAATCAGAAACTACATTAACTTTGTGCCATCTAACTGGTTCCGCCTATCCCCTGTACTTCTTACTGTCTGGAAAAACCTGGGCCTTTGATACAAAACCTTTCATGATGTCTGAACACCCTGGGAGGTGGAACCCAATCGATAATCTCTGTGGGAGTAGTGCTGCCATGCCTGGTGACCATTCCCATAACACAGGAAATGCATATTTTATTTTGTTACAAGTAGATAAATACCTTATATATATACATCGAAAATCAAATTACAGTTAGAGTAATATAGCCATTTTTCATCAGATATTTTGATCTGAGTATTTTCTAAATATCACAATACACCTGAAAAACATAGTCCAAATTGTATGCAAATTCTATTATAGGGACACATAATATTTAAGCTATTCTTGCTTAATTTGATTGCTTCTATTCTAAAATAAACAATAATATAGTGAATATTTTCTACACATGTTTAATATAATTTTGTTTTCTTACTTCAGGTATTTCTAGATATTGAATTATTACAGATGAAAAAACTTTAGGTATATACTCTAAAATGCCAACTGGTGGTCCTATTTTCCCTGAATACATGTGAAAATACTGTTGCATTAAATATGTATAGTTTTGTGCAGAAATATAAAATAGTTTTATTGCAGAAATATAAAATGGTATTTCCATATTGACTTAAATGATATTTCACTGATTTGAACATGTTAAAATTGTGATTATTTTCCATTTGTATTTTTTATCTAAATATTATTTATAAAAATCTACTGTTGAAACTTTTTTCTTTTTTCTTTAAAAAAATGACTGATATACATATAATATTGCATGAGATAACAAATACGCCCCACTATGACAGGGTGTTTTTAATTTTGTGACAAGCAAGTTGGGATGCCTGGGTGGCTCAGTGGGTTAAAGCCTCTGCCTTTGGCTCAGGTCATGATCCCAGGGTCCTGGGATCAAGCCCCACATCTGGCTCCCTGCTGTGCAGAGAGCCTGCTTCCTTCTCTCTCTCTGCCTGCCTCTCTGCCTCCTTGTGATTTCTGTCTGTCAAATAAATAAATAAATCTTTTAAAAAAATATTTTTGTGGCAAGCAATCAAGGGTCAAGGTGCTCAGTTAGGACATAGAGCTGAAGTGAAAATAGTAATATTCAAGCCTTTATTCACTTACTGCCACAGTGCCACCAACAGGAACAAAGAGGGACCAGGCATTTTTCCCCCTAAGGAACTACATGAGGCAAGAGCCTCATGTGTTTCTGAATGAAACACAGATGGGGGAACCCTCTCATTGCTAAGGAGGCTTAAAAAAAAGCTCTTGACTCTTTATATGGATTTGGTGGGGAGGTAGAGAAAGAGGGCTAGGAGAGGAGAAGTTTTAAGTCAATGTAGAGAAATGTGGCTCAGTCAAGGCCCCTTCTATAAAGACGTCTCCATGGAGGCACATGGGAAATGGCCCAGCTATGGCCCTCTGCTCCCCCATAATGAAAAAGGCCTCTGAATAAGGTACATGTGTTGTTGAGAAGAATAAATAATCTGCAACTGTTTTGTGTGACATTTTGTAGTCATTCAGGTAAGTGGATTGACAGTACCATTCACATTTTGTATATCCTTACTGATTCTCTGTCAAATTATTCCACCAATTACTGAAAGGGAAGTATTCATATCTCCACTATAATTGTACTTTTACTTATTCCTCTTTTGGATTATGTCAGTTTCTGGTTCATATATTTTGAATTTCTTTTATTACATGCATAATTCAGTATGATTAGTTGACCAAGTCCTTCATCTCTGATAGTTCCTGATATTGAAATCTGCCTCATTAATAAAACTACACCAGTAATTATTTTGTCTATTTTTAATATATCTCTCTCATTATTTTACTTTCAGTATGTCTCTATCTTTTTAAATAAAATGAGTATCTTTTAAACATTTGAGTTTTGTTTCATGTACCATTAATAATCTCGGTGTATTAACTGAAGTGTTAATCAATTTACATTTATTGTGACTCTGGGTATAGTTGAATTTAAGTATATCATTTTGCTTGCCTTATGCCTGCTCTGTTCATCTTCCCTCTGAATATAAATATATTTGTTTTCTCCACATAAGAGAAGAGATAGTTCAAATCTCTTCCTAAAATATTATAGTTCATCATATCATCTCTTTGAAATTGGTTGATATATTCAAAAGTTAATAATGCAAACATCAGAGTAGAAAAACAAATATCAGTTAAAAATTCCAAAAATGCATTTTATATTTATATGCTAAGAATAATTTAAATATAATATATATTTTATTTTCTTTAACATGTCACATTGAACTTAAGTATCATAAAAAGTTAAAAAGTAATGTTAATTCCCACTATCCATAACAATTACACAATCTGAACAATATATTTGTATATATATTAAACTTAAATTAAATCAACTGAAATATAAACTATTTCATAACTTCAGTACAGCCATAACTAGGATTATTAATCAGTAGGGAAAAGCATATTTTTGAAAAAATATTATAGTGTTAAAAATATTAGTAATGCACATTATCTCATCATCACCTAAATTTTATCCCAGTGAGAAAGCCAATAACATTTCCTTCTTGCTAACATTTTATCTAGTAGAAGTCATTAAACCTAAAGTAGAATTACAGAAAAAGCAAGTTAATGGTAACCCCAGTCAAGTTCCTTAAAAAGAAATTAAAACTGAATTTAGAGTCAGTAACATAGATAATTGTTAAGACACTAGAACAGGTCAGGTTTTCCAGGGAGAAATCATGGTGGAGGAAGAGAAATTTAAAAACAAACACAATGGAATACTATGCAGCCATCAAAAGAAATGAAATCTTGCCATTTGCAACAACATGGATGGAACTAGAGCGTATCATGCTTAGCGAAATAAGTCAAGCAGAGAAAGACAACTATCATATGATCTCCCTGATATGAGGAAGTGGTGATGCAACATGGAGGCTTAAGTGGGTAGAAGAATAAATGAAACAAGATGGGATTGGGAGGGAGACAAACCATAAGTGACTCTTAATCTCACAAAACAAACTGAGGGTTGCCGGGGGGAGGGGGTTTGGGAGAAGGGGGTGGGATTATGGACATTGGGGAGGGTATGTGATTTGGTGAGTGCTGTGAAGTGTGTAAACCTGGTGATTCACAGACCTGTACCCCTGGGGATAAAAATATATGTTTATAAAAAATAAAAAAAAAAAAAAAACAAAAACAAAAGTCAGAGATAAATTCTCAGAGACTATCCCAAGTCAACACAGAAACCAAAACTCAAAACTGAATAGTCTATTGTAAGAGAAATTTGAATGAAAGCAGGAAAGACATTTCAATTAGACCATCTCCTCTTAAGGAAAGGGTAAATATATCTTAAAGGAAAAAGAGATGCTAGTACATTCTTTATACTGAAAGTTGATATGTATAGTTTTTAGAAGTATTGAGTTCTAGAGTTGCTTGGAGTACATTTAAATCTAGCTTCATCTATCCTTACCAATATGTATGAATTTACGAAAATATTAAAGACTCAATAGACATTTTAATTTTCTATAAAATGGAATGGTATTTATGTGAAGAGCAAATGAAGACCATATATTACATGTTATAATATCAACATTTTACAGCTGTGAAAGAAACGTTGTGTTCTTATCCTATATCTTATCCTATATGTTCTTGCATAGTAACACATTATATTTTAACATATTATATTTTAGCATACGTTTCCAGAAATATACACAGAAATTTGTCCATGATTCATTCCATAAATTGACTTTTCATTACTTTAAAAATATTTTATTAAAATATTTTATATTAGAGAAAATGATAAAATGAATTCCATAATTCTACTGTCATTATTTGCCAAAAGTTTTAAGAAATACAGCATCATAAATTGATTAGAATTTCCTTCTGTACTCTCACTGATCTTTTCCCCAGCTGTCTCTTTATAGAGAGCCCTTCTAGTAAAGCCAGTGTGTATATTTCTGATATATGCATTTATACTTTAGCTATATGTCAGTCATAGAAAATATGGACTTTCTTGTGTTTAAAAAATTAATCATTATCAGACTATCTACCTATGTTAGTCTTCGATAAGATTTTAAAATTCAACATTATGTTTTGATATTTAAAAGTATTACTAAATGTAGCTATTGTTCACTCATTTTTTTTTTCAAAGATTTTATTCATTTATTTGACAGACATAGAACACAAGTAGGCAGAGAAGCAGGCAGAGGGAGAGAGAGAGAAGCAGGTTCTGCACTGAGCAGAGAGCCCGATGTGTGGCTCGGTCCCAGGACCCTGGGATCATGACCTGAGCCAAAGGCAGCGGCTTTAACCCACTGAGCCACCCAGGCCCCCCCGTTCACTCATTTTAACCACTCATTATAATTGCTTGGTGTGACTTGGTGAATTTATCCACTCTCCTTTCCATAGGCTTTAGTTTGTTTCAGATTTGTTGTGAAAATTCTTGAATATGCATAAATTCTTGAATATAACTTATAATTCTTCCAATAGGCATAGCTGAAAGTGGAAACGATGAGTTGTAGGATATGCCTTACTGTGTGTTGCACACCCACTGTGTACTTGTAAAGTCATTTCAAAAGCTATCTATCAACAAAAAGCATAATGTATATCCTAACTACCATACTAATTTTATTCTCTATCTAGTTTAAGAGCTTAGGGCATTAGTAACTGTGGTTTTATGTACACAGAGATATATTTCCAGGACTCAATTAGCTATATACTTATTTTAAAATAAACACACTGCCTAGAACTCTTGTTAACGTGTTCTCAACATAATTCTTATAAGTTAAAAATCTCTATTACTAAACTTTATATAAGTCATGTTTAAATATACATATAAAGGTATAATTCTCTGGTTTAGATTAATAAAAGCATTTGAAATACAGACTGCCTGAAGCTATTGTATTTTAAAGTGTTAAATTACTCTGCCATGTATTAAATTACTTACTCTGAATCTTCCACTTATATAGAAACACCATCCTTCATTCAGACAGTTGATGCTGAGCAGTCTACTGTGGTCAATTACTTTCTCACAGTTTTTTCCAGTAAATCCTGGCAAACAACTGTAAACACATTCATGTAAATAAGAAAAGTTACAATTTAAATATTTTCACAAAAGCTTATTAACAGTCTGACAAAAATAATAATGCTTTGTTTAAATTACATACAACATATATTATTACCTGATACTTTCAATCATTAATTTTGTCTATGCATGCTTGTGTTCTTAGCAAAGGAGAAGAAAATGATCTATTTAGTGAGAATCAGAGAAAGCTATATTCACTTAATAGATTTAATATTATCTTTTGTGAATTTAACAGCAAAATCAACTTTGGCCTAACCGAATATTTAACAATAAAATACAGGTTTAGGAATAAATATGACAATTGTTAAAATGTGACAAAAGGGTGACAAGTGATATTTCTAATGCTTAGTAAAGCCATTATATACTGATGATGTGCTAAAAGGATTTAATGATACACATAAATTTGAGACATAGTAAAAAAGTGTTATAGTCAACAGTAATGATGTGGTCATAGTTAGGCTACTTATAGGGTTTTATTTACTGTCATCTTTACTTTTTTTTTCCCCCTAAATAAAGCAATCTTGTAGTATAAGTGTCTAGGAATAAGCTTTTTTGATTGTAATGGCAATGCCTGATATTAAGCTTTTGATTGCCAAGGCAATCATGTCAGATATCCACCTTCAATAAATATATTGTTGGCTGTATGACACAGTTACTAGCTACACAGAGAGATAAGAAGACAGGGCTGCCCCCCACCCCACCCTCCACCATGAGTTCCCTTTCTACAAATCCCTGTGTAACTAATTAACTGACCACTACCTTTCCTGCTCCTTAATTCCCACTCTTTCATTCTAAATTCAACAATAAAGAGTGAATCTGGGAAACCTTAGGTGCCCCACTCTTGACCCCAATTAAAGCAGAACCCCAGGTCTACATAATTTCTCTTTCTCTTACTCTGCTAGCAACTTGGCTGCTGGCCTGTGAGTATGCCCTTTACCCACCTCCAGGACTTGAGTAATAAACCTTGCTTTTCAAGAATCCCTGATGGTTGATGCTAGGTACATCTTGCAAGCATGAGAACCACAGAGGCCACAACATTGGCTCCTGTGGAAAAACATACATGGAGGCTGCCACGAGTATTATCAGCCCTTGTGAGTGCCCCAGGCATTCTTAGCTGGTAGCATCTCTATACATAGGTTGAGACACACACAAAAACAAATCTGGATTCCAGTTTACTGCAATTCACTAGCTGCAAACAACAAGATGCTAAGAATACTTGGTGTACTGTCTTCCTTTGCCCTCACTCTCATTAATCTGTGAGAAATATTCCTGTACTTTAAATCACATTTAGTAAACTTTCTATTAAAAGTGAATGGAGGGGCGCCTGAGTGGCTTAGATGGTTAAGCATCTGGCTGGCTCAGGTCATGATCTTCAGGTCCTGGATTGGGCCCCATGTCTGGCTCCCAGCTCAGTGGGGAGTCTGCTTCTCCCTTTCCCTTTGTCTCTTCCCCTGCTTGTGCTCTCTCTCTCCATCTCTGTCTCTGTATTTCTCTGAAATGAATAAATAAAATCTTTAAAAAAAAAGTGAATGGAGCACCAAATTAAAGGACACTGTGTCTCTCTAAAGTAGATACTAGAGATTTTAAGATGAAATAGTACTTTTTTTTTCTTCTTTTTTGAGAGAGAGAGAGTGAGAGAGAATGTGTGTGTGGGCGGGCAGGGAGAGAGAGAGAGAATCTTAAGTAGGCTCCACACCCAGTAGAGAGCAAGCGCAGTGCTCAATCTCATGACCCTGAGACCATGATCTGAGCCAAAATCCAGAGTGAGGCACTTAGCAAACTGAGCCACCCAGGAGCCCTCAAAATACTTAAGACTAAGTTGTTACAAGCTGATTTAATAACAAAGTGAATTATATCATATATTAATTATTTAAAGTATAAGAACACAGGGTAATTTCATAAAAGAAGGAATCAAAGGTCGTTGACACAGTTTAACTGAGATAAAATTTGTAAAATACTTTAGTAATTCTCTTTTGCCACTGTTCAAAACACAGCCTGGCACTTTCACCTTGTAGAATTAAACCATTCCTTCATTTATGTCAGGAATACCATCCGGGTTTTTTTTTAGCACCTGCTATGTGCCAGCCACTAGGCTAATTGTTTTAACACTATTTTCTTATTTTCTCATTCAATCCTTATAAACCCTGTGTGATACATATTATTATCACTATATTAAATGAAGGAACAAACTCAGAGAAGTTAAGAGATTTACTTTGGTCCTATCATTAATTTTAGAGCTGTTATTAAAATTAAGTATGACATTAACTTTAGATGTACTGTATCTGCTACTCCATTAATTAAACCTGTTAGGACATGTTTACCTTACTTCCCTCATTCTGAGGTTCTACCCAGAAACCAAGAAATTACTTCAAGTACCACTTTGTTGTGAAAGATACCATTTTTACCCTTTCCTACTGGGGACAAGGAGTAGCAGGAATAAGGAAGCACCAGAATATTCTCAGATTTTGGCGAGTTGTACTTATCATGTCTCAATTCCCCTTTGAGAGGGAATGAATCAAATTGTCCAAGACCAGTTAAGGACATGTGTGGTATTTGGTCTTATATTATTCTGGAGTATGGTTTTCAAAGAGAAGGATCAGAGCTATAAACTAAATGAAGGACTAATATGCAGTCCTTCATGAAATCATATCAACAGTTTGCTGAATGAAGAAGATAGGGAGCAGTAATTCTGAGAAAGAAACAAAGCAGAACATATTAATTATGAAAATTTTGCCCAAGTGTAAGCACTCTCACAAATATACTAAGAAGGAAGCCCCAAAACACCATCTATAATACTTAACCCAGGGAGGTTTAAGCCAAAGGCACAGGAAACCCATAATGAGAAAATTTTCCTGTTAAGTTACAGGCTATCAACCCTCCATGCCTAAACTCTTACTTATAGTTTGAAATCTAAGAGGAGCTTTTGAATCCCATATCCTAATGATATCCTAACAACTCCGCCTGCAGCGAGGAATGAAAAGGCTTGAATAGTATTCTTGCTACTTAAGAACTTAAACCAGAGAAAATAAAAACAAAGAAAAATAAATAAAAGCAAACCCTAGAATAATATGGACAGTTTGAGAAATTCTATTATAAAAGTGCAAGTAAAGATGAAAGATGCTAAAGATAAGGGGAAAATAAAAGAAGAGAGAAATTTCAAATAGCCTCAATTGAGTTTGACTTAAGTTAAGCAGTTTATGAATGCAATATAGAAGATAATATGGTGAGATAGTTTATAAATAGGGAGGTGACTTAGTGGTTAACAAAAATTAAAATAGAGCCAAATGAGCGAAGAAAGAAATGCTTTGAAATAAAAGTAGATAGAAATAAAATACGTTCAACATAAACAATAAAGTCTGAATTGTCACCTCACTCCCCCAAAAATGTCAAAAGTAGTGTATAATTCATATTTGAGAATCTATAACAAAAAGTGAAAAAAAAATTAAAAAATGAACACTTAAAACAATGTGAATTAGAATTTTTTAACAGTTTGATAAGGGCAAACACACTATTTTATGAAGTAGTCTGTGTGAATATCAGAACATGATAGCTAATATTTAGCAGTTTAAATAATTCTATACATTTTATTATATTTAGGTTTTTTTACCCTTTCTATTACTATTACCAAGGTATAGTTCTACCTTCATAAAATAAACTATATTGGCGTACTTATACATTCCCTATGACATTACAATATTAAGCAAAACTGATTTTTTTAAAGTTTTTTTTAGGACATGTACAGTACCCAGTAATTTTATTTTAAATGAAGACTTAGTACAAAATTACACTGACTACATTTCACATCAAGAGAAAAGTACTACAATTAATAAGAGTCATTTATTTAAAAAGATCATGAGAAAGATATTTTTCTGGAATGTGTAATTAAGAAATCAAGAGAAAGAACACAAATATGCAAAAATAAAAAATGTAAAAGGGAATATGAGGACAAATGGAATCTAACAACACTACATATTCCCCAATGCAAATATGCCAAAATGTTTATGTTGAAATATAGATTGCCAAAATTGAATGAAAATAAGAATAGCTGAATAGAACAAAATATTTGGCTAAACAAACTAAAAGATGCTGGGTTTATTTATTTATATGGATGAAGGATTCCAGTTCCTATGAAAGAGATGACTCCCATGATATGTAAGTCTTAAATCTTAGGAAATGTATGCTGGTTATCAGAATTTGGATGCAAAAGCCTCAAAATGTACAATAAAAATTGTTATCACCAAACTCATATTTGAAAATGAAAATAAATATGTTGTATCATTGACACCAAATTCTGTTTCTAGGAATTTATCCTGAAGAAATAATCAGATGTAGTAAATATTCATTTATATCCCTATTTCCCCCATGATGTTCCAAACGAAGTGCCTACAGAAAGGATACAACTGCTAATGTAATAGGTCATTCTAGTCCACCGCCTTAGTCTATCACCATTGTTTCCACGACCAATAATCCAAGGACGTTATAAACAAGAAGCCAATTCCTGTCCAAATTGTCCTTTTTTCTTCAGAAACCTTGGTCATCAAAAGTTTCCTGTTAAAGAATCTGATTTTTATTTTATATTTAAAAATATATTTTATTTAACTAATTTAGCACCAATTTAGGTTTTGTTTTGTTTTGTTTTGTTTTTCATATATAAAGTGTAGACTTTGTGCTATCCTATTACTCTTGAACAGAGAAGAAACATGCTCTTCTCAGGCAAATGAAAGTGGTTCTCCATGACTAGAGCTCAATGTAAATAATGAGAGTAGCAAGAGATGAGAGGAGAAAGAGATAATGAAGGAATTTGTTAGGAGTTAGCAATATTCAGAAGGAAGGAATGGGAATGAAAGAAAATAAACAACCAACCAAGTATAAAAGATGAAAAAGTCCTTATATGAATCAGTCCTTATATATAATCAGTCCTTATATGAATCTGAAGACTATGATTAACTTAAATTAACTGAAGTTCAAAAAAAAAAAGTGAGATTGAGGTGCTTCAGAGGGTCAAAGAATTGTCACATAAACCTTTAGATGTGAAATTAAGGTGAAGCCTTATTTGCTTACCTTCAAAAATGCTTGTTCCCTCCTATTATCTGCCATCCATTGGTATATGTTGGATCATGTAAATACATGGTACTGCTCATGCTACTACTTATCCTTACCCTGTGATCATTTCATAAATTCAAAAACTGCAGCACTAGCCTTTCATGCTGGCTCTACTTCAACAGCTGCCACTCTTCCCAGAACCGTGTGTCAACTTTACTGCCCATACCTTCACTTCTATTCTACCCCAACCATGCCAAACTTCCTACTGTGCATGCCAATACCACTGCGAACGCAGGCTGTTTCTCAGCTTTCCACTGCCTATGGCTTTGCTGAGTTTGCTGATAACCTCTATTACTCAAACTTTTCCTATAAAGTAGCTAGGGAACTGTTCTACCTCCTTGGAGATCCATGTATTTAGAAGATTCTAATAGCAGATGTCTGCATACTTGGGTCCTTTTGGTTTACATATAGCTTTTTAAAATCAGAAGATCCATGGATGAATCTAGGCACTGGTATTCATCTCTACCCTTGGAATAAATACTCCTTTTTGGAGAGAAATAGTCTTTCAGGGTTTTACAGATCCTTTCCTCCTCTTCTTTTTTTTTTTCCCCTTCCCTTCTTCCCTTTCTCTCTTCCTCCCCCCCTCCCCTCCTTGCTTCCTTCCTTTCCCTCTTCTGCTCTTCATAGTCCAGAAAATCTCTCCCCTAACCGAAGGAAAAAAAAAAAAAAAAGGATAGAAAGAAAAGAAAAGAAATGAAAGGCTCCAAAACATTTACATTCTGTTCATGGTAACCTTCTATTTCTTTGATGTATAGCTAATCACATAATCTTTACTATGTTTTTTTTTGGGGGGGTAACCAAGATTAATTGTTTCACCAATCTGGATACTTAATTTTCCCTGTGGAACCTCATATTTCTTCCTCATGATGTCTACCTTCCTTTCCACTAACAATTCCTGAGGTCTTGTTCACATAATTTATTTCTTTTAGTTCTTGACCTTAAATACAGTTTCCTCCATGGATGTCCCATCTGGTTCAGGAGCCCTATTTTAGCACATATTTTATATTATATATGTACCTTGATATTCCTTCATTATCTATTTATAGTCATCTATGTGAGTATATGAACATGTATGTGTACACATGCACATGTACACACACATACATGCACATTTTAATCTTCATTTTTAATCCATATTCCCTTTTTGAGATTTTTATTCTAGTATATTTTATATTTAGAAAGAATATTTCCTGTTATCTTCTTAAGATAGATTTCCTGGATAATAGGTTTTCTGATTGTATAAATATAAATATTTCTCTCACCACCCAATATATAGTAGTCATGTGTAAGATTTGGAGGAGGCAATATTTTCTCTTGGTAGTCTGTAGATGCTTTCTAAAGCTATAAATGTTATACCACTGTCCTGAAGCGACTGGTGTTGAAAATAAACAATGTGATGCCATGCTGATTACTTTTCCTTTGTAGGTAAATTGTTTTTCCCTGCCTTAAAGCTTGATAGATATTTCACTATTTGCTTTTATCATCAATCTAGCTTGGATAGAGTGTTTTTAATACTCAGACTCAGCCTTTGCTCCAGCTCACAGAAATATTCCACAACTTGATTAATTATTGCTTCTCCTCCATATGTTCTTTTTACTCCTTCTAGAGCTGCTATCATTCACACGTTAGATCTCCTTGATCTATTCTTCAAGATACTCAACTTTCTTCATCATGATTCATTAACTAATTCATCCATTAAGCTCTTCAGAAAATAATCCTTGAGCTCCTACTGTAGGTAGTTATTTTTCTAGCCACAGTGCATATTCAGTGAATAAGTTTTTGTTCGTTCATTTGTTTGTTTGTTTTTCCCTACTGGGGTTCATCTTTTAGTGGTAGAGGACAGGAAATAAAGACTTAAATATAGAATATTTCAAGAGAAATGCCGGTTACAATGTATGGCAAGCACAGGTGGTTGCTGTTTCCCCAAAGTTTGCATCAGGGACCACTTCATGGGCAATTACTATTTCAGAAGACCGGGATAAATTTAAGGTGGGGTCCAGTATGTAGATGAAGATAAAAGCAGATGCCCATGTAGTTACTCTTTACTTTAAAATACTTTTTCCATAAAGCATTGTAGATTTCTATAATTTGGATTAGCACTTCCCTTCTAATTTTCCACCCATGTTGTTAATTTAATAGTATGTTTTTTAGTTTTAGTCTTGATATGTATATATATCTATGTGCTCTCCTCTAGAATCTTTCACTTATTTGACTATGGTAATCTAATTTTCATGAACTTTTTCTCCTCCAGAGATTCTAATACCCTCAAGTTGTGATTGTTTCATTTTAACTCATGTTCCTCTCCTAAGTCTCTGGCCTTTCTTGCTTCCATTATTTTTCTTTGCTAACTCAGTGTCTTAAGTGCAGTATCCTTCAGTGAATGGAAGGAAAAATTGGGCCAAGAAAGTTGACGCATCTAGAGCATTATTCTTCTCCTTAGTGTCACAGATCTGGCCTCTGTCCTTCATAGTATCATTAAGCAAACTCTCACTGACAGCCTTGGGTCCTTAAACTCAGAACTTAGTTGACTATATGGCAAAGGATAACAAGAACATTTAAGTAGGTTGATTTTGACCTAGTCAAAGTGTTTATACTGATGAAGTAGCTGCTATAGTCTGGTTATTGTTCTGTTGTTCTTCTGCTAATTGATAAATGCTTCCTAGCTCACAAAGAAAGAGAATCTGCATAAGTCCCTTCTGTTGAGATAGTCAGGGAAACTAAGACCTAACTCATTTTAGCTGCTCAAGGTGTCTAGTAATCATTTTGGTCAAAGAAGTCAGCTGTTTTAAGTATGGGGAGAGGGGAAAAAATGCTGTTCAGATCACCATGTTCCTGGAATATCCAATGTATGATTATATTTTTGTATAAAACTATTGTTTTATAGTAATTATTAAGGTAGTAGGAAACAGTAAATATTTTTTATAAAGATGGAGGGTAAGAGGGTTGTAAATAATTGTGATGAAAATGTTTAAGGTGTTATTTTTAGTGGTAAAAATGAGTTAATATATAGAACAGAGGACTTGAATTAGATACATGTAAGGAAAAGAAAAGGAAGATAATGGAAACAAAATATGTTAGCGGAAAAACAAACACGCTCTTATCTTCTCCTTTTCTTTTTCCTCCCAAAGTGATTTCCTATAACTGCCTGAAATGTCTCTCCATTATTGGGCTGCATTTTGTCAATTAAGTCACTATTTATTAGACAATTAGCTGTACTCTATTTCTTGGACAGAGTATCCCAAACTTTGTTGAATGACCTATGGAATACATTCTACTGTTTTAATAAGTGCTAGGCTCTTTGGGGGACAAAGCCTTGAATAAAACAGAGTAATAACAGCAAATTTCATCACCAGCATCTTGACAAACAATTCACATAATGAAGAAATACTGAATGAAAGAAGAAATATATTACTACATATATTTATTTTTAAAGTGTACAAAATTCACAAAATAAAATGAAAATCAATGAACCTACACAATTAGCAAGTTTTTAAAATATATTTTTCAAAATTTCCTTGACATTTCCAATATCAAGGAAAACTTAAACTTAATAAAATTAAAAATAAAATGTTCAGTGCTATTATAAATAATTGGTAAGGAAGTTATTAAAGAAATGTATTACAACAATGAAGTAACCACCACAACAATGAAAATTGAAAATCAAATATTATCTGATTTTTTTTTTTTTTTAAAGAGCTAGCTTCAAAAATAGTATGTTAACAGTGTCACTCCTGGATTGGGAACATCTTCTTGATTAAAGTTTTCTAGCTGCTGAAATGGCTTTTTCAAACTCTAGACTATTCTAGGAAATGGAAAGAGATAGTTATAAAGTAACTCGAAATAATTTTCTCTGACCCTTTTATCTTGAAATACTCCTATCACTTGTTTGAAGACTTGGAGGAGGTTTTGCTACATATTTTTTTCTGGGTCTGTACCATTGTATTACACGTGAATTGTAATTTTTGTCACAAAGAAAGCATTATGGTTCACTTTTGTCTTTTTGGTTTCGTAATATATAGATGGAAATTCTGAGCAGAGTTACTTGTATCAATTTCAACACTGTCACGTACCACTTCCACTTCTTGGAAAAAACCATTTGAGTGAGATAGACTTATTCTTAGAACAGAAGCTTTGCAATACCACTATATGCTTGCTTACTGTGACTTGTTAGAGCATAGACAAATGTCTAATTTATACACTCATTTTATCAATTTATTTATTTATTTTTGCTTAAACTGAGTAATTGAGTCATCGTCTGGATTTCAAAACATATGATTCATATTTCACAGTTCCTTAAGCTTTAAAACAAGGTTATTAGAAAAATAGTTGTATTGTCTAATGAAATTTAGCATGATATACTAATTTATAAGTTATAGCATTATACCATTTTACAAGATAGGGAAGACAATGCTCTTCATTTGCCAGCAACAATGTAACAGTTCCTATTTTACTTTGAGTAAAATTCTAAGACTTGGACTGGCACGCACGGTCTGCAACTGTTCCTATCTCTGGTTTCCTTTCCATTTTCACTACTTTCCCTTGCTTTCTCCAGACCAATTACACTGGTCTCATTAGAGTGATCTCAGTAGGCCAGGGATTGTGCATCATGTACTTCCTCCCTCATGCACTGTCATGGACATTTTTCCTCCTGAGAGTTGCATGTTCCATCACCTCACTCAAATCACTTTACTTAGTAAGGCTTTCATTCTATGTCCTACATATACTTAAATGAGGTCAAAACAGGAAGGTCAAGTGGAAGGCTATCAAACTGTTCCAGATGAGAGTCTTTGCTGGCTTGAACAAGGGTGTTGACTTCATAATGATAAAAATGTTTGTATCCATGAAATGTATTTATGAGAGAACTTAAAGGGTCTGCTAATGATAGACAATAAGTGGGCTGAGATAGAGACAGAGAAATCAAAGATCAGTCTAAAGAACATTAACAGAAAAGCAGGTTTATCCAGGGATTGAAAATCAACCCATTAATTTGGAATATATTAAGTGTGAGATGCCACATTAGACATATGTAAAAGAAAGCGGACCCAAGTTTATCTGATGGGATGGAGAGTTAAACAGGTTTTGTGTTTTCAGATTAATAGAACATAGAAAAAGAGAAGAAAAGAGTTTAAGAATGGATATATAGCTATACTCTGTAAAAGTTAAATGAAGACCAAGGCCAAGGGTGATGGGCAGAGGAAAGAGAATGCAGTCAAATGATTAGAGGTGCCTACTGGTTGTATGAAAAGAATTACATAATTTTGGTGTTAAAGTACACAAATGAGCTAACTTGAAATACATGAATTGGTGACCAGAGAGCAGAAACTTAAATCAAGATGTTGTAGGGTGTGCAATTACAGGTCAGGACAAATTAGAACATATGACCATGGAAAGTTTGCCAAGATCAGGAGGAAGAGGATAAATCATTGCAGAATAATTGTCAAAGAATTTAAGTAACCACAGTGGGTGGATTTACAAGGTGGTTATCAAAGACATCAGGGAAAGTGACAGCAGTGGTAGAGAAAAGGACAGCAAGCCAGATGCTAAATTCTTTAGTAGGAGATGGGTGGGACCTGAGAGAAGAAAAGATACTTGAAGAGTAGCCTAGGGAGGAAGGAACAAAGAGTTAGAAAATGGTATAGATGATGTCCTATGCTAAAAATAGATAGGCTTTTCAGGAGGAGAAAAAAAATGATCTGGATATGATAAAGAAGGGCAAAGCTTTCCATATATTTCCTTACCAGTGATACACAGGTTGTGGAGGAAGAACAGTAGCCACCTAAAGATCCTCAGATTTCAGTTAGAAAAAGAAGTACACAAAAGAGAATGTGTGGTATTGGAGAATTTGCTGCTAACAACAGGAGATCCAGAAGGCATAGCAAAAGAATACTGGATATTAAGAAGTGTTGGATGTTGTGCAGAGAATTAAGTTCAAGTATACAATGGAAAACTTAGAGGTTACACAATATTAAGTCAATCTTTATGCACAGAGGTCTACACTAACTTCTGTCATAATGTTCCATTACTTATTATTTACAGGGAAATTAATAAGTCCAGGACTAATGAAATGAAGGCCATACTGATGTGAACATACGTTCCCAAAATGAAGCAGTTAGGGGATTAAATTTCAAGATGACTTCTTTCAATTATAATTGACTTGAAAATATAAAATTATATTAACAGTAGCAGGCTACTATTGATGAGGAAATGTCAATAATATCCTAGATATTTTCCATTGTGATATAGTTTAAAACCAGTATCTGAAATGATAAAACTATGAATTATAATGGACTTTTTTCTACACTAAATTTCAGAATGATTTATTCAAAATAAGAATTTAGCCTTATAAATATGGCTGTTGATTTCAAGCAAAGAAAAACTCAGCAGTCATCTTTTGATATAATTAACTCTAAGAAATTAAGGTTTCCTATTAGTGGAGAGTTACTGAGTGACCAAGTGGAGGCTCTCCATTAATTAACAAATTCTGATTTAAATGTGTGATTGCTATTTTAAAACATACGTTTCAGACTTAATGTGAAAATGTAACTTTATTATATGTTGAAAGGAAATATGTTGACCTATGCATTTCTGTGTATACAATGTTCTATTTCAAAGTCACATTGCATGCTTAATTAGGTTTGCCTGTGACACAAACTGAAAACCCCAATTTTACCCACAGCTGACATGGTGAGACATCACGCAGACTAATGGAATGCTGAAACTGACTTTTAAAAAAAGTATGTTAATACATTGAATTGACACTTAAGCAGGGCAAGCAGGCTCTAATTGTAACTCAGTGAGGAGGAAAAAGGGAAATTAAAAAAGAAATAAGCTGTAAGAATAAAACAGAGCACCATTAGCCCATGAAATATCTTAGAATTTCAGTGGAAAAATAAAATTTAGAAAGCAAACACATTCATATCATAAAATTTCTGATTGTTTAAAAGATATAGTATTTATGTATATATTTTCCAATATCTAGTTTATGGTCTTTTACAAAGATGACTCTCAATAAATATTTGTTAAACAATTGATTTCAGAGTAGAAAAAATTGATGTAAGAGAAATACTCTATCTGGTTTTATTAACATTTATTTCCTGATTAAGGTTTCCTCACTTTATTCTGGTTGTTCAGAATGTGATTGTCTTTACCTATGGAAAATATTAGTGTCATTGCATTCAGCAAATATCCAAATAGATAAGTGTGTCTTCATACTTGTGAGTGTATGTGTGTGTGTGCGTGTGTGTGTGTGTATGATGGCAATATTAGGAGTGTGGTTCATGATAGTCTTCAAAGCCTTTATGTGGTATTATGTTAAAAATGCTTCCCACACTAGTATATAGGGAAGGATTCAGAATCCTGGGTGTCAGGTCACAATGCCCTTCCCTCACTACCTCTACACTTCCATCAGATAGGATGATGATTACCTCTATCAGGGATCCTAGAAAGCCTCACTGGAACTGTGGTCTGAAGTATCTTGGACATTTCTCATAAATGGAATGGGGTTCACAGAGACCTGCCACTTTAGCACTGCCTTTGGAGGAGCTTGCAATGGCTGTCCCCTGAGTTGTGTGAGCTCTGATAAGACCTTGCGTCTCCACCTTAAAGCCAAAGCTCACAGTCGGCCTACTATGATCTATGTTTGAGGCCATAATGGTTAACCACTTGTCGCCATTTACCCCAGATTCTGCAAGAACCCAGAACCTCTCAGGGCCTTCCTCACCATTTTAATCTTTTCCTCCAATCTTTTCTATACACATTTTTCATTTTGACTGTAATCTTTTCAGTGGCAGCTACTCTTTCTCCATTATCCCTCATATTTCAAGGGTTGGATCCGGTAGGTGTTCTTTTTCCTCATTGTGTCTTCAAAGGATCACTGTTACATCCTTTGTAAAAATCTCAGTTATTTGAGGATGATGCCATTAAACCATGCTACTCATATCTCTTCTGATTGCTTTCATAGTTGACCCTCCTGGGCATTCCCTCTAATTCTTTAATGTGTAACACCTGGTTTATTATATCTTTTTCTAACATAATTCCAGTCTTACTTGGTTATTTCAATATCTGCTGAGTTCACCCACTTAAAATCCTTGCTTTTTGGAGGAGGATACTGAGGAAGATCTCAATATTCATCCTAACTTTACAGCCTATTCCCACTGTAGTATTCCACAGGCTACCATCATGCATAATTCTTACCCTTCTTAATCTTAAATTCCTTAATATTAATTTTAAGTATTTCATATTCTGCTCAGAGCCTAATTTCTCTTTCCAGTTAACTCCCTCTAGCCCTTTTCTGACCCAACAATTCTCCATTCCTCATAATCCACTGACTCTACCAACACTTCAGTGTCTCCCAGCCCCTATCAGGTCATCCCTTTAATAATTACCTAAGTTATATTATTACACGGTCCATTTCCATACTCACTTCTTGCATATCCTCAAATCATTTGCCCCATTTCCCTCCTTTATTGTTACCTGGTCAAAATCCAATCCTTGTTTAATTCAACACTCAGGCTATTTTATGTGGGTCTAGGAATAACAACATGTGGTTTGAGGATGTTACACTTGACTATAAATTCATCTTCACTAATTCTTCATTTCAATTAGGATCTCTATTGATATGTATCAGTAATGTATTATATTTCCCTCCTACTCATCCATATAACCATTTCACACCTTCTTATCTCACCTTGCTTCCTACTTCACTTGAGGAATCAATCAGAGGACAGTTTCCAAATGATGACACACCACATATTCAAAGCACCTCTGTAAGTACAAATATTCTGCTTTGCCTGCTATTACAATTGATGTAACATACGCCATCCTATCAAAGCCCACCCCTTTGCTTGTGTACTGTATATCCCATCCTGTCTTGCCTAATATTTTAAAATTACCTACTTGAATGTTCTTTAGCTGCCACTCTATTACTTATATTGCTGATACTCTTCACCGGGAAAACCCAATTCTTTCATTCTATTCACTTCTAAACTGAGTCTAATCAATATTTCCCCCCTTCTTTTTCTCCTCCTTTTTTTGTTTTGTTTTGTTTTGGTATCCCATGTAGGGAATGAATTTTTCTCATTATTCTGTCAAAATGTTCCTTCAAAAACTAAAAATAAACAAAAAACAACTACAAAGCAGCAACAGAAGATTGATTGTCTCCTCTTGCTAATTCCATAGATCAATTTTCACTTACCTCTAACTAGATCTAACCACATACTTTGAAAAGTATTATAAAAGTATAATATAAATATAAAAAGTATATATATATATAAATAAAAGTATATATAAATATATAAAAGTAAAATATTTTGAAAAAATATTTTAAGAATATTTTAAGAATTTTAAGACAATGTCTACCATTGGTAGACAATTAGTAGACATTGTCTTAAAATTCTTAAAATATTGTCTACCATTGGTAGACAATTGGTAGACATTGTCTTAAAATTCTTAAAATATTCTTAAAATATTTTACAGTTTCTGTCATACCTTTTGTATTTTTTCACCTCAATTCACTGACTCCTGCATTTTAGCTTCATATTCCATTCCTTTAACTCTTGGGTCCACAGTCTCTGTCTGCAAGCTTCTCACTTCCCTGTCAAGGCTCATTGTAAACTAATCTCATTCAGTTTCCTGGGTTTAAATACCATCTCTTTGAGGCTAGCTTTCAAATGCATATATGTAGCCTAGACCTCTTCTGTAAAGTAAAAACTAGCATACCAGAAAGCTTACCTTAACATCTTCACGTGGCTTATGATACATCTCAGCTAATACATGGAACACTGATTTCTTGATTTTTACCCCCCTCAATCATGCTTTCCTTCTTGTAGACTTCTCCAGTTTAGAAAATTCTATTCCTAACCTTTCGATGGAGTAAATAACCTTAGGATTATGCCTGACCTCTTTTTATCCAGCCCTTCAGAAAAATACTGAACCTTCTTTAGTGCTATATTCCAAATTGCGATCCTTAATTACCATCATCACTTGTCACCTTAGTGGTGGTGTCAGTCATCACTATCTCTAGGCTGTTTTATAGTAGTAGCCTCTTTGTCGTTCTCACTACTTCTTTCCTTGGGATCACACGGTCAGTAGTCTAGTCTACAAAAGTGAGTCAGTGCTTCTTTAAAACAGTATCTATCTACTAAAATATAAACTTATTAAGAGGATGCTAGTTTGCCTGTTTTTCTTTTCTTCTTCCTACTGCAGTAGAAGAGTTTCTTTTAGTAGGAAAGCTTACGGAACAGCAGGCACTCAATAAATAGTTATTAAATAAGTGAATGAATGAGTCATTTCATTTCACATCCAGAGGAAAGACCTTCCATCTCAGTGGAATCCAAAGTATTTATTATAAGCAAATTAAATAATGACTTAAATAGTTTTTTAAGGAAATGTTCTCTATGTGTTACATTGGAAAGGGTTCCAGATATAGAAATGATTAAAACACAGATATTCTCTTGAATATGGTATAGAAGAATGGACTTTTCTTTCTTTTTTTTTTTTTTTTGATCTTATTTATGTATTTATCTGAGAGAGACATAGAGACAGAGAAGAGCAGGGAGCAGAGGGAGAGGGAGAAGCAGGTTCCCTGCTGGGCAGTGAGACCAACTTGGGGCTCCATTCCCGAACCCTGAGATCATGACCTGAGCTCAAGGCAGACACTTAACTGACTGAGCCCCCCTGGCGCCCAAGAATAGACTTTTCGCAGTAATTCAAAATTATAGTCGATGAAATAGTCAACTGTGTTATAAGAATATTTTTTTTAGTAGGAAATAATTAAAAAATAAACTATGAATAGTAAAAAAGTTAACTATTTAAAATCTGTGATCGAATGGAATTTGGTTTACCCAGATTTTGGCTTTTTAAAATCTTTTCAGTCCTACACTTATTGGTATTTTTTTGGCTGTATCCCTTTGCTAGATTTTCTTACAGTGACAAGATGGCCTCCTATACCTCAGCTACATGCTTCAAGAAAATAATGTCAGTGTCACTATAGAAATTGACTGTTTCACATTCCTTTAAAATCTCCAGGAGGAGGTTTAGTTTCACCCAAGTGCAGACTTTTTGGCAAATGGTTATTTAAATTATCAAAGGGCAAAAAACATGTCAAACTTATTTTAAAACAATTCATTCCCTGTGGCTAACAAAAAAGGGTTTTAAAAAACCTCTCTTTTATTCAATTTGTAGACAGAGGGCAATGATAATAGAGAAGAATGGGAGACAATTCTCTGGTTTCTGTTCTTCCATTTCTGTGTCAAGTCCTGGCGGTTCCCATACCATAATATTCACTCCCAACGAACTTCTTGTCCAGACAGTGCTGACTAGAAAGGTTATGCCACTCTTCTGGTCCTATACCAGAGGAGCTTCTGAGTCTTCGTATAGTTTAAAGTCAAGAAATTCAAAACTCATGTGCATGCAGCTTTCTCTTGTTATCACACTGTAATTATATTAAGAGTCACTGCTGCCTCCTAAAGGGTAGATTAGGATCTGCCTCTCAGGAGCCCACAGATAGGTAGACATCCAATCTGTCTTAATCTCTGAGATCTCACCCCCTTTTACCCCCTCCAAACACACTTCTGTCTCCTGTTTCCCTAAGCAAAATCCTCTCTATTGTTTCATAGTTTGCAATTCATTATTTTGTTATGTTAGTCACCATACAATACATCATTAGTTTTGATGTAGTGTTCCAAGATTCATGGTTTACATGTAATACCCAGCGCTCCATGCAATATGTGCCTCTCTTAATACCCACTACGCCTACCCATCCCCCAGCCCCTTTCCTCTAAAAACCTGTTTGTTTCTTGGAGTCCACAGTCTCTAATGGGTTGTCTCCCCCTCTGATTTCCACCCCTACCTTCACTTTTCCTTGACTTCTATCTGGGTCCTACTACTGTGCTGCACAATCAGCAGGTCAGAGGTGAGAAAAGAATAAGGTCAGATATTTATTTCCCCTACTTCGCCACCACTAGCATGTAGGTTGGTAGTAACTGTTTATTGACATAAGTTCATAATTCATGTCAGAATGTTCTGTCCTACACTTCCCTCTCACTTCTACTAACTGCAATCTTAGCTTTCCCTCTCAATAGTATGGAAAGGAAATAGCTCCCCACTGTTTCTAAACTCAGGATGATTAATCAAACATTGTTGGTTTCCCTTAGTCCTTCTCAAATCCTTTAGTTTTTTCATTCACTATTTCTAGATTACTCTGAGTGAAACATTCCTTTTTGGGCAAAGCCATAGCTGATTTCAAGTATTCAGAGAAACTCCTCAAGCATTCTTCTAAATAATTACTTTCATTTTCTGCCATCACTGTATTCCACAATCTATACTTTATTTTAAAAATTTTAGCCAAGGGGCACCAGGGTGACTCAGTCATTTAAGTGTCTGTCCGCAGTTCAGGTTATGATCCCAGGGTCCTGAGATCACCCAACGTCAGGGAATCTGATTCTCCCTCTCCCTTTGCCCCTTCGTCTCACTTTTTTTCTCAAACAAAAAAATAAAATCTTAAAAAAAAAAACTTTAGCCACCCAAAATAAATAAATTATGAAAATTTTAGCCAAAGTATTAATACCTCAATCAAAAATTCCTCAGTAATTTCAGAAAATTACCAAAATTAAGTTCTACCTATCTGATAACACCAAGACATCAATTATCCATTTTCTTTTTCCAAAAAATTCTACTAGCATTCAGCTTGTTCCCAGTAATGCCATTTATGATGGCTCAATACCATTACTTATTGCTCTTAAAAATAACATATTTTTATGCTAAGTTCATAGACACCTAAAGGTTTCAATAGTCTAGGTGTTAAGGGAAATGCTAGTTTATAAACAGTGGTAAAACTTAACTCGTTTCTGACACTGTTGCTGTGGTCACTTAGGTACCAAATTAAATTCTCATAACTAATGATTTACACTATTTCTTTTTTTTAATTTTTTATTTTTTATAAACATATATTTTTATCACCAGAGGTACAGGTCTGTGAATCACCAGGTTTACACACTTCACAGCACTCACCAAAGCACATACCCTCCCCAATGTCCATAATCCCACCCCCCTCTCCCAAACCCCCTCCCCCCAGCAACCCTCAGTTTGTTTTGTGAGATTAAGAGTCACTTATGGTTTGTCTCCCTCCCAATCCCATCTTGTTTCATTGATTCTTCTCCTACCCACTTAAGCCCCCATGTTGCATCACCACTTCCTCATATCAGGGAGATCATATGATAGTTGTCTTTCTCTGCTTGACTTATTTCGCTAAGCATGATACGCTCTAGTTCCATCCATGTTGTCGCAAATGGCAAGATTTCATTTCTTTTGATGGCTGCATAGTATTCCATTGTGTATATATACCACATCTTCTTGATTTACACTATTTCTCAAGGAAGTAATTTTGTTTCAGTTCCTCTCCCATTTCATCATAGGAGTTTAGATCCAGTCCATATATTTAAATAGAGAAATTGATACCATCATCAGTATTCTATTCTCTTCACTTAATTTTACCTCTTCTCAACCCCACTTTTCTTTTTTTCCCCCAAATTCAGAATATAAGAGCAAAAGCTTGGGTTGAAGTGTATGGATGTAGGAGGGAACTAAATGTAGGAGGATTTCTGCATCAATGCTATTTGAGCTTAGCTCATCTTAACCAGTAACTCTTAAGTATGGTCTCCAGAACAGCAACATCAGTATCACTTGAGAATTTGTTAGAAATGCACATTTGTGGAATCCCTACCCCAGACTGATTGAATTAGAACTATAGGGGTGGGAAATAGCTGTTTGTGTTTTAAACACCTCTTCAGGAGATTCTAAAACAGCTAAAGTCCATTGCAGCCAAAGTGTGAGAATCATCGATCTAGAAAAAAACACACTTTTTAAGATAGCAAAACACAGATTTTTTAAAAACTTTTTAAAAAGGTATTTAAATTGAAGGGCTTTCATTTTTCTCTTTATTTTCAGTCATTCCCTTAATTTCCTTTGGGACAAGAAAAAGAGACTCCAAGACTAATTTTTTTTGTTTGTTTTTTGGTTACCTTTTCAACTTCATACTTTGTTAATTTATATTGATTATGTCTCTATGATTTCATGTGAGTCAGAGGTGGAAATGATTTTTACTGTCAGGGATGAGTTTAATGGGTGGGAATATGGGTGCTGGAAATTCTGCTCCTGTGTTCCACATCTGTATGATATCATTGATTTCTGAGGCTTAGGTTTTCACTCATCATTCAAATTGGACTTTGTTATTTCTGCCTTGTTGAGGCAGTTCTGTGTTTACTCTCTTTTCACTTTCCTTTTATTTTACCTTCTGTTAATCAATGGTCTAATTTAACCAGAGGAGGGTACCATGTTTTTAGTTCAGTAGATTGGAGATGAGCACAATGATTGCCAAATTCTTGAACAATGTGGTCATTTCAACAATTAGAACACATGTAGTGGAGTTCACGTTTATTTTGTAAGTTTAATTCAAACTTGTCACACTAGCTTACCTATGTGACATATTCCATCCATCCTAGAGAAACCTAACTGGAATTTTTACAACATCCATCCAATCTAGCACAAGCTTAACAAAGCATTCTAGGTTGAACGTCATCATTTTAAAATTAAATCTATTAATTAATAACATAACAATCAACAGGGAGTTGGCAGTAATGCCTCTGGTTATATAGTTTTCCTGTTGATAATGAAATTTAAAACAAAGCCTTCCACACCATCAGAATAATGCTAAAAATAAGGGCCAATAAAATCATCATACTTAATAAAAATAAAATAAATATGTATGTGAATATATATTTATATATTTACACAATGCTATCTATATTTTTAAATGTTGATCATTTTTCTATGTATATTTACAAATATATTTGCACTATAAGGCTCAGAACTAGAAGTTATAAATTAAAAAGTCAGTATTTTTAAAGGGATAGCAATTTAATTTATTGATAAATTAATATAAGATTGAATGCATATACAGATTTGCCTGGACTGGTTAGAACTTCCAAAATATTGTTGTAATGAAGAAGCTTCTCCTCATTTTCTTTTGAAAATGTCACATTTTAAAAGCTTAGTGTGTTTTTAAACTTAGAAATTAATTTCCTTTTGAAAGTGATAAAAATACTGTCCTTGGTACATCTGTGATATGTATGCATATTCTGTTTCTTTTCAGTATATTCAAGGCTTTCCTGTACCACAGCTAATAATTTTTGGCTTTTATGAATATTCTAACATTTTGAGGCTGTTTACTGCCCTTCAGTAATGCCCAACAGAACTTACTTTAAGCAGCCAGATAAAAGTCAAGCAAGTGTGAAGAGTACAAATTGTACTTCCTAATGGTGTGAGTAACTATCTATAAAGCTATTTGAAATGGACTAAAATTATAGGCCCAGATAACTAGGTCACTTCTGTCATTTACAAATGGGTAACTTTTAGCAAATCCTTATTTAAATAAAGCAGTATTTCCTAAAATCCTGCCTAAAGACTCTAAAAAAACTGTCAACTGAGGTCTGCAAATTGAAGCAAGAGACGGTTTACTCTATACTCTCAAAAGATAATAATAACATTTTCTATGTATAGTAGACATACTTACATTTATCTCTTCTTTATAAACCTTTAATTATTATTGTTATCCTAAATATCTCCATTATGAAACAAAATACGTTTTACAACTCTTTGTCCAAATTATGCCTGAGGATTTCTTAGTTGTTTTTTTTTTTTTAAACTCAAACACATTAAATGTTTCTACTTCAATTTGAAGTAGAATATTAGATGCCGTTGAATAAAATTTAAGCTTAAAACAGAACATCCTTTTATTTTTGTCCACATGGCTTTAAAACTCATGTATTATTTGTTTAAAAATAGGAAAGTAATTAATTATACCTGCAATGATACTCCTTCTCATATTTCGTACATGCAGTATTATTCTTGCAAGGAAATGACTCACGTGGTATTTGAAGTTGTGTCTTACAAAGCTTGACTGTAAATATTGCTGAACAGATGTACGTAGTACTCTAAGAAAGATCAGAAAGTATTTTTTACAAAAGTTTTTGGATACGTCAAAAGTAATAAAAAGATTCTTACTTGTAGAGGTATGGAAACTATTTTTATAAGCATGTAGAAATTCCCTGTACAACACTGTGAAAGAATCTGTTTTCCAAATTATCACAATGTCCCCATCTCACACACTTTTCCTACCACCTGAATTCAATACTCCTCTGAGAATTAGGAACTATCCTTCCCACCACCTTGAATGTAAAAAGCAGGCTGTGACTATGGAGAAAGGGATGCTCTGTGATTTTCGAAGCCCTGTTTAAAAGGCCATATAATGTCTGCCTAATTATCTTGGGATGCCTGCTTTCAGAACCCAGCCACAATGATGTGAGGAAGCGTAGGCCTTAAAGAGAAGTTATATTTAGTGTTCTGGATTGATAATTCCAGTTGATGGCCCAGCTGATAGCCAGTATCAACCATAAGACATGTGAATTAGGAAGACTTTAAGATATTAATATAAATTTTTAATACAAATGAAAAATGAATCTTACTAAAATAAAAAGATAGTAAGTTGTGGAAACTTTTACATTATTTCCTAATCTTATTTATGTAAATGTTAAATTCAAATGTCAAAATTTAAAAATGTCTAAGAAAATTAAAAATAATTAAAAATAAAATTTTTACAAAATTACATTGTTCATAAGGAGAAATTTCAGCAGAAGAACAAAAAATGAAACTGAAGTTTGTTTGTAATTGGGGTTTGTATTTAAAATAGGAAAACATGAAAATCAACAAATGAAGCATCTTTTCTGATATTTCTGATTTTGAAATTTTTAATACGTTAATGAAAACTTGAATTATATTTGTACTTTTCAGATAGTATGGCGATAGTAAATATATATAAATCACTTTCTTAGATTCAGACTTACATTTGGAATATGAGTGTTGTCTGCATCATTCTGACATAGCTTTGATGAACATTTGTACACATCAGTTTCACAGTTTCCATCAAAAAATCCTTCTGGGCATTCACAAATGTAAGCAGAGCTTTTATTTTGGCAAATACTCCCTTTCCAACAAGACTGAGAAATATAACATTCCATTGACTCCTCACAGGACGCACCTTAAAGGATCACACACACAAAGAACATATGAACATAGAATAGCAAAACTCATTACAGAGGTCTCCAGAATTTATTTAAAAAAAAAAAAAAGATTTAGCATGGTATAATTTATGTATCATAAAATTTACCCATTACAAGTCTATAATTCTGTAACCTTTGCAAATGTGTAGAGAGATCTGACCATCAGCACTATTCAATTTTAACATATTTCCATTAGCCAAAGAAGAGCTCTTTTAATTGTCACTCTTTGTGTCCAGCCACAGGCACCATTAATTTTTCTGTCTCTATATATTTGCTTTCTTTGTGCATTTCATATAAATGGAATGGTACAATATGTTGTCTCTTGTGTTTGGTTTCTTTCGCTTGAGATAAAGTTCTTAAGAATTTGTCATGTTGTATCTTGTATCAGTATGTTACATGTAATTCACTATGTATACATTTTGTCTATTCCTTTATCATTTGGTAAACATTTGGGTTGTTTCCACTTTTTAACATTTTTTTACTGAGCCATAAATGACATATAACATTATAGTACTTTTTTTTTAAATTTGGTAGAATTCCCCTCTGAAGCCAACATTACATTGTTTTTAGTTTTTTGTTTTTTAAAGATTTTATTTATTTGCCAGAGAGAGAGAAAGAGAGAGAGAGAGAGCAAGAGAGTACCAGCACAGGCAGACAGAGTAGCAGCAGAGGCAGAGGGAGAAGCAGGCTCCCCACCGAGCAAAGAGCCCAATGTGGGACTTGATTCCAGGATGCTAGGATCATGACCTGAGCCAAAGCCAGCGGCTTAACCAACTGAGCCACCCAGGCATCCCCAACATCACATTAGTTTTAAGTGTACAACATAATTATATATGTGTGTATGTGTGTGTGTGTGTGTGGTGTGTGTGTATGACGATCACCACTATAAGTCTAGTTAACATTCATAACCACACATAGTTACAATTTTTTCTTGTGATGAGAACTTTTCAGATCTACTCTCTTGGAAACTAACTTTTATGAAATGAATTCATGCACAAGTATTTGGGTGGATATATACTTTCATATCTCTTATAAAAATTTCTTTGTGAAGTGTATGGTAAATAGCTGAGTAACTTTTTAAGAAACTGCCAAACTGTTTTACAAAGCGGCTATGCCATTTTACATTCACATTAGCAGTGTACAAGATATCCTGCCTCTACCCATTCTTGCCAACATTTGATATTGCCTATCTTCTTTATTATAGCTGTTCTAGGGGTGTGAAATCATATCATCTGTGGTTTCAATTTGCATTTCTATGAGTAACAATTTTGAGTACCTCCTCCTTATTTATTTGTATAAACATTTGTATATCTTCTCTAATGCCATTTCTTTTGGTACATGTAGACTGTAAACATTGTATTATTTATTTTCTTAATATTGAGCAACAAGTGATTTTTGTATATTCTGAATACAATTTTATCATGAAAAACATGACCACAAATACTTTGTCCTTTTCTTGCTGGGACTTTTCATGTTCTTAGTTAGTGACTTTTTTTTTTTTTAAGATTTTATTTATTTATTTGACAGACAGATCACAAGTAGGCAGAGAGGCAGGCAGAGAGAGAGAGGAGGAAGCAGGCTCCCTGCTGAGCAGAGAGCCCGAAGTGGGGCTCGCTTGATCCCAGGACCCTGGGATCATGACCTGAGCTGAAGGCAGAGGCTTTAACCCACTGAGCCACCCAGGCGCCCCTTAGTGACTTTTTGACAGGAAAGTTTACAAGTTACACATATTTTTTAGTTTCATTAAATACAACTTGTAATGTTTTCTTTAATAGATTATGCTTTTAGTGTCACATAAGAACTTTTTGTCATAAAGGTAATACAAATTTTCTCTCTTTTTTTTTTCAGACGTTTATGATTTTAGTTCTCAGATTTAGAACTCTGATCAGTTTGAGTTTTTTTTTTTAATTTTTTGTGTTTTGTTCTAATATGGTGTGAGACAATGAGTTATTTCATATATATTTTTATTTTAAATTAATTAATGTTGAAATATAATTGCTCCAGTAATTTTTTTAGAGATTGCCCTTTGTCCATTTAATTGCCTTTTTTACTACTTTGAAAATCAACTGGCCATAAACATAACAGTTTTTTTCTGATTCTCATTTCTGTCCCACTGGCATATATACTTATCTATATGTAGTAAAACACACTATCTACATAAATGGAGTTTGATAGCAAGTTTTGAAATTAGGCAGTCATCCAATTTTTTTTCTTTTTTTGTTGTAGTTGGTTTTTGTTTTTGCACTTCCACATAAAATTTTGTATAAATTTGTCAATTTCTACACAAAAGCCTGGTGGAAAAGTGATAAATATTTTAATGAGTCAATGGATAAAATTGGGAATAATTGTCATATTAACAATATGAAGTTCCAATCAATGAATATGAAGTATCTCTTCATTAGTTTAGGTTTTCTTTCATCTTTCTCAGCAAAGTTGTGGAGTTTTCAGTTAAAGTCTTGCGTTTAATTAACTAAATTTGTATCAAAGCATTTATTCTTTTGATATTATTGTAAAGGAAATATCTTATTTTGATTTTATAGATTTTGTTGCTAGTATATAGAAATGCAATTAACTTTAGTATGTTATCTTGTATTCTGCAAACTTGATTAATTAGTCCGGTAGTCTTTTTTTTTTTTTTTTTTTTTTGATTCCTTAGGATTTTCTACATATGAGATATTGTCACATGTTAATCAAGATAGTTTTACTTCTTTCTTTTCAACCTGTATATTCTTTTGTCTCCCCATCAAACAATCTGGGACATCCTGTACAATGTTAACTACAAAGGATGAAAGAGGACATCACTTTTGTTTTCATTCTAAAAGGAAAATTTGTCAGCTTGACATTATCAGTATGATATTAACTGGACAATTGTCATAAATATTTTTTATCAAGTTGAGAGAGATTTTTTTTAATTTGTTTAAGTTTTTATAATAAATGTGTGTTACATTTTTTCAAATGTTTTTTCTATCTATTGAGAGTACTGTATGGTTTGTTCCTTTTTTTTTTTTTTAGTAACATAGTATCAAATTTATTCATCTCTCAGATGTTAAACTAATTTTGCCTTCTGGGGAAAAACTGCATTTTGTCAGAGCACAAAAAATAGTTTTATATGTTGCTGGATTGGATGTACTCTTATTTTATTGAGGATATTCAATTTATATTCATAAATGATACTCGTTTTTAGTTTTCTTGTCTTGTGCTGTCTTTTCCTGGTTTTAGTATGAGAATAACACCAGCATCATAAAATGAATTAAAAAGTATTCATTTTACTTCTTTTCCTCCTTTTCTCTGTGAATGGTTTGTAAGGACTTGTACTAATACCTTCCTTATTTGCTAGGTCTATACAGGTTTTCTATTTCTTCTTGAGACATTTTTAGTAATTTGTGTCTTTCTAAAATTGTCTATTTAGTTTAGTAGTCTAATATGTTTGTATAATGGTGTTCACAGTATTTCCTTATGATCCATTCATTTTGAATGATCACTAATAATGTGCCCACTTTAAACACTGGTTTTATCAATGTGTGCCTCCCCTTATTTTTTCTCAGTTACTCCAACTGAGGATATATTCATTTTATTTTTCTAAAATATCAAAGTTTGGTTTCATTGATTATTCTCACAAGTTTTAGTGATTTTTCCATTAATCATTTCCTTTCTTTTGTCTGTTTGTGGTGCAATTTATGTTCTTTTTCTAGTTAGTTAAGGTAGAAGCTGAGAATATTGATTTGAGACCATTTTTTTTTCATTTTTAAAGATTTTATTTATTTATTTGAGAGAGGGAGATGGAGAGAGAGAGAACAAGCCATGGAGAGGCAGAGGGAGAGGAAGAAGCGACCTCCCCACTGAGCAGGGAGCCCAGTGTGGGGCTTAATCCCAGGACCCTGAGATCATGACCTGAGTCAAAGACAGATGCTTAAACACTGAGACACCCAGACATCCCTCAAGATTTTTTCTTTTTTAAAGTAGGAATTTAGAACTATGTATTTCCTTATAATCATTGTTTTAGCTACATTTAATAAGTTTTGATATGTGTGTATATGTGTGTGTGATTTCTTCTTTGAACAGTTTATTTTAAAAATTTGTTTAGTTTCCAAATATTTTGAGATTTCCCTGAAGTTTCTGCTGTTGATTTCTAATTTAATTCTCTTTAAGGTTTGTAAACACATATTGTCTGAATTTTATTTTATTTTTTCTTCTGTTTAGTTGTTTTAATGAATACAAATCAGAGGTTTAATTTTAAAAATATATTTTTACAATGTTGTGCAACCATCCCCACTACATAATTCCAAAATATTTCAATCACCTCAACAAGAAACCCCATGATTATTGATAATTTTCAGCTGCCCTTTCCTCAATGTCTTTGCACCCACTAATCTCATTTTTGTTTCTATGGATTTGCCTTTTCTGGCCTGAATTTTAAGTCTTTCAGATTTATTGAAACTTATTTTATGGCTATGTTCATTTGTTTATATATTGGCTACCAATAGCAAAGTTAAGCAAGTTCATGTTTGGTACTTGCCACAACATTAGAATGAGTGTCTCCGTAAAGTCTATGCCCTGGAATAGTCACTTATCTCCTTCTTGTCCCCACACTGATAAAATCATGTGAATAGAATTAATAAAGTAATGGATGTTATTAAGGCCTAGAAGTTGCACTGCAGCTTTTATCAGACCTGGATCATTAGGTGTTTCACTGCATAGTTGAGAAAATTTTGTAAGATTGGATTCAATCTGTTGTCATAAGGCACATTATAGTGGCAATAAAAAGTAACTACAGTAGTGCCTTAACAGTTTTTGCTATATCTGTTAATTCCTAGATTTAAAAAAATTTACTTTTTTATTCTTGTGAGCCTGAACAGGGCTTTGGGTTATTCACATATGTTAGAGCTGAATGGAGAAGTATCTGACTTTCTGTTAAAAATTGCACAGGTGGCCCCCAGAAATTATCCATAATTTTTTTTTTAAGATTTTTTTTTATTTGACCTAGAGAGAGATCACAAATAGGCAGAGAAGCAGGCAGGTGCAGGGGGTAGGGGAAGCAGGCTCCCTGCTGAGCAGAGAGCCTGATGCAGGCTTGATCCCAGGACCCTGAGATCATGATCTGAGCCAAAGGCAGAGGCTTAACCTACTGAGCCACCCAGGCAACCCTCCACAGAAGATTTTTAAAAGTGTTTGTTTTCCAGGTTCATAAATCTTATCAACCAATTCACTATATACTCCAAAGCTAACAAGCATGTATCATGTTCATTAGAAAAAAAATATTTATATCAAACCCATTCATTATTATGTGAATAGGAACATCAAGAAACATTTAGTTATGAAAAATTAAATTACTTAGCAACAGTATGAAAGACAAAAAAAATCCCACTTAAATGACATGTTGCTAATTCATTTGAAGTTTGGGTTGTGAATTAAATTCTAAAATATAACAACATAAAGATAGTATGAAATGTTGAGTGACCACACCATTGACATTATTATATTAAAATAAAGCAACTTTTAATTTCAGGAAATCAGTACATAAATAATTATTTTGCTCACACAAAGAAATGAATATTTATTTCTCAACATTCTATATTAACATCATATTCTTCTATTCAATAATTAAATATAGGGAATGACAATTATATTTAAGACATAAATATTAGCATCATGGTAGGAAATTTTGTGCATGATATTGTCTTATATGTATGTAATCTTAGCATTTCATATAGAATAAGCATCCATATTTTTTTTTATAAATTCGTGAAGACAAAGCTGCGATTTACAAAGAGCCATAATCGTCCAGTTTGTATTTGCATTTTCTTCTAAATTAAACAAATTTTTCTAGAGATTAAGCAACTTTCTACATGTCACATAATTGCTTAAATAATGACAAATTAGTAATAAAATTTTGTGCATTCCACCTAATCCCATTATAACTCTATGTTCTTTCACAACACTAGATTAGTTCTGTAAAAAAAAAAAAGGTAAAAGACTCAAATATAAATTTATTTTAACATTAGTCCAATATTACAACTCTACTGTACAACATTGTGTTGTCCAACATTATATGTGGAATATTTAAAAAGATACAAAAATAATTATTTACTTGGCTTCTTCTACAAACAAAATTATATAGTCTAAACACGAATCCTTTGTCATGTATGCAGTTTGCAAGTCTGTTGTTTATCTTTTCATCCTCTTAATGGGGAATTTCTAGATAAAAATTTTTGATGACTTTGACTTTATTTATTTATGCATTTATTATTTTTTCATGGATTGTGTTTTGGCATCATGTCTAAGAATTCTCCTTCAGTCACTATGTTCTGAATGTTTTCTGCTATAAAACAGTTGTCAAAACAACTAGGCTTATTTTTGTTAATAATGTCATAGTATATGACATAGCATATGAAAAGTAGCAAGTTAAGAATATAAGAAGATATAATGCATGGGTAATTAAGAAATATAAAGAATATTAATTACGTGTGATTGTGTTGGTGGTGGTGTTCTTTAAATAGAAAGTGGTTGCTTCTAAGACATTAAAGTTGCAGCCCAAACTGTGATTTCCTAAACACTAATCAAACTGTACTTAAGAAGCTTCACATATGCTATTATTCAAAAGAGAACGGCAAGATTCAGGGAAATGTACTCTTTCTTGTGATCTGATATATTGCCCTTCATGGATGTTTTGTGCAAAATAGATCATGAAGAAGGGAGATGATTTCTCAGAAAGGAATGGATTTTGGAAATGTCATTCATCATAGATTAGTACTGTAAAAAAAAGTCAAGATTCACAAGGATGAAAAGAGGCTCTTCCCTTGGCCTCAGGAACTTGAGGTCTGGATTCTAATAAAGGAGATATATTTAGGCTCTCTTGTTGAGCAGAGATTTAAGTGTTCCCCTAAGAGCAGGTCCTGACCTCATGGCCAACTGGGAATTTGTATGAGCCAGTCTAAATGTTGTCCAACTCATCTAGTGTCTAAGCATACATTTCCTGACTTAACTTCTCTTTATTATCCTTTCAGTAATGCCATATTATGTATGTGATGGTGTGGATTTAGCATTGCTATGGATAATTAAAAATAAATTTTTGCACATACTTGGTGCAAAGTAGCATGGGATAGTAGCAAAGAATCACAGCGGCCAGAAATCATCAACCAATCAACCAAATAGTGGAGAAAGACTCAGCAGCCTGGTAGCTGATACCTCACTAATGACAATCAGATTGATTTATGTAACACTGGCAGAGAGAGTAAAGCTTATCAATTCTTCCAAAGGCTATCTGAACTTCTTACCCACCCATATATGTTCTAGACAATGTAATCTTTTTAGAAATTCTGGGCATCTAGCCCAAGCCAAAGCCTTTAAGCACTAATATACTTCCTTCCATCACTCACCTTCATGCACTGGCAACCTGGAGGTCACATGTTCTAGTTGGTATATCTAAAACATTTCATTAGACTGGATTACTGAGTTGCTACTTGGAAAAGGTTTACCCTGCAGAGGCACCAGGTATACAATAACCTCATTGTGAAAAAAAAAAAAAAAAAAAAAAAAACCTGGTTTAAGGAGTATTACTTAATTCAACATGACCCAGCCTAATATGATCATTACAAAATATTTTAAATATTTTATTAAATTGGGTTCTGCTATAGCAAGAACTTAAAATTTATGGCATAAGTTTAATGAGTGGTGAGCAGCGAGGAAATGTGAAAGGGTGAAAAGATAATAATCCACATTATAAAGTATCACCTGATGTAACGTGAGAGAAACTTGAATGCATGCTAATTTAATAAGTAGAGCAGGGGCGCCTGGGTGGCTCAGTGGGTTAAGCCGCTGCCTTCGGCTCAGGTCATGGTCTCAGGGTCCTGGGATTGAGTCCCGCATCGGCCTCTCTGCCCATCGGGCTCTCTGCTCAGCCTGCTTCCTCCTCTCTCTCTGCCTGCCTCTCTGCCTACTTGTGATCTCTGTCAAATAAATATATAAAACCTGGTGATTCACAGACCTGTACCCCTGGGGATAAAAATATATGTTTATAAAAAATAAAAAATTAAAAAAAAAAAGAATAAGAAAATCTTTAAAAAAAAATAAAAATAAGTAGAGCAGAAGAGGTTGAAAAAAAAAAGCAAAATTAGTAGAATGTTTTCGTTGTTATTTACTGGTTATGGCAAGAAAAATACAAAAGTAGATGTACTAGGGACTATTTGCAAACACAAATATGAGAATTGGTGTACTGGGAATATTAGGGTCCAATATTGGGAATGAAAATTAAGAATGACCATTTATAGGTATGGATTAGTGTGGCCTAGAGTATTATAGGTTCTATTTCTATTTCTTCATTCTATTAAAGTGTTTGTGTAAGTCACCATGTGAAAATAAACCATTTTATATCAAAATATGGGGCATTTAAAAAAATGTTCCATGTAAAAACAATTACTGGAGTGTAAATGCAAGTGTAGGCAACACATCTTTCCGTCTTACACTTATTAAAACTCTGAGGCACATGTTCATTGTAAGCTGATGATGAATTTGAAGAGAATGTTACATTTTGCTTTTGTTATGTTTTATACAAGCAGCCACATAAAGCACAAATCATGCAGAAACTTTAAGGAAGTATGATATATATCTAAAAAAAATAGCCTACTTAGTAGGAGCAACTTAGCAATCTGAATTTAATCCAAATATAAACTCCATTCAGGTGGGTAATTTTGTCTGTTAACTGACTTCACAAGCAAATAAAATAGTGCTTATTTTTGTTCACTTTAGAATTTCTCCTCTAAGTGTTAGTAAATGCAGACTCTTGTATAGGAATTAATATTTCTGATCATAAAGGAGGGTCATGGGGATAGCTAGGTGGATATACTGACACCTGATTTTCCCAAGATGAGATTACCTCCTGTCTTCTGGCGGCTTTAATTCCACAAAACTCTGACTAGCATTACCATTGACTGTGCTTACTTTAGGATTTTCTTTTGTCCAAATGCTCACTTCTGAGAGCTATTTTTGGTTCCTTTTTAAAATCTTTCTTTTTCTCCTCTAAGTCCTCCTTGCATAGAATTAGCCTATGCCTGTATTTTCTCTGATTTTCCTTATAGATTTCTTGTCTACACTAAGATTTTTTTCTGAAATAGTTATCCCAACTGTTCCTACTGGTGTTTTTAAATTAATTTTCTTAAAGATTGTCTAGTGACCCAGTCTTACAAGTTTGACTCTGATCTTGGAATATCTCCAAGATTTCAAAATAGGCAGAGCTACTCTTTCCGCTGCCAAAGTATGTTATAGTGAAATGTTTCAACCCATGTTTTTTTCTGTCTTGGCTTTTTAATCTATCGGATACAATCACCTCTCAATTTTCCCAGGATTCCTGAAAAAAAGAGTCTGATAATAGTCTCCATTTTACTCCCCAGCAATACCATCGTTGTTCATTTTAAGCAAATGCTTAATGGAAAGATAAATATATAAATACTACACTCCTAAATTAATCAGACTTTTCTTACTTAAACATGCTCTTCCCCACAAATATGAAATAAGTAAAACAATACTCTGATTCAGTAATTTAGATTAATGCTGTATTTACCAATACTCATATTGTATCAATAATCTAATAATATACAAAACAGATTTTGACCTCATGAAATCATGAATTTACATAGAAATAGAATAGATGTAAAAGACAAGTAAATGAATACATAGTATGTTTAATGGTGATAAATATTATGGAGAAAAAGGAGGCAGTGTGTTTGAAATAAGGAGTTCTGGAGGGTATGGTCATTTTGTATAGAGTGGTCAAGGAAAGCCTCAATGATGAGGGGAATAACATACCTGTAGAGAGAGGCTTATGGCTATTTTGCAAAGGAGTAATTTGAACACAACTCCCCTCACCTTGATACATTTTTTTTTTTATTTTTTGAAGTACATATCACCTTCTAAATTAATATGTATCACCTTCTAAAATAATATATAGCATAAAGATTTGTTATATTTGTGACTTAATGCCTTCATTCAAATATAATCTCCAATCACATAGGTAATTTTGTCTGTTTTGCTAACTGAGATTTCATAAGCAAATGCAATGCTGTTGCCCCACAACAAACTTTCCATAAGTACTTGTTGAATGAATGCGTGAGTGAATAAATGGACAAAGTACACTTCAGCAGACACAACAGCAAGTGTAAAAACTGAGTTGAGGATATCCTTACAGTTTTCAAAAGCAGAAAGAAAGCTAGAAGACTGAGTCAATAAGAGGATGCAAAATAAAATGCCTTTTATTTTTAATTATTATTTTTTTTTTTTATTGTGACCAACCATGAGGTGAGGTAGGTTGGTTATTGGCTGGTTGGTTGATTGTTCTCCCTGCCCCCTCCCTGAGATAAGAAAATGGGATTTGGGAGAAGAAAGTAGAATTTAGTTTTAAACATGTTAATTTTGAGATCTATATTACACATATGAGTGAAGATAACTTATAGACAGTTAATCATAGTGATCTGGAGTTTAGGAGTAAAGCCTGAACTGGATATTTAAGTTGAGATTCTCCAGCATATAAATAGTATTTAAATCCAAAAGACTGGAATGGATTTCTGAGGAAATAAATGTGGATAGAGAAGAAAGTTTTGAAGTTTAATTCTTGGCGCATGTCAATATACAGTAGGAATTGTAGACCTAAAGAAGTATCTGAAAAAGGATGGAGAAGAAATAACCAAGGAGTAAGGAAGTAGGTGATAAAAGAGTGTGGCACACAAGAAGTTGAGTGAAGAAATACATCAAAAATACAAAGTATATCAAATGCTGCTAATAGCTAAAATAAGATAAATAATTAAACTGAACTAATTAGAAATTATGTTTAGCAATGGAGTTTTAAACAGCCATTAGTAGGATGTTTCTGTGGAGTAGTGAGCAAATACACTTGCTTGGGAGCACCTGGGTGGCTCAGTGGGTTAAGCTGCTGCCTTCGGCTCAGGTCATGATCTCAGGGTCCTGGGATCGAGTCTTACATCGGGCTCTCTGCTTGGTGGGGAGCCTGCTTCCCCCTCTCTCTCTGTCTCTCTCTGCCAGCCTCTCTACCTACCTGTGATCTCTCTCTGTCAAATAAATAAATAAAATTAAAAAAACAAACAAACAAACAAACAAAAAAACACTTACTTGTGTGGGTTCGAGAGAGAATGAGAAGGATGTATAAAACCCCTGGTTATTCAAAGTTTAGTAATCTCTGACGTGGTAGCATCGAAATTTCACCTGAAGTCTCTTTATAAATGCTGAATACCAGACTCCACTGAAGGAATACCTGATTTTACCTAAAGTCCCAAATGATTAATATCTAAAGTAAAATTTATGGAGCACTATTCTAACAACCTCTTTTAAGTTTTATTTTATGAAGAACAGTGATATGAGGTAGGAACCAAAGAGGTATTTGGAATCTTTCAAAGCAAGTTTGTGAAAAGATGGGGGGTTGAACTGTTTAGGGAGGGAAGATTAACAATCGACACAGGAAAGAGGATGGTTTCTGGATTAATGTATTCGAGTAGGGTAGAAAGACACATGGGATCCTATCCACAGGTAGAAGGATTAGCTGCAGGTGGAAGGCACCATTGTATGAAGAGAGACTGAGTTAGACAGGTAAAAAATTAAGTTGATGGAGTGTGTAGGCGAACCCTGAAAGTCTTTTTCTTATTGCTTCTAAGTTTTGTTGAAATGTGAAACGAAGACCTCAATGGAGTATAATTAAAGAGGTGGAGGTTTGAGGAGAAAAGGTAGGTATGATAGGTTGTCAAGAATATTGAGAGAATGCAATATTAAACAAAAATTATAGATATCAATAATTATTTTTATTTTATTTTTTAAAAATTATTTATTTGACAGAGAGAGACAGCAAGAGAGGGAACACAAGCAGTGGGAATGGGAGAGGGAGAAGCGGACTTCCTGCGGAGCAGAGAGCCCAGTGTGTCACTCGATCCCAGGATCTTAGGATCATGACAGGAGCCAAAGGTAGATACTTAATGACTGAGGCACCCAGGTGCCACAATAATTGTCATATTTATATAAAAAAATAAATAAAAGTAACACAAAACCATACACACAAAACCCAAATACTTTAAACTAAAATATTTAAGCAAAAATTCTACTAAATCAGCTAAGTAACTTTCATTTTAATGAAAATCATAATGGGGCTTCTATAAAACAAACTAGCTCTGCTATCCAAAGGACGTGCATGTATCCATTAAAAAAAATCACAATGAGTGGAAGATCATCTCATTTTATTGTTATTTCAATAAGTTCTTTTGGTCAATCCTCTAATGAAGTGTCAAAAATTTCCGAAGCAATTCTGTGTAAAATAATGCAGTGCAGTTAGTTGGATATTTTATTCATGTAAATTCATTTCAGCCTACTTTCATGTAAGAATGAAGCTATTGTACTTGAAGGATAGGCCACACAAAGGCATCACCCATGGAAAAGTAATTTGTCTTTCATTCCTATAGGAAAAGGAAGAAATGGTTGCTAAGTGCATTTTGCAAAGACTAGAAAAGTAAAGTAAGTAGCAAACACAAGAAAATTAGAGAAAAATAGCTAACTTGTTGACCCATGTTTGATTATAGTTTTAAGACTTGTCAAGATGAATAATTGATTCAAAAAAGGAATATTCAATGTAAATACTTAATATTCATTTATCCCAGAAGTAATTGTGTAAAGGATTTATATTTAGATATTTTGGTAAATAAATAAGGACTTTTAAATTATTTATTTTATGCACACTTTAACAAAAACCATTTAAGTACTCTTATTCTCATGTTATTCATTTCAATAATCATGCATGGTGTGAGATTTTTTTAACAGTTAAAAATACCAACTTTGTTAAGTTCCTAATGTGTAGCTCTCACTCCTCTGCTCTTCCACTCAAATTAGTAGGATTGAGCCTAAACCCTATTACAGAGATGAACTAGTATTTTCCTTTACAGCAAAGATCTGTGTATTTATTTTCTCTAAAGAGTCAGAGAATAATTATTTTAGACCTTGTGGGCCTTAGGGTCTCAAACTCTGCTATTGTATCATGAAAGCAGCTGTAGACGATGCATGGGAATGACTATTTTATTTTTTTAAGCACTTTATTAGTATTAACCTAAGCAATTTTGTGAGATAGACATTGCCATTAACCCATTGTTACAAAACAAATGTTTGTGTCTCCCCCAAATTCTTATGTTGAAACCTTTTCCCTGATGTGATTGTATTAGGAAGTAGGGACTTTGGAAAGTAATTAAAATTTAGGATTAGATGAAGTTATTAGGCTAAAACCCTCATGAATGGGATTAAGGTCCTTTTATAAAAGTCAGGAGCTGCTTTTCCTCTCTGCTCTCAGTCATGTGAGGATACAATGAGAAATTGGCAGTCTGCATCCTGGAAGATGGCCTCACTGGAACCTGACCATGGTAACACCCTGATCTTGGACTTTCAGTCTCCAGAACTATGAGAAATGAATTTCTGTTGTTGTGTAGCCACCCAATCTATGGTTATTGTGATAGCAGCCCAAGTTGACTAAGATGTCCATTGTGGGTGAGATGATTAGGCACATGAAAGATAGAGTTCAAGGCATATATATCCTTAAATTACTAATAAGAAACTTTGAAGAATGAAAGAAACACAAAATGTAAGACTATATTTAGACAAGTACCTAAAGACATATAAATCATGCAAAGAACAATTAAACACACAACACACATGGAAGCCAAAAGGTGTGGCTCCTAAAATAAATCCATTCACATCCTTGAACTCTGAGAAGATTGTATTAGGAAGTAGGGACTTTGGAAAGTAATTAAAATTTAGGATTAGATAAAGTTATAAGGCTAAAACCCTCATGAATGGGATTAAGGTCCTTTTATAAAAGCACCCTTCTCTGGAGAAGAGATACTGCTAGAAGGAAAATAAAACAGAAAGCTGAAATCAAGAAGGTTTCTAGAACACTGAGCTAGACTATGGGACTGGAATGGTGAAATCCAAGTTAGACTCTAAGCATGCATTGAAAAAAGGTCATAGATCACATACCCATGTGCAATTTTAGGTTGGGATATATGAAAGTAAGTACTATTCACCTTCCAAAATTTTCATTTAATAAATGAAAGTTTTTCTTTTTTTTTTTTTTTTTTTTAAAGATTTTATTTATTTATTTGACAGAGAGAAATCACAAGTAGGCAGAGAGGCAGGCAGAGAGAGAGAGGAGGAAGCAGGCTCCCTGCTGAGCAGAGAGCCCGATGCGGGACTCGATCCAGGACCCTGAGATCATGACCTGAGCCGAAGGCAGTGGCCCAACCACTGAGCCACCCAGGCGCCCCAATAAATGAAAGTTTTTCTAATAGAGAAACTGCATTTCCAATTAGAAAAGTTCTTTTGAGCAACAGTAACAATTTACATTAACAAAGAAATGGAAAGATGATCTGCTATCAATACTGAAAGAATCTGTCTTGAGGTCACAATGACTATATCCCCAATTAGATAGATGAGTAAAGCCTGTATAAATTTAATTTCATTTTCATGTTTAATCAAAGCTTTAAAGATTTGAACAAGGATCTGCCTAATTTCTGGCTGAAAGTACTTCTAATGTAATGTCAGACAAACAGATGTTTCTTAGTGAAATTGAAAAAAAACAATCCATAAGACACGCATGAAAAGAGTCAGCATTTCGGGGCACCTGGATGGCTCAGTGGGTTAAAGCCTCTGCCTTCAGCTTGGTCATGATCCCAGGGTCAAGCCCTGGATCAAGCCCTGGATTGGGCTCTCTGCTCAGCGGGGAGCCTGCTTCCCCTCCTTCTCTCTTCCTGCCTCTCTGCCTGCTTGTGATCTCTGTCTGTCAAATAAGTAAATAAAAATCTTAAAAAGAAAAAAAAAGAATAGTGTCAGTATTTCAAAGGAAGAGTTGCAAAATAGGGAACACACCCTTCTCTGGAGCAGAGATACTGCTAGAAGGAAAATAGGGTAGAAATGTACAATTCATGGATTAATAAAAGATGAGATGTGTTTTAATAAAATAATGTCAATCTTCTAATAATTATTATCAAGGAGATTAAAATATAATAAAATAATTAAGAATTCTATGTTAATAAAAACTGAAATATGAAAAGCATATACCAAAATTAACATAAATAAGTATGGGATCATTAATATACCAATAATATAAAATATAACTTGTAAAGAAAATAATCAGAGAACCATCCTCCAAAAGGACACTGAGCCTGGATTTTCTGAATCTTCAAAAACTGTGAAACTTAAAAAATATCATGAAGTATGATCTAGAACAGTCCTATTCAACAGAAATAAAATGTCACATGAATTTTGAGATTTTCTAGTAATTACCTTAAAAAATAAAGGAAGCAAGTAGAATTAATTTCAAATATACTTTTAATTTACCCCAATAGATCTCAAATAAAATTATTTTAACATCAATATAAAACATTATTATGTTGTATTTTACTTTTTTCATACTAAATTTTTGAGTGGGAAAGTATTTTTCACTTACATCACTTCCTAATTTGAAAGCCAAATTCCAAGTGCTCAAAGCCATAAGTGGCTAAGAGCTCTGTATTGAATAGTACATTTCTAAAGCAAAGGGAAAAAAGTAAATCTTTCAGTCTTTCTCAAAAAGCTATTCTAAGCTTGATAGCAAATATCTTACTAAAAAGAATGGAAGAATCTTAAATGAGATATGAGTGATTAAATTTCACTGATATTGAAAAGTAATAATAAACACATCAAGTTACATCCATTCTCAGACCAGAAATTATTAGAAAATCTATGAATATAATTTCACATCAATAGAAGTAGCCTATAAATCTGAAGAATAATGAAAGTAAATAGTTCTAAGAATGGCCATTTCAATACATTTTGCTGCATTAACTATCTATCCATACCAAATCAACAAAAGACTCCTAACTCTCATCTTATGAAAATAGTCATCAATCCAGTTAGGTTGTATATTTAAATGTGACCGGTAAGACAATAAAAATTCTAGAAAAGTATGATCTCTGAGACATGAAGGAAATCATCAAAATTTCATGAAAAATAAGGACATTTGTTTATTCAAAGACTACATTTAAAGAGTGAAAACCAAGTAAGAGAAGTTGGCAAATGTTTTTAATACCTGTAACTAGCAAAGACACAGCATAGTAGGAGCTCCTAACAAATCAATAAAAAATACGTCAACAATATATAATGTAAATGTATATATTTTGCATAAACACTATATATACATATGTATGGATATCTATATGAATATGCACATATATGTGTGTATATATGTATTAATATATGTATATGTATGCATATGTGCACATTTAATACATGTGTGTATACATGCCTATGTGTATGTATATATACATATGCATGAGTACAAGTATATATGTGTGTGTGTATGTATATGTATAAAGCCTGTCAATAGGAAAAAAAAGATAAAAGACTTAAATAGAACTTTCACAAAAAAAGATATCAAATATCCATTAAAAATTTTAAAAAAAGAAATTAGGTAATGTTACATGTCTGACTTTTTGCAATTAAGATAATTAATTATTTAGAAATGTTGTGAATAAAATGTGTTCAAGTATTTCAACAAAAAAAATGAAAAGTATTCAATATCATTAGTGAATGTAGAAATACAAATTAAATCAAATAAATGTTGCTACATACTTCTCAGAGAGTAATAATAATTGATGACACACAAAATGATGTGTGCATGTAGAGCAAAGAGAAGTTTCATATACTGCTGATAGGACTGTAAGTTAGCACCGCCCCTTTAGAAACAATGAGTTTTTATTTATTAACATTTAACAGATATATACATAAACCATGATCAGAAAGTCCACCAGAAACCATAACCAGAAAGTATACATATTTCATATGTATATATACATATATGCATATGATGCACGTATGTATGTATGTATATTCTACGCACGTGTGTATGTGCATCCTCGCAAAAAGCAAACAAAAGACAAGGTCAAGAAAGCTTATAGTAGTAACATCATTCATAATAGCCTCAAACTGAAAATTGCCAAAATGGTGTCCATTATTAGAACAGATATATAATTTTGATATATTCATACAATCAAAAAACACACAGCCATATATCTAGCTAAACTCTCACAAATATAGCATGAATAAAAAAGGCTAGACATAATAGAGAACATACCATAAAATTCTATTCATCTAAAAATCAAGTGAAGAAAAACAAAAGTAAACTGTAAAAGTTCAGGAGAATCTTTATCTTTGGAGTTGAGGGTAGGAGATGGTTACTTGGAAGTCATATGAAGAGACCTCCTGGGATGCAGACAATGTTTTATTTCTTTATGTCATAGTTATGTGGAATTATATTTTGTGAGAAACTTGTATTCAAAAACTTAAACGCGATTTTAAAATACAGTTAAAACCTAATAGTTGCATTTAAAAATAGTTAAAGCCATGCATAAAATCAAAAGGTTAAAAAATAACTTGTATTATATAGGACAGGGACATGTCCTTCCTTGTTTCCAGATGTGTGTTTGTGTCATCAGTAATCAAATGTTAGCCAAACTCCGAATCACTGGAGGGCTTGTTAAAACAGATTACTGGACCTTGTTTCCAAAGCTTGAGATTCAGCAGGTCTGCATTTGGTACCAAAACCTAAGAATTTTCATTTCCAGTAAGTTCCCAGGTGATACTAATGCTGTCGATGCAGCACCATGTTATACACCACTGACTTTTGCTATTCTCTTCAAAATGCAATTTCCTCCATCCTATAGTCACCTGCCTGACTCCCTGCTCCATTCATCCCAGCCTCAGCTCCCGCCAAGGACAGTATTCCTATCCTCAAAAACAATGACTACATTTAAAGGTTATTCTCCATAATACTTTCCTTAGAAATTTATCTCTATATTTTCTTCCCTTGTCTAGGTTTGTAATATCTCCACCGGGTGACATTCCTTAGGGTTTATTTTATCCCCTAAAATTTTTGTATTATGTCTATTGCATAAATTAACAAATCCCATCAATTTCTCAATTTTCTGCATGATTTTAACATTTTCCTTTATATTCATATCCTTCTTGTGTTTAGTTCTCCCGATTTCAAAGACAAATTTAACCCCAGATTTATTAGCACGCCCCCTTCCTTCTATATTCCTAATGTGTAATGAATTTAGAATGAAATTTACATCCTGGTAGCTGTCCTTCCTGCAAACTCAGTCAAAGACTGCAAAGGCTTTTCTATATGTGAAATTTTGACTTGCCTCTTACCTGGTGGAGTGTATCACTCCCTTCATTAAGTGGCTGGAAAATTAAAAATCCATTGCCCTCCTTTCATTCTGCTTCCTCAGCAATTTTATTTCTATTTTCCTTCTCTTTTTTCCTGGTCTAACCTTGCTCTTAAGACTTTTCTGATGGTCTGTGAGTTATCTCATTATTTTCTTTATCCTAGTTTTACTTTTCACAAAAAATACTTTCACAGAAAATAAATATTTCTCCAATGTTCTTCACCCTCTACTTTCAGAGCTAATACGTTTCTTACCATGTTCTTTTCATTCTCTTTGGGCCACCAAAAAATATTTTTAATATATAATGTTAAGTAAGTGCTGTCAGCTTCTTGTGCTTCAAAAATGTTAGGTATTCTATATTTAATAAAAGTCTGTTTTACATTTCATCAAATCCATCTCTTTTTATTAATCAAGACACAAGTATATTTTTTAGAGGAGAAGTTATAGGGACAACCATCTTAAGTTTATAAATGCTTTGGTGTTTTTTGTTTCACAAAAACATTCAAACACTCTAGTACTCAGATGATGTGTTAATTTGGGTATATATGGGCCATGGATCTCTCTCCTCTGTCTGAAAATGGCAAAAAAAAAATATATCTTTAACTACCATCATACAGAGAAGTTATTATTAATAAGGGACAAGAAAACCTTCTCTGCCTTTCCAACTTCAAATGGATGTAAACTATTACTCTATATTTTCTGCTCAAATGAAAATCATGCCAAGAAGGTAAACCATAAATAACATTAGAGGTTGTTCTTCGATGTCTCTGTGTCTGACAATATTATTCCAGACATTTATAACCAATAAAAATTGAATGGATAATGTGGTTAAATGTGTAATTCAGTTTCAAAGCTCTCCTTTGACCAACTGTCTTAGCTGCACAGCTTTTAGTTGTATATTAATAGATATTTGATTACAAAGGTAATGTTGAATACTGCGATTATTCTTTCAAAAGGGTAGGAAAACATTTATTTTTTATATGAATAATAACGTGAAAAGTTACATTTTAAAAACCGTGGATTACAAGGTTTATATACATTCCCTGAAATCAGAGAGGACAACATACATAGTAAATTTTAAATAAACTTAGTAAATGTACATAGGTAAAAACAAAATTTCTAAAAGATGGTTTTTCATTCAAAATTGTATCCTCTATAGACATTTGTTTTATCTTTTGGGAACACATTAAAATGATAGTGGTAGTTCACTTATAATTAAAGGATACCAAGAATCAACAGAAGCATGAAAGCAAAGAGACTGAGTAAGTTGTTTAATTGTTTTTGTTTTTCTATAACTGTTGAGGATAATTTTTCTGCCTTAACATATTAGCTTCACTATTAACCTATGTTTTAGAGGTAGAAAAAAATTTTTAAAAGTCTAAACCAAATTTTATTTGTTTTGATTTCTCCTCATGTGATTTCTTTCTTCCATAAGAATTTTGAACAATGAATGGTGACTAAGAGACCTTTTACTAATCATACAAAGATTAAGCATATAAATATAGTATACTCAGAATTCTAAAATTTTAGAAAATTATATAATATTGATGTACTATACAGTGGCTAACTGAACATAATAATAAAATAAAATTACCTACACCTCGAAAGAAAGAAAGAAAGAAAAAGAAAGATGCTCTCTAACATCAAAAAAAAAAAAAGAAAAGAAAATTTAAAAAACTAAAAATTTTTAACACTGAAAGTGAGAGACTAAGGGGGCATTTTGTAACCGTGTATTAAGTGTAAAAATAGATATGCACATGAGAAATATAATTGTTCTATTTAATTAATTAACTAGAATTACTCATTAAGATAAGCAGCACATTTGAGTCAGCATAAAATAACAATCAACAATTAGAAACGTGTGATAATAAAAGAGACCACATAATTGAATAGTAGTATCCTGTTCAATATTGGATGTAAACCACTCATGATTAACTCATAATTTCTATTATAGAGGAAATTCATACATATTTGAAACATTTTTAATAGCATGGAACTATGATATATGGTTTATTATATTCAGGATGTTATTTATAAAACTATACTGAATGAAAACAGGAGATTACAAATTATAGATTTCCATGTAGACATGTTTCCATTTACATAGACTGTATAGAGAACAGGATTCATAATTAACACAAAATATGAATAATACATTTAATGATCAGAAAATAAAAATAGTGATTTTTCATTTTATTGGTAATAAAATCACCAATTAAAAGAATACGATATTATGTATATCAGATGAGAAATTATACTCATCTAGTTAGCAAATTTATTTTAATTTTTGTAATGATATTATCCATTGCTGATGAAGATGGTGTATAATGATTTCTTTTATACATCAACAGAGTTATAAACTTGCTCACCAAGTCTTGAAGGAAATTTCTTAGTGTGCACATTTCAAGAATCTTCAAAATGTTTATATTTTTGATGCAATAATTTCATGTCTAAGAATGTATCTAAATTTTACTTCAGAAAAAATCAGTGAGGGGCACCTGAATGGCTCAGTGGTTTAAAGCTTCTGCCTTCGGCTCAGGTCATGATCCCGGGGTCCTGGGAGGGAGCCCCACATCTGGCTCTCTGCTCAGCTCTGATTCCCCCTCTCTCTCTTTGCCTGCCTCTCTGCGTATTTGTGATCTCTGACTGTCAAATAAATAAAGAAAATCTTAAAAAAAAAATAATCAGTGATATACCTTAAGATGTATATTTATATCATATTGTCATGTAACAGCAAAATTTTAAAAGTAAACTTGCAAATAGTAGTATGGCTACATTTATATGTTGACATGATAGAACACTAAGTAGCCATTAAATTTATTTATTTATGTGACAGAGATTACAAGTAGGCAGAGAGGTAGGCGGAGAGAGAGTGGGGAAGCAGGCTCCCTGCTGAGCAGAGAGCCTGACGCGGGGCTCGATCCCAGGACCCTGGGATCATGACCTGAGCTGAAGACAGAGCCTTTAACGCACTGAGCCACCCAGGCGCCCCTTAGCCATTAAATTTAATAACTACATTAAACGTTTGCATAGTATAACAACCATTGCCATGCATTTTTACATACATTAATTCATAAATCTTATATCTTTTCTATAAAATAGTCACTGTCATTAAACTCACCAAATCTTGCTACTCTCTCACTATCCTCCCTCTACAACTGTTAAGAGCTAAGATAGTGCAATGACTACCTCATAGATCCACCTATGCTTCCAGGTCTGCAATAAAATGAAGAAAATTATATACAATGTAAAAAATCCTGCATTATTATTGAGAACCCAGAATCACTGAATAATATCTTTTAAATATAATGCAAGTTGGATCAACTTGCTCTAAAGATATCAAAACCTATCAAATGGGTAAAAGGGACATCTTGCATCATTGCTAATAAATCCTCGTCCTAAGGCTGCAAGATGTAATTGTGGGCTATAAAAAAAAGTTCTGGCACAAGACTTCTGGCAGCAATTAACTAAAAGAGAAATTACTTGGGGCAAGAACACAGTGTGCAACCAGAACATATTACTCGGAATCCCCTTTTTAAAAATTAATTAATTAATTGATTAATGTATTTATTTTTTTTAATATAATTTTTTATTTTTTATAAACATATATTTTTATCCCGGGGTACAGGTCTGTGAATCACCAGGTTTACACACTTCACAGCACTCACCAAAACACATACCCTCCCCAATGTCCATAATACCACCCCCTTTTCCCAAACCCCCTCCCCCCAGCAACCCTCAGTTTGTTTTGTGAGATTAAGAGTCACTTATGGTTTGTCTCCCTCCCAATCCCATCTATCAACAGATGAATGGATCAAGAAGATGTGGTATATATACACAATGGAATACTATGCAGCCATCAAAAGAAATGAAATCTTGCCATTTGCCACAACATGGATGGAACTAGAGCGTATCATGCTTAGCGAAATAAGTCAAGCGGAGAAAGACAACTATCATATGATCTCCCTGATATGAGGAAGTGGTGATGCAACCTGGGGGCTTAAGTGGGTACGAGAAGAGTAATGTATTTATTTTTAAGAATTTATTTTTTTTATATGGCAGAGAGAGGGAATGCAAGCAGGGGCAGTGGGAGAAGGAGAAGCAGGCTTCCCGCCAAGTGCCAAGCGGTGAGTCTGACGCTGGGGCTCAATCCTAGACCCCAGTGATCATGACCTGAGCTAAAGGCAGGTGCTTAAGGACTGAGCCACCTAGGAGCCCTTGGAATCCTCTTTTAAAAGCCACTGGAGATCAACAGCATTGGAAAGTATCTTATACTACCAGCCTCCACTATTCTTCCACAAGATATACAGAGTTAAAAAAACAAACAAATAAACAAAAAAACAAAGAAACCCAGAAACCCAGTGAAGAACGGTTACTCAATATGTTTTTCAGTGGTCACAGAAATGAAGTTGTGAATAGTCCAGAGAAAGCTAAATACTGAAACCTGACCCCTACCATGTGGCTCCACTATCCATGAAGAGAAATAGCAAGTAACAAAATACCCTTCTAGAATGCTCACTTCTCTGGTCCCAGACTCACTTCTCTATCTGCTAATTTACTTGGTATCAGGAATACTCCAATTTACAACCTGAGAAGGTATCACAAGAACTGGAATACACAATAAGGTAAAGCAGAGAGAAAAGTCTGCATTGCCTATGGATAAATTACCAGGGAAAATTTTTTCTTTCTTACTTAGAATGGATACTCGGAAAATAAAAATCATTTGAAGCTAACAAAAATATCCTGGAAAATAAATGAGGAAAATAATACTTGACAGCCAGAGAAAGGACATTTTTAATGATTGTAATGACAATATTAGTTTGTAATTTATAGTAACACTTTGTGTTAGCTAGGCAAAGTCCTGCTAGCTTTACATGAATAGCTGCCTTAAACTACCCCTCTGTTGGGTAGTATTATTATTCCCACTATAGATGAGGAAAAGGAAGCATAGGAATGTTGATTAATTTGTTTAAATTGACACATCTATAATGATTAAACCTTGTGTCAGAGCCAGGGGTCCATGTGTATCTCCTGAATTCAACCAGAGGTCATACTACCATTTTCTGGTACTTCCCTCAAATTACTGTTTTAACTTGTACTGTTAAAAGTTCTTGAAAGAATTTTCTACACCCACAGCCACAAATCTGGCTTCCCCCCACCCCAAACATTCCAAGTGGTGGACAAGATCACTAATAATCACCATACTGCAGAATTGAATGAACACTTTTCAGTGCTTTTGTTAGTTGACCTGCCAGTAGAGTACTGATTAAAGTATGGACTATTCCCTACTTTAAAGGCAAAAGGCTCCACCGTCTTTTTTTTTTTTTTTTCTTCAAATTTATTTGACAGACAGAGATCACAAGTAGGCAGAGAGGCAGGCAGTGAGAGAGGGAGGAAAGCAGGCTCCCTGCTGAGCAGAGAGCCCCTTGTGGGGCTCAATCCCAGGACCCCGGGATCATGACCTGAGCCGAAAGCAGAGGCTTTAACCCACTGAGCCACCCAGGCACCCCTGTTCCCTACTTTAAAAAAAAATTGGGGGTGCCTGGGTGGCTCAGGGGGTTGGGCCGCTGCCTTCGGCTTGGGTCATGATCTCAGGGTCCTGGGATCGGGTCCCGTGTCGGGCTCTCTGCTCGGCGGGGAGCCTGCTTCCCTCTCTCTCTCTCTCTCTGCCTACCTGTGATCTCTCTCTTTCAAATAAATAAATGAAATCTTAAAAAAAAAAAAAATTGTGAACACTTAACATGAGATGTAATTTAAAACACTTAACTTTAAGTGTGCTGTCTTAACACAATTTTAATTGTACAGTTCAGTGTTATTAACTATAGGCACTGTGATTTACAGTAGGTAAATAGGACTTATTCATCTTGCATAGCTGAAATTTTATAGCCTTTGGGGGAAAAATAAACCTCTCCATTTCCCTCTCTCCCCTGCATTTGAAAATCACCATTCTACACTCTGTTTGTAGGAGTTTGACTATTATAGATATATCATATAAGTGAATTCAATTCATGCAGCATTTGTCATTCTGTGACTGGGTTATTTTACTTAGTATAAAGGTTTATTCATATTGTTGTAAATGACAGGATTTCCTTTTTTTTAAAGGCTGAGTAATATTCCATTAGATGTATTTATCATATTTTCCTTATCCATTTATTCCTCAATTCATGTATGTAGTTTCCATATCTTAGCTATTGTGAATAATAATACAATGAACAATGGAGAGGAAATATCTTCTTGGGATCTCAATTCTTTTGGATGTATATACTGAGAGGTGGGATTACTGAATCATATGATAGTTTTGGTTTTAATTTTTTGAGGACCCTCAATAGACCCATAACAACTGCACCATTTTACATTCTCATCAACAATGTCCAAGTGTTCCAAAGTCTTCAAATCCTCTCCAATATTTATTTTCTGTTCTTTTGGTAAGAGCCATTCTAACAAGTGTGACATGATATCTCATTGTTTTGATATGTGTTTCTCTGATGATTAGAGATGTCGAACACATTTTCATATACTTGGCCATATGTGGGTCTTCTTTGGAAAAATATCCATTCAAAACTTTTGCTTACTTTTAAATAGGGTTTATTGTTATTATTTTATCAGTTTTTGAGTTATAAGAGTCCCTATATATATTTTTGGATATAAACACTTTATCATTATGGGGCTTACAAACATATTCTCTCATTTTGTAGGTGGTCATCTTTTTATTTCTTTTTTTGTGTGTGATAAATAGAGAGGGATAGAGTGTGTGTGAGAGATGGGGAAGGCAGATGGAGAGAGAATCTTTAATAAGCTCTAGGCCCAGTAGAGAACCCAATGCACTGTTGGATCTCACAACCCTAAGATCATGAACTGAGTCGAAATCAAGAGTCAGATGCTGAACCCACTGAGCCACCCAGGTGCCCTTTCAAGGATATTTTTTGATGCAGAAGTTTTTAGTTTGATATATTTCTACTTGACTATTGTTGGTTTTGTTGCCTGTGTTTTTTGGTGTCATATCCAGGGAATATTTCCCAAGACAAATCTCAAGAAGGTTTTCCATTTTATTTTTCCCTAGGAATTTATATTTTCCAGTTTATGTTTAAGTCTTTAATCCATTCTAAATTGATTTTTGTGTATGGCATAACATAAGGGTCCAATTTCATTGTTTTGAATGTGAAAACCCAGCTTTCTCACCATCCTTTGTTAAAGAAACTATGCTTTCTCCATTGCATATTCTTGATCTGTTGAAGATCAGTTGACTATATATGGTGGGTTTATTTCTGGTTTCCCTATTCTTTTCCACACATCTATTTGTCTGCCTTTAAACTAGTACTACAGTTCTGATTACTGTATTTCTGTAATATATTATGAAATCAGAAAGGGTGATACCTCCAGCTTTGTTCCTTACTAAGATTTCTTTGGCTATTCATGATCTTTTGTGCAAATATGCATTTAGGCTGTTTTCTATAGCTCTAAAAACTATTGTGATTTTTATGGATATAACGTTGAATTTGTAAACCACTTTGGGTAATAGAGACATATTAACAATATCATATCTTCCAATACATGGCTTTGGAATGTTCTTTCATTTGTGTATGTCTTAATTTCTTTCATAGATGTGTTGTAGTTTTCAGGATACAAATCTTTCATCACCTTGGTTAAACTTGTTCCTAAGTATTTTATTCTTTCTGACATTATTGTGAACAGACTTGTTTCTCTAATTTCCTTTTCAGATAGTTCATTGTTAGTGTAGAGCAACTGATTATTGCATATTTATTTTGTATCTTGCAACTTTACTGAGTTTGTTTATTAGTTCTAACATATTTTTTTTTCAAATGGGGTTTTAGGGTTTTCTATTTTCTTTAATTTTTAAAAAAAATTTATTTAAGTTGTCTCTATATACCATATGGTGCTTGAACTTATAACTCCGAGATCAAGAGTTGCATGCTTTTCCAACTGAGCCAGCCAGGAGCCTCTAAATGGGGCCTTAGGTTTTTTTTATATAAAATATTATGTTGTCTGTAAATAGGAATATATTTACTTCTTTTCCAATTTGGATGCCTATTTATTTTTCTTTCCTAATTGCTTTGACAAGTATTCCAGTGTTGTGTTGCATATAAATGGTGAGAAGAGGTATTTTTGTCTTGCTCTTGATCTTTGAAGAAAAGTTTTTAATTTTCTTCATTGAGTATGATGCTGATATTGGGCCTCTTATTTATGTCCTTTATTATATTAAGGTACATCATTCTTTCTGTATCTTATTTATTGAAAATTCTTATCATGAAAAAATTTGAATTTTGTGAAATGCTTTTTTTCTGCATCCAATAAGATAATCATGTGATTTGTATCCTTCATTCTACTTATGC